>NC_138161.1:39465613-40065613 GCF_964165515.1 Mesoplodon bidens | reverse complement strand
TAGTAATATCTATAAACAATCAGAGTAATAAGTAAAGACAGTGCAGCCGTGGCAATTTAGATCTAAAAACCCATTTTGTATAGAAAAAGCTGTAATCTCTATCAAATGTTTAGTTTGCCAAACACTTCATACTATTTGAGAAGAAATCTTTAGAATTCTTGGCTATAACTATTTTGTAAACTCTATAACTACTTTGAAACTTTTCCCAGAAGGAAACAGATTTATCCTTACCATCTCTGAATCTAAAAATGCTAAAGGGTAAATATCTTATTTCTTATGTACATGGAATTATTAAACGTCAAAGCAAAAGCAATTGACATCTCAAAGATAATTCCATTTCTTCTTTCTTCATCATCATCATACACCTGTCCCTTACTTTATTTACATACATAACTATATAAAACATTTTTATGGGAGAAAACATTTTCACATAGCAATAGTTTCTACAGTATCTGTGGCACGAAGCACATAGACTGGTAAAAATGACTCTTCTTGGAGACAGACTGTATCTGGAGCCTCATCTTTAATTAAAAGAAACTATGAACCTCTTTAATAATTCCACAACAATATATTTTATAATTAATTAACAATTTCTGCAGCTTTGTTTCTATAGCCCACATTTCACATAATTTTTGTGAAATGTTATAAGCATGACCAATAAGCTGTTCTAATTACTGGCATTATTTATTTTTTATTTATAGCAGTGTTATAAATATATGTGAGCATATAGATATGATGCAAAATATACACATCAAATTTAAGAGTGTATTTATAATGATAAAGAATCCATTTTTCCCTGTATTCTATATTTGTATGAACTGAAGTGAAGAATTGCCCAATTCCTGACTGTGGACTTCCAGGAAAACATTAAAAACTAAGAAACTTTCAGAGAAAGACAATGAGAACAATAAAATATTTGGAGAATACATCCATGAAAAATTGTTGAATGAATATGGAATAAAACTACCAACTCTTCCAAAGGGGCTAAAAGAGGACCAGTGGGTAGAAGTTAAAAGGAGACATTTTTTTTTCATGTAACATCTAGATAAACTTACTTAAAGTTTTATCTCTTCAGTACTATCTTAAAAAGTTATAAACTAGTCATCACTAAAAATGTTCAAGCATAACCTAGATAACCATTTCTTATAAATGCAGTAGAATTGATTCACCAACTAAAGTTTACATTAGATAACCTCTAAGGGACTTCAACAACACTAAGATTGTATCAGTTAAATTATATATAGATATATAGTCTAAAAATATTTTTTGAGTTCCATTAATGTATGCTAAACTGAAACATAAGATTCAGACAAGTATTAATGGGCTATTAAATCATGCCCTATGGTGTCTTTAAATCGCATGTCTTTTAGGATCACATTTAATTAAAAATTAAAGGCTATTTTTGGCTATTGAACCTGCTCTTCCATCAGAAAAAGCTTAGGAAAAAGTAGGATTATTCACTTTTCTTGTTAAATGTTCAGCATCAGTTAAACTTTTTCATACCACTAGCTACCTGCTCCAAAAATTCTAATTCTAGAGACCTATTTCACTTGCATAATACTTTTTTTTTGCTTTGAGAATAGTTTATGGTAATTCATTTATATTTAGATAAACTCAAAGGCTTTACAATTGTAAATAGATTTATAATCTATAGATAGAAATACAGTTTTTTCACATCCTCTTGTTAAGGTGATATTCAAAAGAGCAAATCTTTATTATGAATGAAAGAATTTGCAATTTTTATAATTTTTATATGTTTGACTTGTTTTCACACCAATGATATATCCTTTGTAGTTAATGTAATATGATCACATAAGTAGTTACCAATGTTTTATTTGCAAGAGAAGATTATGAACATTTCTGTAATAATATTTTTAAGAGATTTGAGGCAGAAGGAAGAACCCTGAATCTACAAGGTTCCAATAAGATTGTATTGAGGATGTAATTCAGTTGTAAATTATGTATATTAATCTTCTGAGAGTTCCACTGTTGATGGATTAAGAAATAACAGAGTAAAAAGAATAAAAATTAATGTAATTCAAAAAGAAAATTATTAGTTCCACAAAGGTAGGCAGAATTCAAAATCTGAATTTGAGTATAGAAATATCTTTTGTGGAGGGATGTTGAAGGACGCCAGCAAAAATTTGGTCGTATCAACCTTAAAAGGCATCACTGAAATGGTTCTAGTTGAATGAGCTCTGATTCGACAGTCAAGAGGCAATCTAACAAGTAATGACTATGTGAATTTTCCTGGGACAATAACTTCACATGTTTGTGCTTTTTTTCCTCCAACATAGAAGAATTTGATTACTGTTACTGCTGTAGAACAACAGCTTGAGATTTGTCAAATTATTAATTTTTGAAAATCATTTAAAATTCCTGCTTTTTATGACAAACCAGATTTTAAAAAAGGGAGAAAACTATAAATAAATGGTATTAAATAAAGAAGAAAAAGGTGATGTACTATGAGAGTAAATTTTTAAAATTTCCCTTAGTATGCTCCGTATATGATCTAAAATGTTGTTAAGTATTAGCACCGAGATAAGAAACAGTATCTCTTTTCTCTGGTTTGAAGTTAATTTTTGGGGTATTTGGAAAGTAAAAAACAAAACAAAACAAAACAAAACAAAAACCTCAGTCAGTCGTATTAAATTTGATAAAAGTTAGAAAAGTAATTGAATTGACTAAAGTTTTGAGCATTAAATTAGGAATATGAGACATCCCTTCCATTCAGAAAATGTATAATATTGCTGGAAAGATAAACTCCATTGGGTCCAAAATAAATGTTATTGAACTGGAGGCAATCTAGATAACATCTGGAATTTCAGAGAAAAGAAAACTGATAATCTATGATATCATTTACCTTAAAAAGGGGTATAATTGCTGCAAAAACAAAGTACTTTACTGTGATTTAATAAACATTTTAAATGATCACTATATCTTTATTATTTTTAGAAATACCTTTACTCTTCTAGTTAGTTTGTAAGAGATAGGGAAGAGAATTAGATTTTCATATAAATCAAGGAATCAAATTATCACTACATATCCAGTTCTTTTTGTTTTCAGACCATGACGATGCAGTGCTAATTTAATCAACAACTATTCTAATGAGTGCCAGATGTTTTTGTTCAGTGTTTTGGAATTTGGTTCATTCAAATAACTTTACATATACATCACCAACAGAGTTTGAACAGTAGAGGGAGCCATTATCTACATAGTCTAAAATTTGAAAACAGTATTCTCTGCTCATGAAAGAAGCAGTCACAGAACCTTAAAGTCAATTTATCAAGCCCTTTTTAAATTAAATAAATAAATATATAAATAAACCATCTAAATGGGTTTAGCATTTTTCATTTAAAAACAAATTTAAAATTAATTTTATTGTAGTTTCTTTTGATGCCATGAAGAAGTGAACATTTTAATAATTTGCTTACTTCTAAAAATCTTGTCTCAACTTATTAAATGTCAATACTACAGGAAATGTATAAATAGCTATTATATCAGTATTTTCTTCTTTTCATATTATTGCTATATCTGTTTAGCCTCATTTTTACCAAAAAATTCAAACTACATAGTCTCCATTCTCGTATTATCTATACATATAAAAAATATGTCCTAACTTCTAAAAGACCTATGGGTTTTCTTATTAGTAACTATGAGAGTATATTGGAAAAACATTTTTGATGAGTATAATGTATTTTATAAACTAGTGTTTGTTTCTTAAAAAATAAAATAGAATTAGGAATCTGTATTTGCCCATATGTTGACACATTCGTAACATTAGTGCGGTATTTAAAGCTTATATATTTATTTAAAAGATATTTTAAAATAATTATACATGAAGACACCAAAAATGACCCCCGTAATTTTGTATAGCACAGATTAACACAAACTTAAAGTAAGTTTATAATTAAATAAGTCTCCACACTCATACTCCAAAAGCTCAGTTTGCTTCTCGTGATGATATATGAATTAACACCTGTATTAATCAAAAAATAAAAATAAAAAGTCTTGTGACTATTTACTTTTAAGAAGTATTTCATTAGAGATTATAAATGATCCCACACTTCTTCACATTTCTTACTATCATTATTTAATACAGTTCTTTCTTTATCATAGTTGTGATAGCTACATAAAAAATAACCCTTGTTTATACCAAATCTTAGGGTCTAGACTCAGCAAATATATACTAGCATATGCCAGGCACTGTGCATAATATGAGATGAAAAATTAGATAATCTGTTGACATAGCACAGGCCAAAACAAGGATCCACAACTTCATCTTTGATGTGGTTTGTATAGTAAGAAAGCCAAGTTACTGTTACCCAGAAAGAGAGGAGTCTACACCTTTGCCACTCGAAGTCTGTTCCAGTATCCAGTAGCACTGGCATCCTCTGGGAGCTTATTACAACTCTACTCTCAAGCCCCATCCCAGAGCTACTGAACCAAAATCTGCATTTTAATAAGATCCCCAGGTACTTTGAATACACATGACATTTTGTGAAGCACAGAACACACCACCTCTTTACAGAGATTTCCTGGGACACAGGGGAACACTAGACTTCTACTATCTCTAGTTTTAATAAATATCTGTGACTTTGAACCTGGGTAGTTTTGGAAAACTGCAAGAAAGCTTTCTATTTCTTAGATGGCCTGTCAATGTCTAGGAATTCTACTATAAATCATGATTGAAGGGGTGACACAGAATACTTACGCAGTTTTGCATATGCTGGGTTTAATTCTGAAATCACCAAAGAGTTATTTTCTAGTTGTCCTATCTTTTTCAGTTAAAAAAAAAAATATTAGAAATGCCTCTAAGACTGTTAGCCACATATCTTTGTGTACTTTTTCTCTTTTCTATCTGCAAAACTTTTTGATTTAAATAGTCACTGTCACGTGAGCAGCTTTTATAGTCGTGATAGAATATGAAGTGAAAATATATTGGTAACATTAAGAAACTTCATAACATCATTGAAAAAACCTCTGTATATATACTTTGATATAACAAAGCTGGCAAGGAGTTAAACACCACTAGCTGTTCCTTGTGAACAGAAGAGCAGATTCAGCTGCTAGAATACCATGATTACGTGTTGTCCCCAAACCTGCACTAATACTTCAGTTGACAGGGTAATCATCCTCATGTTCTGCAATTTTAGGAGCTCTGTTTATACTTGGCCAAATTATATCTTCAGTATCCCAAGCAGTCTCACCTTTATTATGAAATAAAATGAACAGACAGAAGAGTAAAAATCATGATGTAGAACTAGCAAAGAAAATGGAAGTTTATGCTTCTGGCTAGAGCTGGTTTTGTGTCACTTGTTTTGTGGGTGATGACCTCAATCCATGCACATTCCTCTTAGAGAGTCATGTCTCACGTGGGGGAGAAGTAGAGGAAGAGAACTAGGAGAAAGTTAGTGATTCCATTGCTTACAGTGTCCTGAGGCTGTAGACACCTCTGTGTTGTGTGTGCATGTGTGTGTCTGTGCATGCACAAAACTAATATTCCCTGTCTCCCTGTCTTTTGTCCATTATCACAATTCACAGACTCAGAGGATCAATGTCATGTCCTTGAAGAGATGGAAGAATCAGCCACTTTGATTACAGTTAATGGAAAGGGGTTCAGAGAGGCTGGGAAACTTGCCCACAGTTTAAAGCGAGTTTGCAGCAGGACTAATAGTCAAAGCAAAGGTTCATCAAGGCCCAGCAGCATTCTTCTACACTCACCTCAAAGACTGCCTTTTAAAAATTTATGAATTTCATTCTTCCTTCCAGGCATCCCTCTTAACATAACTTTGAGACTGGGAAGAGAGGGAAAATGCTCAGGCATCAGGCACCCTGGGTGTTCAGACTAATTTGTTTGAAGAAATTGTTGTTAAGTGTCTACCATACTCAGGACTTTGTTAAGTGGTAAGATGCGTAGATGAGATCATGTCACCTCTCTTCTCACCGAGATGATATATATGCGAAGGCTAAGCGTTGTCACCAGGCTGCAAAAACCAACCAGTTCTCTCAGGTAGGAGGTTACAGTAGCCTGTCATAGCCTCAGTGGGAGAATGCACCTCTCTCTCTGTGATCCTTCACACCTATACCTAGAGGACTGCACACACCCTTAGGAATCGTACATTCTCTGAGCATATAAACAGATCTACCTGACTTAAATGCGGTTCCCTGGAAAACAGCAGACCTTGCCAATTTGAGAATCTTCTTGAATTTGAAAGGAACAGACTAGGGAAATATTGAAATTCTGAGCACAGTACTGTGTTCTTGAAATTTCGTCATAAACCAGCCTGTTTTATCAAACACCACCATCATTTTATACCTTTTATTTTACCAAACATGAAGGTTTGCAAAATTAAAAAAATAGTGACCTTAGCAATTTAAGATGTGCATGTTATTTATAAAATCTGCAAATTAAAAAAATCTAATTTTTAGACCTTTGATCTCATTCCTTTACCCTGTTGGTAAAATGATCAGTGGCAAGCATCAGCTCCCCACTCAAATATATACATGCATCCTACTGTTTTTGCAAGAGCATAAAATTATATTTCTGACTGAGAAAAATCATAAACCTTGTATTATATCATTTCCTCCCTTCACCAAAATGAAATAGAAAGAGGATGGGAGGAAGACTGGCATTATTAGGGGTTGTTATCTCTAAAAAGTGCTTGAGCACGTGCTGAAGAAATTCCAGTATCTCCCATTAAAATTGTGTTGTTTTAAACCATTAAGATGCACACATGGAGAATCAAGTGCAATCATTTTAGCACTTCCATCTCATAAAGGATGAGTGCTTAGCTTGGAGGGGAAGGGAAAGAGGGGAATTAATAAAGAAAATAACAAAGACACAGAAACAGTGTAGAAGGATTGTGGATGTTAAAAACATTCTTATGTAATGCACCTACAAAGAAACAAGATATATGTAAAAAGTTAACAGTGCCCATACAAAGTGATAGGATAGAATTTCGTTTTAGATTCTGCCATTATCTCTGTGTAAGTCCAGGTCCTCATTCTCACTTGAAATACTGCTTCAGCTTCCTGACTGGCTACATCCCTACAGGTCTCTCACTAGTCAAATCCATCTGACAAATTGCCACAAGAGGGTTGCCCTAAAAACATAATTCATCACATAACTTCCTAATTTTAAAATAGCTCTTCCCTGTTGCTTGTCTATGACATAAGCTCCCATTTAGGCTTAAGCTTTAATGTCATTTGCAACATTGCTGCAGCTCTGTTTCAAGCTTTGTGTCTCTTTTGCCATTGCTCCAGCCTTCCACCTGCTTTCTACAAGGTAAAACTTGGGCTCGCAATACTCAGCCTTCCAACATTTCCCAGACAAGCAAGGAATTATCTAATATACCTCCGGATGCTTTTTTCCCCTCAACCTGGAATGCTCTCTGTCCCTTTCTCACATAGCAAACTCCTAGTTTTCTGTGCAACCCTGACTTTAAAACAAGCTAGTAAGAAAGAATTCCTTGGTAACACTGCTCCTGCCTCTTCAAGTCATAATTTAATCAATGTTGTATACCCTGAAACATCTGGGCATGTTATCTGCAACAGCCACCACATGATGGTATTATACAAATTTCCCAATTTTCTCATCTATTTCTTATGCTGGATAAGAGAGAATCCATGTTTTATCTACTTTTTTATTTCCAGTTTTCATTACCAAACACAGTACCAAGCATATGGTTGTTTCTCAAATTGCTCAAGGGAAAATGAATGAATGTACCTAGTCAGACTTGGCAAGTACATTCACAAAATTAAGCGGTTCAACACTTTTCAATTCATTAGCACAATATTTTGCAGCTCAAATTATACTTCAAATTTTATTTAAATGCACTACAATGAGTATTTATTGGCTATTTTTGGTGTATAGTGTTTACCCCTTCTTTTGACTGAGAAATAATGCTATTAAAATTCCTTCTATCCATTTAGATCCCTACTAGAGTATCACTGGGAAATTTTCAGCTATTGCAAAATAAATAATTGCCACACTGTTTCATAGATTTCTATATAACTTTCTACAATATTTTGCAAAATTATGATGAATAAAACTCCACTGATATCATAAAATATCCTGTTATATCTCCCCAAATTTTTATACACTAAGCACATGTTTTGAATTATCATCTTGCATCCACCGAGTAAAAACTTCAAATCAAATTAATTGAGATTATAAAGTTTTATGCTGTTCCCTTTGTGTGCTGTTATAGTTAATAATCTTGATGTCATTTGCAAAGGCTTATTGATCCAGCCGTGTAATAATGGGAAGTATTAAACTTGTGGTTCATTTACCATTAAATGGATTCCAGAGAAAGTACACTTTTTTCGTCACCAGACACCATGATTCACCTGCATGAAATAAATCCAGGTTAAGTTTTCTTAGAAACTCTCTAAACAAAATTACTATATTCCCTATATAACATTATGGCTACAAGTAATCATAACAGTGGCTGTCTGGTGAATACCACTCCCTTCAGAAGTGTTTGGACAGATGTAATCCCACTTCCACTGCTGCAGTGCAAAGTTGAATAGAAATATTGAAAGAAGACGTTCTTATTCTCAAGATTAAGATGGACAGAGTGTTCAGTATTTCCTCATTAAGTATGATGTGAACCATAGGTTGTTACAGCTACCTGCTTTTAGATTGGAATATTCTCTTCTTAGTTTGCTGATAACTTTTATCATGAATCAGTGTTGACTTTTGTCATACGATACTTTCTGTATCTATTTTTTTTAAATAGGTAACAAATTACATTGATTGATTTTTTTTGTGCGAAACATTTTATAATCCTGGATAAAGCCTATTTGGTCATGGGGTATTATCCTTTTTCTGTATTGTTGGATGGGATTTACTAATATTTTCTTATGTTCATAAGAGATATCAGTCTGTAATTTTCTTTGCTAGTAATACTTTTGATTTTTGTTTCAGGGTTATATGGACTTGAAAAATGAAAGTTGGTAAGTGTTTCCTCCTCTAGTTTCTCAAAAGCTTTGCATGGTGTGGTATTAATCTTCCTTAAATGCTTCATAGACTTCTTCGGTGAAGCTATCTGTGTCTGAAATTTACTTTGTGAGATTTTTTTATTAAAAATTTTCAATAACAGGTATAGGTCTAATCAGATATTCTATTTCTTGATTCAGATCTGGCAAGTTGTGATTTCCAAGGAATATGCTTATCACACCTAAGTTGTCAATTTGGCATTATTGGCATAATGTTGTTATAATCTTTTAAATGTCAATATCATCTATAACAACGTTCCCTCTCTTATCAGGATACTGATACTTTGTGCTTTTTCGCCTCTCTCTTTTTTTCTTTTTGCATTACTAAACTTCCTAAAGATTTTACTATTTTATTAACCTTATCAAAGAATCAATTTTAGCTGTTGATTATTTAAATATTATTTAATATTATTCAATTATTATTTAATAATATTATTTAAATATTTGTTGTGATTTATTCTATAAACTTATGATTTATTTGGAAGTGAGTGCTTAATTTCTGATATTTGAAGATTTTCCAGATATATTTGTGTCACTGATTTCTAATTTAATATCAACATGGTCAGAGAACATATTCTGTATGACTTTGATTCTTTGAAACTTATTGAGACTTGATTTATTGCCCATTCTTAGTGCATATTCTATGTGCAATTGAGAATGTATTTTCTGCTGTTTGGAGGTGTAATATTCTATAAGTATCAGTTAGTGTAGCTCAGGCTTCTATAGTTTTTCTTTTCTCTACTGGCATTTCAGTGGAAATCTAAATTGTCTCAGGACTCTGGGTCCTGATCTGGACCTTTTCCCAGGAGGAAAAAGCAGCCAAACAGTCATCCAAGTTTAACCTGAGGAGAAATCAATGTCATCACTTTCACTGTTTCTATAATAAAAGAATAAGGCCTATGGAGCCCTTCAAGACAAGATATCATCTCTAGAAACTTACAACAGAGGTGTGGGAAGAGGTTGCAGGAAAGAAATCTGCACTGTGCTTCCTAGTCTAGTTTCTTCATGTCAAATATGCTCTTCTGTTTTAAAAACCTGTATATCATGAGTGCTAAATGTAATCAGACTCATGAAAGATAGGAAGGAAATTGGAAGTTACTTCAACTTTAAGAGCTATGAGGTTCGATTAGAAATTCAGAACCAGCCAGGGGAAATTTGGAATAGTGTTTATAAGAAATATTGTGTATAAATAACATTTCTCTGTTTTCTTACCCCACCTTAACACTACCATACAGATACACACACACACACTCACTCACACTTCATATCTTCTTAACTTCTACAATGAGAGCCCAGAAATCATTAATTTCTGAATATAGCGTGACATAAAGATACCATTTTATCCCTTTTAAATTATTTTTGCATAAAAAGTTTTTAAAAACAATTTCAATCAAAATCTTTGATTCATTGGACCTATGAAGACACATCCTGATATTTTCCCCTTTAATAAAAATGCAAGAATAAAAAAAACGAAGAAAACATTTTACTTAGGATTACCATCAACCTAGTTTTTTTCCTTCTTTGCTTCTTTAAGCATCAACAAATGAAAAAATGAAGAAGTATCTCAATAAATAACTAAATCATAGAAACTTTTCCATTACTTTGAAAAATAGATTGGTTGCTTCCCAAGTAGTCTATTTGTCAAATTCTTTCTCTTAAGAGGTACTGCAGTGACCTAGAAACCTCATTAGAACCCTATACCAGAAAAGATTTTTCTTTTCCTGCTACAATATCTATGGGTGTCTTCATTAGTTGCATGTTTTTTTGTGTGTAGTAAAGTATTTTTAAAAGATCATATCTTGTAGCAGACCAGCCACTAAAATGAGGTTTTTCCAAGTAAGGCAATTTTAGCAGAGAACACTGTACGTTTTTTATTGGTTATAGTTAAAATAACATGTCTATATATATATATATATATATATATATATGTTTTTGCTTTATCATTCCTCATTTGTTTAGTTATTATATTGATTTGTGTGACTTTATTGCCTCCTATACTGGTATAATTAGGGAGATGAAAATCAACTCAGTGGAACAAGCTGGGGAAATTCTATACAAAGCAGTCATTTAAATCTGCTGGTGATAAGCCTGTTGAGGTGTATTCTTTTCTCTTCTTTTTAAGTCAGTCTTACAGAATATCTTGAGTGGTAAAGGTTTTTTTTTTCCATGTAACATTGTGTGAGTTTAAGGTGTACAATGTGATGATTTAACACACGCATATATTGTGAAATGTTTACCACAGTAAGATTTGTAAACACATTCTTTGTCTAACATAATTACCGTCTTATTGGTAGTGGTGTTAAGGTGAGAAGTTAAAGCTCTACTCTGATGTATGTATACGATACAGTATTGTTGACTGTGGTCAGTATGCTGTATTTTTTTAATTAATTAATTTTACTTATTTTTGGCTGCATTGGGTCATCGTTGCGGCACACGGGCTTCTCATTGCGGTGGCTTCTCTTGTTGCGGAGCACGGGCTCTAGGCACACAGGCTTCAGTAGTTGTGGCTCACAGGCTCTAGAGTGAAGGCTCAGTAGTTGTGCACGGGCTTAGTTGCTCCACAGCATGTGAGATCTTCCCAGACGAGGGCTCGAACCCATGTCCCCTGCATTGGAAGGCAGATTCTTAACCACTGCACCACCAGGGAAGTCACCATGTTGTATATTAGATCCCAGTAACTTAATCATCTGATGACTGAAAGTTTGTATCCTTTGACCAACATCTCCCATTTTCCCTACCCCTCAACCCTTGACAACCACTCTTCTATTGAGTGGTAAAGTTTTAAACGTGTTTAGACTTAAATGTGCTTTTGTGTTGGGGCAGGTTTGCTGCTGTCTTATCACGGGGTTAAAAGTGTGTTCCAAAGGCAGTCTGGTCTCAAAGGAGAGTTTGGAGTCTGAGATGCAGAAGTAGCCAACTGTTTGGAATTATCCTTGGGTAGTGGTGAAACATTTCATATACTCCTGTTTGAAAGTATCTTCATTAATGGAGAGCAAATCGAAACTGCTTCCAACAATCATTTCACGAGCGTCATTATACCTCTTTGTTTAAACTCTCCCAGAAAATATTATCATTACTCTAAGGGTTGAGTTCTGGCTTACTGAATTTAACTGACTAATTTCTGTCTTAGCCACTTGAAATAGTTTCTGTTACTTAAAGAATTGTTCCATGTATTCGAAATTATATGAATTACTAAAGAAAAGCAGACTGGGCAAATGTGGCAATAAATGTTTTCAAACATAAGTATATATTTATAAAGAAGGTTTTTGTGCCTAAAGAAATACAAAAATCATCATAATTCCTACCAAGATAATCTTGAGAGTTATCATATCCCTGAAGAAATTGTTGTCTATAGCACATATTTAACACATAGATACTTATTTGAAATGTTAATTATTTTTTCACATATGTGTGTATTTTTTGGCAAGTGAAACCCAATGAAATAGGCATTATTATAATCATGCCCATTCTGCATATGATGAAACTGAAAAATAATTTGTTCAACATAATACAAATAAAACAGGATAGAGAAAATTAATATCTTTATCAGATATACATTTTATTAATTTATATTATTTAGCATCTAGACCAACCCTGAGCATACATACATACAATATATGTATGTATAAATACAAAACAGACTAATAGACTGATATATTATTCAATATAACTTATGTGAGTCCAAATGTTGAAATATGTGTTAATTAAATTTTTACTGTTTCAGATGATTTGATTATATACAGTTTGGAAGAATGTAGTAAAATTTATAACCACAAATAAGCAAACCATAAAACCTACAATAAAATTTATCATTTAAGTTCTCAGATAATGGAGAGATGGCTAACAAAACTGTCACTCTGGTATAACAAAGTCATGGACAGTAAGTCTTGCTAAAGGCACTCCGAAGATAATTTTTTTTCCTTCTGCAATGAAGAGCTCATTTTTGGGTAAATCTGCATTTATTCCTGTGGAAAGAGAAAGGCATAGATGTGTAAAGATAATGCAAATTTAACCTAAAAGGAATTTTTGTAACCAGGGTTAGCAGGAGTAGTAATACAGATGAGAAGTAGAAGCCATACAATTTTCAAACCCAGATGCAGAAGCAATAAGGGACTGCTACTCAAATGCAACAATTTGGTTGCAATTTAGGTCCAAACACATTAAGATTAGTCAAATGAGTGTGATCTATTCTCATATCCTTGAATTTTCCCTGGAAGGAATGGACAACTCAGATACATGGCAATAACCTCCGGGATGATTTTGACCTAGAGACTTTCTAGTTCATTACCTTCCTTAGCATTTTAGTCCAGGGAAAACCAATTTCAATTCTATTAAAGAGATTCTTGCTATTATGCCTCTTTGTCTCTCTCTTCCATTTTTTTTTTAATTTAAGATTTTTTTCTTCTGCCGTATCTAAACATATTTCTAGAGACAACATCCCTTTTGTTTTATACTCTGCTGCTTTGAAATAGGTTGTGTTTATAATATGATCTTACACAATAAATTACTACAAAATTTCTGAAATACATGGTGCCAATTACAATGAAATATTAACACTCAAAGCATTTTGATTGGTTATTTACATCTACAATTAGTTGAACTACTAAGAGAATTGAAAAACATATTTTTTAGCATGTCAAAATTGATTAGGTTACATTTATACTTTGCTCTTAAGTTACAGAAAATCAAAGTCAGAGCATTTGCACAGTGATGCCAGTCACCAATACTTTCTGCATATGCTGCATCCTTGTCAGTTATTAAATCAGTGAGCTTCATTTTCCCAGCATAGCCTTATGCTACTGCAGAAGTGATGTGAACAGTGGAAGCAAGTGCTTGAATTTTGCCTGAATTTCTCAAATAATCCAAGCAGAAATAGAAAGTTTGCTTGAAGCACGGTTGTTATCCTTCTCTTCACAAGTTGAGTCATCCCCAACCTGTCAATCAAATGTCCTCTCTGTTAGACCGTTCTACTCTCTTAACCACTATTGCTCAAAATGTCTAGACCTCATACATTTTCTTATTTTATTCTTGGAAACACTCTTTAAAATATAGGCCCCATTTTAGATAGAGAATACGTATATACATCAGAATGAACTCTAGCAACATTTTTTGTAAGTAAAATACTTTATTATGCATTTCTATATAAAATTTTCCAATCCTTCATACCAACATGATTATGTTTTCTCCACTATATAAGTCATTATGAAAATCAACGTCTTACATGTGGCTATAAGTATTGTGAATTTGTAAATAAACAGTAGAATATACACATCCAAATATTGTTAATACCTTCAAAGTAATCACTTTTGTAGGTTGTGTGTTTATTCAGAAGTAACTATCACCTTACAGAAAAGGATTTTGAATTTTTCTTGGAGAATTAACTTGAATGTCTGAGATAGAGTCATTAAATTTCTAGAATTCTCTACCCATAAAGAATATATTCATGTCATCACTGCTGCACAACCTCATCAAATATTCTTCCTGGTCAAAAATAAAACTTTAAGCCTAGCACCCCAGAGGGTCCTGATGTTCTCCATCCTGATAACAATCTTCTCTCTCCTTCCAGAATAACACTATCCTGATTTTTATCATCAGAAACATCCTTGCTTTTCTTTACAATTTTTATCATTCAAGTGTGCATTCTTAGACATTACTGTATAGTCCAGTTTTTTAAGCTTGGTGTGTAATTTAAATCTCTTTTAAGCTACAGGGTCATTTTCTATCCCTTATTTTCTTTATATTTTTAGATGTTAATTATTAGGCCATTTGACCTGTAGAGTTTCCCATAGTCTGGATGTTATAGATTGCATGCATAATGTGTAATGCAAAGTGCTACTTTGACCTCTGTATTCTTGTAAACTGGCCACTGGATCCAGAGACTTGATCAGACTTAAATTTGATCCCTGTGGCAAGACCACGTGTGATGGTGTGTGTGTGTGTGTGTGTGTGTGTGTGTGTTTTCAGGAAGCACATCTTATTTGGTTTGGATTCTGGATTCTTTTTGATGTTAGCTTCAGTTTCTGACTAACACCTAGATCTTTCATCTGATTGGAGGTTGCTAAATGATGATAGTTTACCATTTTGTGTCATTTATTAGTTGAAAGAATTTTATAAGGAAATACTTTCCCTCATCTATTATTTGGTTGTACAACAGTAGAAAAGGCAGGATAAATATTTGATTCTCTACTCTCATTTACCCAGAGATCTTATGAATGTTTCTTATAGCCTTTTGCTGCCTCTTGCTGTCCAAAACCTCAAGAAAAAGAGCTGGGCTAGCCTCTTAGAGGATGAGAAACTACATGGAGAGAGGGGTTAGGTGAAAGCTGAGGCAACTATCAGACATGTGAGTGAGGACATCTTGGATCACAACCCACCCCCTACCCCTCCCCACCCAACTGCCAGCTGACTTCCACCGTATTAATGTTCCCAAAAGACCAGTAGTAAGAAACCACCCAGCTGAGCCCAAATTGCTAACCCAAAGAATTATGAGCAAATAGAAATGTTGCTTTAAGCCATTCAGTTTTCAGGTGTTGTTTTACATTGTAGTAGATAACTGATGCAATATATTTAAAGATAAAATGTGCTGAGTTCATACTGATATTTCCAATTCAAATTAGACTATAGGCTTCCTACCTAACCTCTTTCTCAATATATCAAGATCTTCTTCTTCCACATTAAGAAACCTATTACTGAAGAACACAGGGGATGGTAATTTCTCATTTGCTTTATTTCACAGTATCCACACAAAGTCTCAGAAAAACAATAATAATACTCATATTATCAATTGTGATTACTAAAAAAAATTAAATGTTTTTAACATGAAGTCACCAAATTCTCCTTGCAGATTTTAATGTTTGATTATATCTACATCATCAGATTTCCAAGTCATTAAATATTATACTCATTCCCATTTAACCCTCACTTAATCTCAATTTTACATCTATCTATATATTTAATGCATACCACAGGTCATTACATCAGTGTTTCTCTAGTCATTTTAGCTCTCTGAAGCTAATTCCCTATAAGCTTTACCCTGTGTATTAGGGTAAAAACAAGGGAACTCTCTTCCTTGTGTTTTGTGTATTGGTAACAGCTTGTGACTTTCATAATTGAAGGTCAGTTTTACTGGATATAAAAAGCTTATCACATTTTCTTTCCATGAGAATCTTACATATTTACTCTATTTTCTTCTGAAATAAAACATTGCTGTTGGAAAGCCTGATGATAATCTAATTTTCTTTGCCACAAACGTCACATTTTTTTCCCTTAGATATCCAAAAGATTTGTGTTTCCTTTAGTTTAAATTCCAGGAAATGTGCTAGGTTATGTGATGATGCCCCAGATCCATATTGCTGCATATCAAACTACCCCAGAACTTAATAACCAAAACAACAGTCATGTATAAGGCTCACAGGTTTTGTGGGAAAGAAATTTGAAAAGGACACAGAGAGGACACCGCTTCTCTATTCCATGATGTCTGGACTGGAAAACAGATAACTAAGATAGTTTCTTCAATTTCATCTGGTGGCTGGCATTGCATGACTGAAGGCCAGGATTGGCTACAACCATTAGCTGGAGCACATATATGTCGTTCCTAGAGATGGTGGTTTCAGTGTTATCGATATCCTACATGGACATTGAGGGCTCTTTTATTCCCAGTGAATAAAGGGGAAGCTACAAGATCTTTTATGAATTTCTTCATACTCTGTGGTCAAAGCATTCACAAGTCTGCCCCAATTAAAGAAGAAGGGATGTAGTCCCCCAACTGGATGGTTGCTGTCTTAGTCAGCTTGGGCTGTTATAACACCTTACCATAGAGTGGGTAGCTTTTAAACAATGGAAGTACATTTCTCACAGTTCTGAGCCTACGATGTCCAAGATCTAGTCACAGGTAGGGCCTGCTTCCTAACTCATAGAGCCATTTTGTACTCATGCCCTCACCTGGTGGAAGGAAGAAGGGAGCTCTTCAAGGTCTAATCCCATTCATGAGGGTTCTGCCTTAATGACCTAATCACCGCCCAAAGGGCTCTACTTCCAAATCCCAACACATTGGGGGTTAAATTTCAACATAAGGATTTTGGGAAGACATAAATGTTAAGTCTGTGGCAGGAGAAATATCAAAGAATTTGCAGTAATTTTTTAAAAGTTACCAATCTATCCTCTATCTAAAACATTACATCTAGTCTTCTGTCATTTATACATGCCTTTATTAATAAAATTGCCTAACAGTCTTCTCTCATAAGGCATCAGGCTCAGGCTCATTGTTGAAGATTAGTTTAGAAGAGATCCAGGTGTGGATGAAGTTCCTGATATGCATTCCTCTTGATCTTATTTGCTTATTGTCAATATTTGTCACTTTCTCTCAAATCCTTATTCTCTATGAATTTTATTTTTATATTTTTTCCTTTTTAGCTTATATTTCTAATAGGGCTGTATTTTTTATGTTTATTTCCTTTTGTTGTTTATTCTAGTTTAAATTTCTTGTTTAAAATATATTTTCTTTTACTTCTAATCTTGAGTATGCTAGCTCACTTCTAAGGGTTATGTCATCTGAACTGTTTTTCTTTCATATATTGTATAATTTTTCTTAATGCATTTTAGATCATTTTGAAATAGTACAATACAGTTTTAATCTGTTACATTTTGAGCCTGACTTTCTGGTGGGCTTTGGTTTCCTGTAAGGAAGTTATTCTCTTCCTTATTCTTTTTTTCCTTAGAGCTAAGTTTGTATGGGATTTGACATTGATATTTTCCTGTTACTCACATGTAAGTGATTTTAGTTTTCCTGAATTCTAAGAGAGGAGCTTGGATTAGATAGCTTTTGTAACTTCACATAAATTTTGGGTACTGTTAAAAAAATGATAGCTTATTTTATGAGATTTCCTGGCTGTGTTCCCAAGCCCACTTCCAAATAGATCTTCTCATTCCTTCATATCTGTTATTCCTATCCTGCTCTAGTTATTACTGCTCTAATCAGTTTCTGCTTAGAGTGTGGCCCTCTCTTAGAAGAGAGTCTTGACTGGTCAGTTTTAAGAGTTCATAGGGTATAGAATATCTAGGCAGCTTCAGCACTTTCCACTAACTGCATACATACACACATTAATGGAGTGAGCAAAACTCCTCCCAGTTTCAGCGGCCAACATCTAACTGGCTTTCCATGCCTTCCATGCATATGTGTTGTCTATTCTGTGGGTCCCTGTTCTCACTTCCTTCAGTCACCCCACTGCTTCTCTCTCACCAGAGGGATATAACACACAGTTGCTGTGTATTGCTGGTTTAATTCTATCTACTTACAATTTGCAGTTTGGGGAAATACCTTGTCATCTAGCTTTGCTGTAAATTTTGAACATGTGTGCTTAATCTTGTTATCTAGTCACTTTATATTTTGGAGATTTGGCAAGACCACAAAAATATGCTTTCACCATTTGCTATTTTCCAAAAAAATTCTGAAGACAATTTCAAAGAGTTTTCTGAATACGATTTGAGAAAGGGTAACATAATAATGGCCATCTTTGAAAGGAGATCACTAACATATGTCTGGTATATTAAAACCAAGCTTAATATTTTATAGCTATGTCTCACATTATATATATTTCTAATGAAAAATGATGAAAAGTAGTGTGGAGCTCAATGTCATTTTAAATTGTAGCTTTTGGAAAAAAACTGCTTTCCTTTTATAAAATCCTATTTTTATCAGAAAGACTCAGTAAGATGAATAACTTAATTTGCAGTGTTCCCTTTTAATGTCAGCTTTATATTGAATGTAATGCAAAAAGCACACATATATCTGTAGACTAGACAAATATATAACAGCTTCTTATGCACAGGAAATAATATACTTTGAGAAGGAGTAAGGTCATTAGAATATAAAATTGAATGAGTTTCTGTGTTATCTTAAGGAATAAGGTGAATTTTTTCTCACTGAATAATCCTCTAGCAAAACTAGGAAATTGCTTTGTAACCAGGATATGTCCTTTGATCTACAAGGCTCCACACATAGAATTTCCTCCATGTTTCTAGATTCACTTTGATAAATTTTTCTGAAACCCCAGATTATTCTGGAGGAGGTAGTGTAATTATATTATTAGTTATCAATTCATTACCAGTCAAACTGCAGAACAAATACTGTTTTCCTCTTTATATGTTAGGGTAGTGGCTGCTGGTCAAATTTCCTCTACATTTCTAGCAGTTACTAAAAATCTATGCATGGATATTTACTTTTTGTGATAACATTGAGTAAGACAAAAACTAGTGAGGGCTTTCTAGGAATATAACTTAATGTGTCTTTAGAGAAGATCCCATTTCCTATAATGAAGCATAATTTGTCATAGATTCTATAGATATAAGATATCAGTTAGAGTTGTTGTAACATCCACCTCTCATAGCTCAAAAAGTAAGGCATGATATTACCTACTCTGAATTGAATATTGAAGTTCCATTTATACTGGACCAAATTAGAGCAATTTAGACAACCTGAACTTTTATTTCTTAGAGTTCTAGCTCTAAATCATATGCACAAAAAAAAAGTTCTCTTGTGTTTACATACAGAAACATATATACATGTACATATATATACATATATATGCTAGTATGTATTAGTATGTACCTATGAATTATTATGCATTATATATAATTAATTATGTATTAGTGTGTGTGTATATATATATGTGAGAGCTGCCATATATATACATATATATATATATGTGTGTAAGAGCTGCCATACCAACACAAAATACCACAAACTGGGTGGCTTAAACAACAGAATTTATTTTCTCACAGCTCTGGAGGCTATCAAGGTGCCATTGGGATTAGTTTGTGGGGAGGCATATCTTCCTGGCTTATAGATGGCTGTGTCTTCCTGTCTCCTCAAATGGCCTTTATTCAGTACACACATGGAGAGAGAGAGATTTTTGATGTCTCTTCCTCTTCTTATAAGGACATCAGCCCTATCAGATTAGGGCCACAACTTTATGACCTCATTTAACTTAGTTACTTCCCTAAAGATTCTATTTCCAAATATGTCATATTGAGGGTTAGGGGAGACATGATTCAGTCCTTATATATATAAATACTCAAATGTACATATAAGCATGTGAACAAATCATACAGACACAGACAGTCAGGAGCACACTATATATAGATGAACATTGTTAAAAGTTGAGTTGTAGATAACTTTTTGGAAATGTGGTAGTTAAATTCCCTGTCCTCTTAAATTCCCTGTCCTCTTTTCTTAAATCTAAAGTGTATTTAAACCATAGTTTAGCTATATTTTATATTTACAACAAGAACTATGGGTTTGCATTGCAACACTAGAAATTAACTAATAGTAATGTAAAACCCTAAACTGAATTCATAATGGTGGTTTAATACTTTTTTTTTTTTTCATTGCAATTGTGAATTTTGTTGCTGGTAACATAGGTAAAAGGGGATAAACAAAGAATTTTACAGAATCTTAAGAGAGAGGTGGTGAACACATTTTCCATTATATTAGCAAATGCTAATATAATTTTCTGGGTTGTCTGACAATACTTTAAAAGACATAGCTTCTTTATTCGGATAGGGGTTACTCCTGAGTGCCTAATACTTAGATTTGAGTTTGATAGTGTTTCTAGGTCACAAGCATAAGGGGGCAGGGAGGGGAAGAGAGAGGAAGAGAGAGAGATTGAGATTGATTTGGGGGTGATTTTTGTATATTTCTATTCCCCTACCAGCTCCAACAGGAGCAATCACAGTGACACTGCCCCTCAGAATTCCTGCGGTGGAATCTCTTAAAGCTCTGAGTCATCCCGATAAGACTCTCCACAGATATTCACAATCACACCCACAGAATCTGCCTAACTGGTTATAAGGATTAATGCCATCAAGCCCTTTATCTCTTTGGTTTGGTCACCACAGGAAACTTGATATTCCCGACATCCCATATTTAACACACACAATGATGCTGACTAGCATTATTTTAAATTCAAAACCTCCTCGCAATTCCTTATTCACAACTAATGTGCTTTCTGTTTTACATCACTGACAAAAAGAAGCAATAGCACAAGTTTGCTTTTTTATATCTCTGATAAAACAACAATTGGAAGAGAAATTCTATATGTGCTCCACCAAGCCACTAACCTATACACGCTGCCTTCCCTCCTTGTATAATAAGGTCTGTGCTCCCATCTAAGACAACTTCTTCACTTGCAGTGGATCATGTTCACTCTTCACTCAAGGAAATCAGTTCTGAAGTTGTTTCTTCCCAAATAGCATCAATCGTTCCTTCTATTGTCTCAGTCCCATCAACAGACAAACATCCTGTAGTCCAGTTTTTTTTTTAAAGTTGCTCTGACTTCTCACTTAAGCAATCATCTCCATGTCATTTCTCAGCTGTACTTATATAGCAAAATTCCACAACAATGTTTTCTATACTCACTGTTTCCAGTTCCTGACTTCCCATTCTCTCAGGAATCCATTTGGTTCACCATAATTCTACTGAAATGGCTCTCTCATGAATCATATTAGGACAATTATTTGACCTCTCTGAGCTTCAGTTTCCTCATCTGTAAATTGAAATTTTATTTTCTGTTAAGAAGGGTTGTGGGAAGATTCAATAAGAATGTCATATTTGCATTCTACTGCCTGAGAACATAGCCAGTTAAAAGTCCATTTATAAACCCAAGAAGAAGGCCATCTTACAAAGACTGAGGCAGGACTGGGACATTGTCACTTAGAAATCACTGATGGGCTTCCCTGGTGGCGCAGTGGTTGAGAGTCCGCCTGCTGATGCAGGGGACGCGGGTTCGTGCCCCGGTCTGGGAAGATCCCACATGCCGCAGAGCGGCTGGGCCCGTGAGCCGTGGCCACTGAGCCTGCACATCCGGAGCCTGTGCTCCGCAACGGGAGAGGCCACAACAGTGAGAGGCCCGCGTACCGCAAAAAAAAAAAAAAAAAGAAATCACTGAGACTATGGATGGGGCTGTGGAGAGAACACGGGTACTGATTAGCTACAGTCTGGTCATTTTACTGAGAACTTTCAGGTGGAAGAAGACTCCCTTATACATTTGCTTACTAAACTCTGGAAGTAATGACAACATATTTGACCTTCATGGCACTTGTTACAATTTCAAAATCCTATGCAATAAAGATGTCTTCTCCCATATCTAATAGGTTAAAATATATGCTGGAGATTGTACTACTGGCTCATGAGCACCAATTGTTAAATATTCCAAAATTTTGTAAGCCAGTTGTTATTCTGCTGGTAGCATGAAAATGACCATGGAGGAAGTATTTATAACACAGAAACTGGCAAACACTACAAATCAGGGCATTAATTAATTAATTAGTAACTGATTTACCAACCAACACTGCATATTATGATAGTCATATGATTCCCTGTGTTACTTAATTACATTCAATTTGACTTTTTATTTTTATTTATTTATGGCTGTGTTGGGTCTTTGTTTCTGTGTGAGGGCTTTCTCTAGTTGTAGCAAGCAGGGGCCACTCTTCATCGGGGTGCGTGGGCCTCTCACTATCGCGGCCTCTCCTGTTGCGGAGCACAGGTTCCAGACGCGCAGGCTCAGTAGTTGTGGCTCACGGGCCTAGTTGCTCCGCGGCATGTGGGATCCTCCCAGACCAGGGCTCGAACCCGTGTCCCCTGCATTAGCAGGCAGATTCTCAACCACTGCACCACCAGGGAAGCCCTTCAATTTGACTTTTATTCTATCTCATAAATTTGTCACATTTAAACAATTTCAACAATTGTGAAGAGGTTTACAAACCAAATAGGAATTACTTGAGGAACGTCTAAAACCTAGGGTACACTGAAAGCCTTAGAATGACTCTAGTTTCCATCTCACTAAACTAAATAATAGTACAGTCCAGCTGAATTTCTTACTTCCCCTTCATGTGAGAGGGTCTCATTTTAAGATCATAATATCCCTAAAAGAGCTCTAAGCTTCTCAGACTGAGTTTGATCATCTCAAAAAAAAATTTTTGAGCATGCCTATGAAAATGAGTCCTATTATTAGATGAAACAAAATATAGCTATGTGACATACAATTTCCTATAACATTTCTTCAAAGGAAACTACTTATGTCATAATGAAACACTCTTCCCCAATCATTTATTCTAGTTTATTCTCTATAAATATTTTGGTTTCCAGTTACAAATGTAGTTAAAATATCCAGTGCATCCTGCTATCTGATTTCCATCACACTAAAGTTATGCTTGACTAATGACTACTTGTATAACTTCTTGTTTTACAATATCCTTCCTAATCCTAAATCACTCTCAAAGCCAGTAATAGGTTCTGATGCATCATGTCACTCAGCATAAAGCTCCTCATGTATTTTTGATACCACTCAGACTAGGGCAAGGTAACTCTCAACATAAAATTGTTCCTGTGAACTTTCCAGGGGAAGAACTTTTGTAACAGTGTTTTTGAAAATCTTTTTTAACCCACGCTGAATTTTGATGAATAACAACTCCCTAAGCCCCGACAACATCACCCTTGTAAAATGGTTGACTGATACAATCTCACATAAACCATTTCTTAGTTCTTTGAATTCTGAGCCTTCATTAGTTTTCAACTCTTTTAATATGAGGTGATATTTACATTTAATCAGAATATCTGTCTCTATTTTCCACGTATTTACATTGAGATTGTGCAATGTATCAATAAACATTTATGCTGTGCCTTAACACTAAGTTTAAAAACTCCTGAAGGGACCATATATTTTTAGTATTTTAAATTTTTTATTTGCTCAGTGTCTAATATGATCAGCACTCCCAGAAGGCATGCAGTGTGTGTTGAAAGATCCTTACTTGTTTATCAGATTTGCATAAGAGGTATAATAAATCTAGAAGATATTATATGTGACTAGAAGAATCATCAATTTAGTTATAAAATGGAATATTGCAATATGGCTTTTTATATTTAAGGGTCATAATGCTTTCAAAGGAGTCAATGATTTTATGATGATGAGACATTTCAACTTTTTTGAATAAAAATGACATTTCCAGACCCACCACTCTGGTCCAATTGCTCAAATTATCTTGTTATTCTGGTCTTATAATTACAGCTTTATTTGATGATAAGAATTGTAGTGGTGTATTGAGTTTCAAGAAATTGGACCAGGGCTCAGTAACAGACAATATGAGGAATTTCAGAAATTCTGAACATTGAAATTAAGTTTATCAACACATAAGACTAAGGTCCAGACTTACAGGAAGGTTGAATTAGGGAGATCTGACAACAGGTGCTGGAGTTTGGTAAAACGTTTCTAATTTCTTGAAAGATATAATTATGTGCCAAATGGGCTATCAGTCCAGAAGAAATCACACTCAAAAAGAGAATCAAACCAGTGTTTATTCAGCGGAGACAATACCAGATTTAGGCACTGAGAACCAGGCTACACAATTAATGAAAAGGCTGACATGACTAGCTTTATTCCTAGAATGCTCGTAGTGTCTAGGGCTGAGGAGGAGTCTACAGATTGTTATTAAATAATATCATGTGGAAAAGAAGAGACAAAATCCAAAAAGAACGTTGGGGTTTTATTACATGATTGTCAAATATGATTATCCTACAGAAAAAGTCCTTTGTAAGACAGAATATAAACAGATTTCTGGGATCTGTATATAGTATGCTCCTCAAAGTTGTGTCAAAATTTGTCCTTTTCTATCTCCGTTTTATCCATCCCTAAATCCCACAATTCATTCAGAAGACAGAGACAGAATCACTGAATAAAACAATATCAGCAAGCTGGTCATAAATGTGTTTTAACCCAGAAAGCATTTGAAATGTTTAGCGTACCTATGTACATAACTATTAAAATAGTGTTTCTGATCAAAACATTTGCTTTCAGATATGTACAGATTTAGTAAACGTGCTTTAGGCTTCTTGAGAAACTGCAAAATTTATAGGTAACTAAATATTAAGCAGTGCACTAGAAAGTTATTTGCATTAATATACTGAAGCATAAATATTTCTCTAGTTAAACATTCATAAGAAAGTGTTGATAAAGCCTCAACTGACTTACTTCTATATATTTTCTTAAAACCTACACTTTATTTGCTCAACTAAAATTTAACTATAAGATTCTACACAGAAGTGAAGAAATAGGTCTTATTCAGAAATTGTGAAGGGCAAGTGTTTATAATCATTAGATTTTGTTGAACAGAAATAACTGTTATAGGAAAAGGAGGGACTTCCCTGGCCGTCTAGTGGTCGGGGAACTAGGATCCTGCATGCTGTGCAGTGTGGCCACACACACACACACACACACACAAAAAAAAAAACAAAAAAAGGGAAAAGGAACCTAAATGTGCCCCTTTTAATTCATTCACTTTAGAAAACATAAAACATATGTACTGAAGTGTGTAAATTAGCTACATTACACATCAACATAAGGATGATCTGTGAAATTATGGAATTGATTAGAATAATATTAATTCCATGTGTAAGCATAAGAGTTTTACTTAAAAAGACATATTTTAAAAAGATCATATATTTCACCAAAGTAACATATCAGTGTATTTTTCTTTATTTCATATAAAAAAATATTTTCCAGAACAGAAATAATAGGTTTAATATTATTTTCATATGGAACATTTTACTAATCTTTCATCAAACCTCAACATATGTTTATACAATATATAAAACCTTCCACTAATTTTAGTAAATTTAAATTTCAAAATAAATATAAAAATCAACCAGGTAGGGCTGGTGGTGCACCCTGGTGGTGCAGTGGTTAAGAATCCACCTGCCAATGCAGGGAACAGAGGTTCAAGCCCTGGTCTGGGAAGATCCCACATGCCGTGGAGCAGCTAAGTCCGTGCACCACAACTACTGAGCCCATGTGCCACACCTACTGAAGCCTGTGCACCTAGAGCTCGTGCTCTGCAACAAGAGAAGCCACCACAATAAGAAGCCCACACACCGCAATGAAGAGTAACCCCCGCTCACCGCAACTAGAGAAAGCCCGCGTGCAGCAACGAAGACCCAACACAGCCAAAAATAAAAATTAATTAATTAATTAATTTAAAAAAATCAACCAGGTAAAGTATAAAATGGGGCTAATTATCTAAATAACACTTATCCATTTCCAACCGATTCTCTTTCACGTGTCTTATTATTTTCTGAAGTATGTTCTGTAATTCCCATTGAATCATCCTCCTTAGATTTTTTTTAGGTTAGACACTGCCTGAATTACACAAACAAATGAAACTATGATTTTATTTCTATTATTTACTCAGTAATTTAAAAAAAGAAACTTCCTGAAAAATTTTGAAGGAATAATTTCAAATTTTTTATAATTTTTATTGGGGTATGGTTGATTTACAATGTTGTGTTAGTTTCAGTTGTACAGCAAAGTGAATCAGTTCTACATATACATATATCCACTCTTTTTATATTATTTTCCTATGTACGTCATTACAGATAATTCAGTAGTGCTATACAGTACTACTGTGCTATACAGTAGGTCCTTATTAGTTATCTGTTTTATGTATAGCCGTGTGTATATATCAATCCCAACCTCCAAATTTATTCCCTGCTTTTCCTCCCTGGTAACCATAAGTTTGTTTTCTACATCTGTGACTTGAGCTGGAAGACGGAGTGATGGAAATCATTGCCACAAAACAGAATAAAGAAATAAGAATGAAAAGAAAAGAGTACAGTCTCAGAGACATCTGGGACAACATTAAACACACCAACATTCACATTATAGGGGTCCCAGAAAAAGAAGAGAAAGGGAAAGGGCCTGAGAAAATATCTGAAGAGATTATAGCTGTAAACATCCCTAAAATGGAGAAGGAAACAGTCACCCAAGTCCAGGAAGCACAGAGAGTCCCATACAGGATAAACCCAAGGAGGAACATGCTGAGACACATATTAATCAAACTGACAGAAATTAAATACAAAGAAAAAACATTAAAAGCAACAAGGGAAAATCAACAAATAACATACAAGGGAATCTCCATAAGGTTATCATTTTTTTAAAACTGAAAATAATAACAACATACACAAACAGGACAATTACAAATGTTCATCTAACAATCTTATAAACATCTTTATTTTAAAAACGAAAGAACAGTGCCATACTGTTATGAAAATTGAGTGTAAGGCATCCAAGGACATGATGTTTAAAATAATAACTGCCAACCTAACTACGATCTATGGTGAAGAAAATAATCAAAATTCAATAGTTAGCATATTAAAAAATAAACATTTAAATTTATGGATAGGATTATTAAATACATAGTTAATTATAAATAATATCAACTAACTGATATTATCCATTAGTTGAATATAAACTAATCAAAAACAATATGGAGAAATGACCAATAGGGAGAGGTTTGCACATATAATCAGGAATTAAAATATTTTTATATTAAAGATATTAATTAGTGTGCATAGCTACCACACTTTAATATGATTTACATATAGTCATTTGAATCAATCATTTACCAGCAAGATTTTTACCAAATTCTGAGCCTGGATACATCTTTATCTTTTTGAAATCAGGGCAATGCTTAGGGGACCTTATTAAAGAGAATAAAATTGCAAAAATAATTAGCATGCCTGTGTTCATTTTATAAACCCAAATGCCTGGAAGTGTCCTTTAGCTAGAGGCTCCAAAACTTTAAATGCAAAGTAAAATATGTCTAGGTGCAGAGGAAGGATTTTGTAGTAAGTGTGGATTGAGGAAAGGACAAAACTGATAGCTGTTGAAAAGAAATAGGAGAAACTCAATAAAACATTTTATGCAGAAATGAGATGAGCTGCTCATGAAATGTGATTACTCTTGACATTCATACCCTTCTTGTCCTGCCTCAGCATGGTTTAAAATATACAGTAAGCTACACACATATCAGAGCTTTCCTGGACTGTTCTACAGCATGGTCCTAAGCCTATTTTTCCAGCAGTACCCCAAGTATTACCATACTTCAATGACCAAGACCAATACTGACCATGACAATTAACAAGTAAGATGTGATGCACCATTACCACTGTTACCGACAGGGAATTAATAACACTAGTGCCACTGAAAAGGGTTGAGGAGTTTCTCCTTATACTGAACCAATGCCAAGGGTTAGGTAAGGACAACACAAATGAACTCACTATGAAATGGAAAGTACTTACAAAGGCTACTTAAGCTCTCTAAGTGTCATTCATGTTGTGTATATTTTTACAGTGTCTGTTTCTTTTCTCTCAGTCATTTCCCTGCCTTTAAGAAGACTTGTTTTATTTTCATTATCTGTATGGAATATTTCTTTGTTATCTTTCATCCCAGACTACCTCTGTTTTCAAGTTGGAAACTCGGTTTGTGATGTTTTCCTTCTTCATAAGAGAAATTTAATATCAAACATGAGCTATTGTACATCAACTTAAATTTCAGACTGATTAGTTTAGTTGGGCAGTTGACCTGACATATCTTGCAATGACATGTTATGATATATTTAATTAAGTTAATGATATTAAGAGAAAGAGATATCTGTCAATTAATTTTTTTAAAGCTAAGGAAGGCAAAGAAGAAGATGCTAGTATTGTCATGGAAACTAGTAAAGTATAGCAAGGGAAGTGTTTCAAATTCTGTGAAACCAAAACTAAAATATACCATAATTAGGGGGAATAATCAAACTACTTTTAGGAATAAAGCACAAAAACTGTTGATTGGAAAAAAGTAAAATTTAAGGGGTAAAAATACAGGGAACCCAAACTATTGGATATGAGGCTAAAAAATAAGTTGAACACAAACTATTAATGAAATTTTGATCTATAGAAAAGTCTAATTTATAATGAAAAAGGAAATATGTATAGATTGCCAAGAATAAAATATTTTGAAAATTAAATGATTCCACATCTTTGAGTATTACATACTGTAATAACATTACCATATGAGGATGCAATTAACTTCACTTGACATCAGTGGCAAAGCTTTTTAAGGAATCTGAGGCATGGGAATTGAAATTGAAATTTTAAACATAACCCTAAATAAATTGGGTAGATTGTATTAGTGACATTTAGAAAATAATGTTATTTGTCTAAATATTTCCATTCATTTTGAAAAATATTACAAGTGTATGGACAAATTATCTAAATTACTATCTAAAATACAATATAGAAAAATTATAAAATTCTTTTTATTTGTTTGTTTTCCTCCTTGATTCAAGGTAATGTTCCCAGGAAACCTTAAAATCTACTTATCTAGATGTTTAAAACCATCTTCTGACATTGTTTTACATATTTAACATTCCATTTTTTTTTTTTTTTTCTTTCTTTTTGTGGTATGCGGGCCTCTCACTGTCGTGGCCTCTCCCGTTGCGGAGCACAGGCTCCGGACGCGCAGGCCCAGCGGCCATGGCTCACGGGCCCAGCCGCTCCGCGGCATATGGGATCCTCCCAGACCGGGGCACGAACCCGTATCCCCTGCATCCGCAGGCGGACTCTCAACCACTGCGCCACCAGGGAGGCCCCTAACATTCCATTTTTATACAATGCAATAATTTAATTATCTTGTTATGTAATATACACTTCAAATATTTCCTTTAGTCTATGCAGAAAACTATAGAGTTGGAATAAATAGGATAGACTACTATGCTGTTCCAAAGAATTCAAAATGAGATGTTTTGAATAATCTGTTTACTTTCCACACTAAAGCCATAAGAATAGTCCTAAAGAAAAGCTACAGCCACAAAACAAAGATAAATCAAAAACAAGAACCTAAAGTGTTCAATTTCCTCATCCATTTTACATTCATTTTGATTGTGTAAAATTTAAATTCGATTTGTAAGAGCTAAACTTTGATCAATTAAGGGAAATTTTTCAACCAAATTATTTAAAAAGTACTTATTCAGACAGTCAGTATCTAATAATGGTTTGTTGGCTTGCTGGCTAATCCTCCCTGTTATCCATACTTTCTAAGCCACGATGAAAGCAAATCTCTTCTCTCTCTCTCCCTCTCCCCCCAACCTCCCTCTCTCTTTTCTTGCTAGAAAGGCACTATAAAAATCATATATACTACCTAATTTAGTGTTCATTTAGAGAAATTAAAGATCCAAGATGTTAAGTAGCCTCCCCAAAAGTCATACAACTCACTCTTGGATGAATTACATCTAGAACTCAGGGATCTAGACTCCTCTGTGGTGCCAAGTTGCCCTTAATTCCTAAGTATACAGCAATTTCCCAGTAATTTTTAAGTTATGAGCAGATGTCAAATGAGCAATGAACTCTGAAAGCTGTATAAACGTGAATAAAGTTTAGAGTGATAATCAAACAAAACTTACAACAAAGTGTATTTAGCACATGCTTAATGGATACACAATCCATATCCTGCCACAAGGTAATTGGGTATAAATAGTAAGCAAAGATCATAAATGAGCACAATTAGTCTTTTAAATGGGCAACTGTATTTTATCTCTTTAATTTTTTTATGCCCTAGGTCATTAGTTATCCCTGATTCTAGTTTACCATTAGCTGTGTTTGGTCAAACTCTGCCTGGAAAATTTCATGAAGCACAAAGGCACACACCTTCACAATAGCACTTTGAAGGTGTCCTATAGATAAGTGAATAAAGCAGTCTATTCAAAAGCACCCTGGGGGTGGGAAAGGCCTCTGGAAATCCAGGATTGTAAACTAAGTCTTATGAGGGAATTAGAACAGTTTCCAGCAGTAAAATATTTTCATCAAAAAAGTAGTACAAAAAGTTCCAAACTTGAAAAGTTGCTTGTTGCTTCAAGTAACAGAGCTATACCAACTGGGACTGCTGAGCTCAAGGTTAAAGTAAAAGTACAATGATAAGCAGGGCAGGAACAAGGAATTGAACTTGAAAAATGCTGGAGCACAAAGAGGCAGCTAAGGGAGAGGGAGGTTGAACCAGTGTGAATCACACTTGCCTGACTCTCTGGGTCTTTAGGGGTTGGAGATCAGTGCCGAAATGCATGCTCTGCCTGTCTCACTCTTTGATAGCCTTAAGGTTAAAACTTCAGGAAAACAGCAGTGGACAAGTTAGAGGAAGACCACTGTCTAAAACTTGCTTCCCATTACTCTTGCTAATTTTTACACGAGGCAAGGCAATGTTACTATATTAGAAGAAACATCATTTCCTGCAGTTTGTTTACTGCCACTGAACTAACTTGCCTGCTCTTCAGCAAGTGTCCCTGGTTTAAGGAAAAATTCATCTTAAATAAACAGGGAGCAGCAAAATAAACTATCATAGTACAATTGATGCATAACCCTTAGGGCTTTCATTGAGAGGAAAGATTATTTTAGGAGATTTTGACTTTGATAATCAGAAATGTCAGAAAAAGGTGAAGAAATATATTGAAGATTAAAGATGAGCGTTTTAGCAAGATTATTTTAATTTATCAGACTCTTTATGACAATGATTTTGTAATTGTACCCAATAAATGAGTTATAAAATCATTTTAAGGATACACAAACAGCATTTAAATAATAACTAGAAGAGAACAAAAATATAATAGAAACTATAATAGTGCATGATTTATAGTAAGCATAAGTATCATTTGATGAAATTTTTGTCTCTGTTTTGTTTTATGTGTGTGTGTGTGTGTGTGTGTGTGTGTGTGTTCTGGCTATCTATGCTACCGATGTGTTTATTATTTGAGTCAAAGAAAACCCAGCAAAACTCTACCCCCCTCAAAAACAAAACAAAAAACAAAACATTGAAAATCACTACCCCTTCTCCAAGGTGCAAACTGAAAAGGACTAATGCCCTTGACTGTACACATAATCCTATAGGAGGTAAAGTCACAGTAACACACCAAATCTTTACTTCTCAAAACCACCTTATTTTCCCTATGTAAAAGTCCTCCTCTCTGAATCTAATTTTATTTTCTCTCACATACACAAACATCACATACAGAGTCACAGCTCACACAAAGAATATCCTACAGAATATTACACTGACAAATGTTAATTAGCTTAAAATTTTTAACAGTTTGCTTTCTTTTTTCTCAAAATTATTTAAAATTGGTACATCTTTTTTTCACAGTTTTTCAGAAGGAACCTGTAAAATGATACAAACTGCCTTCCGCTCACTTTTTCTATTTTGAATTACTACAGCTACATCAAACTCACACACACTTATACACATACCAACCACAGAAACAACAGGAAATCTTCAGAAAATCATTATTATCAACAGGCTCCAGACCATCCCCCTACCTATTTTCTATTCATAGATAAATGGGCAAAATAACAACATTCCATCTGGTTTATCCCACTGGGTTTCAAATATGCCATCTGGCCCATTCTCCATAATTATATTCATCTCTTCCAACTACCTAACAAGAATGCAAAAGAAATCCTGAATGTATCTGATTCCATGAGAAGTATTTATTGAACAGTTATTCATTAAGGTCATGTTTTTATGCAATCTTTTTTTCCTGGCTCAGTGTTATTTTAGGATGTACTCACCTCTGCATCAATTTATTTCATGAAATGAGAGTTACCACCCTTTAACACACATCACATGGAAGACTGGGCTGGCTCCCATCTCTGTGTGATAAACGTATGACCAGTACTATGGCCATTGGAGATTGTAAAGTCCTATGTGAGTTTGAGGAGAAAGAAATGGTACAAATATCCACACATATGCAGCTATAAGTCTGTATTTTACAATACAAAATTATCCTATAATAACATTCAAAACTAGAATTTTTCTAAGATTTCAATATAAAATTTCCAATATGCAATGAACTGTGGCTTTTACAAAGTATAAGCTATTTAGTTTTGTTACTGTTTGGGTTTTTTTAATTATTTTACTGTTCCAGCTTAATGAGGAAAAGCAATGGTGAAATTTAATAGGCCTTTTGCTAGAAGAGTTTTCTATCTAAATTACTTATGGAGCAGCAAATATGCTATGCGAGGGAAGTGTACAATGTTAAAAGTCAGAGAGTGTAGCTCTGAGAGGCTTAAGTGACTGTGTGACTCAAGATTGATGCAAGTAGTAATATGGGTTAAGGGTCAGGTGCATGTAGCAAAGGGGGCAGTATGTTTGTTTTCTTTCTAGGTACTTCAGTACATTAACTTTTCTGAATGACATAAGAACAATAGAGTAAATGTAGATATCAGATTACTCAACCATTTCATGCCATGAGCTAAGGATTCACTTATTTAATTATTTATTTTATGGTGGCAAAATATACATAAAATGAAATTTACCATTTTAACTATTTTTAAGTGTACAGTTCCATGGCATTAAGTACGTTCACATTGTTGATCCACCTTCACCACCATCCATCTCCACAAAGTCACAAACAGAAACTCTGTACTCGTTAAACAATAATTTCACACTCCCTCCCAGGTCCTGGCAACCACCAATCTACTTTCTGTCTCCATGAATCTGAGTGCTCTAGATACCTTGTATACAAGTATAAACGTACAGTATTTGTCCTTTTGCTACTGGCTTATTTCATGTAGTATATTGTCTTTGAGGTCTACCAATGTCGTAGCATGTATCAGAATTTCCTTCCTTTTTAAGGATGAATACTATTCTATTGGGTTGCTTCCACATTTTGGCTGTTGGCTGTAAATAATGATCCTATGAATGTGGAGGTGCAAATATCTGTTTAAGTCCCTGCTTTCAATTGTTTGAGGTATATATAATATCCAGAAGTGGAATTGCTAGATCGTATGGTAATTCTATTCCTAACTGAATTAAATAACAGTGAGAAGTCTGACTCCCAGCATATACATTTATTAACTTATTTATTCAATTCTAATATCCACGTATAGTGGTTTCAGAACAGTTGACCAGTGCCTTCATGGGAAACAAATTTGTCAATAGAGTACAGTGCATCTAGAAAGTTCCTCTTGCCTTTAATCTTGTACACTCTGCTCATTTCCAAAGATGCTGAGGTTAACATCTTTATGTTCCTTCAGGGAAGTTGTACACATCTGCAATAGACTTAGGTAGATCCATTTATTACATTCTGGATTTTGTCCTGGGGTCCACAGTCTTTGAAATATTTTTGTTTTAATTTGTATACTTTAAGGTTTCACTTTTGTACTGCAGAGTTCTATATATTTGGACAAATGCATAATGTTATGTATCCAACATTACCATATTGTACAGAATGGATTCTCTGCCCTAAAATATCCCTATACTTTATCTCCTCAACATCGTCCTCTCTCCCTGAGCTACTGGCAACCAATCATCTGTGTACCATTTCTATAGTTTTGCCTTTTTTAGAATGTCACATGAGTAGTATATACTGTACGTAGGCTGTTCAGATTGGTAGACTAGTTTGTTTCACTTAGCAATATGCATTTAAGATTAATCTATGTCTTGGCATGGTTTGATAGTTCATCCATTTTTATCATTAAATAAAATGATACAGTTTGTTTTTCTATTTACCTGTTCACGGGCATCTTGGTTGCTTTCAGTTTGGGGCAATTATGAATAAAGCTTCCATAACATTTGCATGAATGTTTTCATGTGAACATACGTTTTCCAATCATTTGGGTACAAATCTATGAACACAATAGCAGGATCATATGGTAAAACTATGTTTAGCTTTGTAAGAAACTGCCAGACAGTCTTCCAGTGTGGCTGTACCATTTTATATTCCCACAACAATGAATGAGAGTTCCGGTTGAGGTTTGGTTTTTAACCAGCCATTTTGCAAAGGGATAACTGGATGAACTAACAAAACTCTATCACTCATTTAAAGAATCTGTTAAATATCCTCAGTGATTTCTTGTATGACACGAAGGTTAGTAATGCTGAAGTAACAAAGGCAAGAGTTTCACAGTCAAGGCAACCTTGTTAACTCACAATATTGCTTTCCACTAAAATTTAGGGCTAATCTCTCTTGACTTTCACTACTTCTCTGTATTTCACTGACTTCCTAGTACCTTCCGCATGGACTTTTCTGAAATAACTTTCATACCACAGTAGCACTGATTCTCCAAGCAGTCAAAAATCCATATGCAACTTACAGTCAGCCTTCTGTATAAGCAGTTCCTCTGTATCCATGCTTCTGCATCCGCGGGTTCAACCAACTTAGAGGATGTTGTAGTACTGTAGTATTTACTATAGAAAAAATCCACATATAAGTGGACCCGCTCAGTTCAAACCCATGTTGTTGAAAGATCAACTGTATTTTAGTAACAAATCTAACTCTACACCGTTAATTCTTGCTAAATGCTTTGTCCTCCTACTTAGCAGAGTAGATTGAAGAAATATAATGGTTATTTTATAAAGAAATATATATGTGTGTGTGTGTGTGTGTGTGTGTATATAAAATGTATTAAGTAATGCCACCAGTCTAGGCTGCATCTAATAGAAACACTTGGGATTCTTCTTCTCATGCATGTTTCTTCACAACCAGAGAGAAGCTGGCCACCAATATACCCATAAACTGAATGACACTTACCACCTCTCTATTTACTAACTGACTAAGGCACTGTCCATACTGTACCTACACATACATTCACAAACTTACACTCTCTCTCATTATTTCCTTGAAGTCATTCTTGGTGTTTCTGAGTAGTTTGGGATTGGCACAAAGGAATTAAGAACAATCATGATTCTTCTGTTTCTCCTCCATTCCTAAGGGAGGCTTGAGAAGCCAGGATAGGGATGAAAAAGGAGCCTAGATCTCCTATCCCCCAACTTCCTTACCCTTCCCCTCCACTCTCTGAGAGCCATGCCTCTACAATATTTTCAACTAATTTTCCTTCCTTCCCTGTACTCCCATTCCTGGCAAAGCTATCTCCAGAATTTAAAGTCTCTACCAAAAATTGTGAGCTAGTTATAACTGACTTGGGGTTAATACATTTGTAAAAAATAGTACTCATTTATCTCTTATCTAATGAAATTTATTGAGCCCTTAAGATGTGCCAGAAAGAAAATGGTAGCACATTTTACCTCAAAATACCTTCAATATCATCATCATCATCATCATTATCATCATTATCATCACGCCACAAACATTTATTAAAATACAACTATTGTAGGAATTAGAATACAATGCTAAGAAAAGCACCTCTGGTCCCACACTTGCAGTCTGGTGGAATAATAGTAAAGATTTACACAGTAGATTACAATTTAAAAATACATTCAGTTATACCATGTATTTAGCTTTCATTTGACTTCCTATCTCATAATTTAAAAGTTTTCTGGTTTTGTTAATTTAGCTGCTTGAACAATAATATCTATCATTTAACCAGGTGTGAACATAGATGTACCACTTTCAGGGAGGGAATGGATAGGGAGGTTATTTCAGTTTTAAGCATGCTACATTTGCTATGGCGCATTTAGTTATAAATATCCAGTGTGTAGACAGTTGACCTTAGTAGACTGGAACTCAAGAATGAGAAGTGGGCTAAAGATTGGGGATTCACGAGACATACTATTGGCAGATGAGGCCATGGATGAAACCACCCAGGAAGAAAGGTAAATGCGATGAGAACAGGAGAAAGGATTCTAAGGTCTTACATCTAAGGTTAGGTTGGTCAGAGAAGCTTGCCTGGGAGACTTATAGGGCCAGTGGAAGATGCGTGAGAAACTAGGAGATTCTGCATAGTAAGAGAGCTTCCAAAAAGAGAGCGTAGTCAAACATGATTAAGATACAAGACTGAATTTTTCAAAGCAGATTCTACAAATAGGATATGAATGATGATGAAACCTGCATTTGACAAGTAGGTTTAGGGAGCTGGAATGGATATTTGTGTTTCAAGAGTGAATGTGGTTAAGGAAGTGAAGACAGCCAGGTTAGATGGAGACTGTATGATTAACGGTGTTAAGAGCTTTTTTGTTATTGTTTTATTTTTTTATTCACACTTCTAAAATCAAATCTTCTCTGTGTTCTCTTGTTTTATCTAATCTCCTCCCCTCCCCTCCTTTCTCCTTCCCCTTATACCAACTCCCCCCACACCCCCAGTCTCTCTCAACCTCTCTCAAATTCTGTCTTTGGTGCCCTGAGACTACTCACCTACTTTTTCTGACACTGGAATAAGAAGTTGGCTGAGAGGAAAAAAGGTTGAAATCATATAATCCCTTATAAAAGTTAGATTTTACTTCTGTAGTGCTGGCTTCAACATGCAGAGGGTGTTAAAGGGGGTTTGCTTTGCCTTGCTGAGCCTCCAACTGTCAGCTGACACTGCAGTTTGGTAAATGTCACTGCTCTCTGGGGTCTTGAATGCCAGGATGCCGATGGTCCATTGGACTCTCTCTGAAGCGATTAAAGAAAGAAAAATCTGATTCTTCATGGGGCATTTTTCTAAAGACATTGACCAAATGGAAAATTCTTCACCAAAGTATTTATAGCATAAACTTCCCGGTGCTAAATTTTGACATATTGGACCAACTTAGGGAAAATTTTACTTTTATTTTTACCCTAGGGAAACACCATTCCAAAACTCTTTCCTCTTTATTTACAACACTACTTGGAATGTATTCTGGAACATGAGTAAAGTGACTATTTCACCCTTCTCTGCATATTTGTTGTAGCTGCCTGAATCTCTCCTTGCTTAATGATTTCTCCATAATATGAAACTAAACTCACACAACAGTGCCTAACACAGAAGATGCACTCATTAAGTATTAGGTACTTTTGGTGAGAGGCAGAGCTACTCTTTTACTTGCAACTGAAAATGCCCTGTGATTACATTTTAATCTCCCTTTTCATTTAGTATAAGACACATAACCTTGATTTCTTACATCAGAAACACCCTCTGTCGTTTCTGAATTGAAATATACAGAGAGAAGAATGTTAAAGAAATAGGAACAGCAGAGAATGAATTCTGATGGTCCATGGTGGCTGTGGAGCAGACACATGCTGATTTCTGGGTCGACAGTAGCCATGTTTCCAGGAGAAACCTGTAACCATGGAAGCCTCTTCTTGTAGTATGCAGTGCTAGAGGCTTGTTCCCATTCTGTGGCATGACTTTGGTTAAGGTCCTGACTTCAGCCCAGCATCCTTTTTCTCACTCTTTTTCTGTACCTGCTTCTCAAGACTCCTGATATTCTGTGATCTACTCATTCTATTTTTAAAAAAATATTTTTTTGCATAAATAATAATCAGAGTCAGATTCTGTTGCCTACAGCTAAGAACCATGATAGATACAATTGCCATATACATCAAAACTCAGAAGCAGCCACCAAGGATCTTAAATTTAACTCTGACTATATATTATTAATGCCTCAAAAATCTCAAGTATGGCAAATCTATGTGAAAATATTTATTTTTCAGATCTGGTAATGAAGTGAGATATTAAGGGTTCGTTACTGAAGGCATGAATTTGGTGAGTAAGGTCATGGCAGGTCAGATTTTGATTGCTGCCTATGGAGACTACTTTCCTAATTAGACCTATAAAAGCCTAAGCTCCACAAGCTATTTTTCTGACTGATTTCTAGCAATGTTCCTTCAAAAAACAGAATCCATTTTTAAAAATCTACTCAGTAATGTCCCAAATAATGATTTCTGTCACCAAACTCTTCAAGACCTTTTTGTATGGTGACCTTCTGACTCACCAGTTTAGTGGCTTTTGTGACTCTGATTCCTCTTGATGTATCATGGTTCCACCTCAGCCCCTTTGCCCTCAAAGTAGAACTTTTCTAGCTAATTGGGTGCTCCCCTGAAAATGTCTGCCAGTTTCCTCTTGTTTAGGCCACACATCTGAGCTTCTTCATAATTCTTTAAGAGGAAAGGTTTTGTTTCAGGGTTTGGCTCAAAATAAATCTTTCTTTTGAGATGATCAAGAGAACATATGTCTCAATATGCCAACATACACTCAGGATCAGAAGAATTTTCTCTTGATGGATTTATAATATGGGATAAAATATGAAAGTGTTCTGGAATCCTGTAATTTCAAAGTTTGTCTTGATACTTTGCTAATATCTTTGAATACATAAAGTGCATATACCTCTGCATGGTGGACAGAAAGTTCCTCTGCACTTTATATGCAGATAGAATGTACTTATTTCCTTGAACTACAAGTAATCTTAGCAGATAAATGACCCAGATATATGCTTGTTACCATAGAGAGTAATTATTTGAGCTAGGTTAATAGATAAACAGATTCTTCAGATAATTGACTTGTTTAATAACATGTAGATACATTTGAAAAATGTATCTTTTAGTGTCCAGCTGAAATAACAAAGGATATCACACTGTACCAATGTTGTTTAATTGACAAGATGGACATTGAATAAAATCCAGTATTATTTGGATAAAACCAATATAGGTATGACATATTGCCTAGAAGTTTGACCCTTAGAGTTGGCATGTAATCAAGCTTACTTTTCTTTTCAGGAAAATCTTGTCCTATTCATGGATGGTCTTTCCACTTGAGTCTTAGCAACTTTCATAAGGGAAAGTGAAGTCCATATTTAGCTTAGCTGATTTTTGAATTATATGCCTCCATTCTTTTCCAGTATAACACAGATCTGCTTTCATATAGTGTCAAAGAGCATAAATTCAATTCACTGCTATTTCGTACTTATCAAAACTGGGCTGAAATGGATAACATCTGTGGAATATTGAATGAATGATATTTAACACTCTGCTCATTTATCAATCAATTTACATTAGTGATTTCAGAAAAATTAAGCTCTGGAATACTCTGTTCTAACAAGGCCTTGAGCAAACAGTCACTGTAATAGAGATGAAGGTGGGATTGTCTTATTTGGAGTGTAAGTAGACAGCCTTCATCCCAGCCACCAAGAACAAGGATTTCCCTAGATCTAGAGAGCAGTGTTTGGGAAACCTCACTCTGACTCTGTTAATCTGGTTTGATGTATTAAGACATTCCCCCAAAGGATGTGCACCAAGGCCATGCTGTTCAAATCCCCACCACAGGATTTACCTCATTGAATTGAATGTGTTGTTAGGCCATGGATGTGACATAGGCCATGGATGGTGTAAGAAAGAAACGGTCCTTTGAAACTCATCATAGCATCTATTACAATTATGATGTTGACATATTTGCCATGATATCAACTCCTCTTTACTCACAGGAAAACTTTATTTCACATATCACAGCTAGCAATAATTATACTCATGTGAAGTCAGTTTGTGTTCATCTTTGGAACACCAGGACACATGTAATGTGTTCCTAATATTCATTGGTTACTTATAAGCTGATGGACAAATTTGTGGCTAAAATCTAGCAAGTGTACAGTGACCTCTGGCCATATTTTGTGTGTTAGTCTTTGATTTTGTGTGCTCTGGTTGTGTTTTTGTATGTTTACTTGGGGGTTGGTTTTAGACTTTGAGTTTATCTTTAACCTGTTTTTTTTCTCAAGTGAAAAAAAAAAGAATCTGATTACAGTATTTGTATTTTTGAGTGCTGCCTGAAATTCATGTTTGAGGGTCTTTGTTTTTGAACAAACAGGATATAAATTTGTTAGAATAATTTTAAAATGTATTATCTCTTTTTCCTCATCCATAAGAAGTCTTGGGTGTGTACATTAATTACGGCACCTTCTGAAGCTTTCTTTCTCTCTTCTCAATACTTGTCTTCTGTAAATCGACTTAGTCCTAATCTGTCTTTTCACACACACTATAAACAAGGTACTAACAAGTTTTCAAATATTTGATGTGCTCATAAACAATTAATTGTGAACAATCCTTTTACTTCAAAAATAATTTAGGTAGAAACATTTGTCTTCTACTTTTAATTCAAATACCTCCTAGGTTCCCAGTTTGGTACAAAGACTATAAATGCAAAATGCTTCCAAAATCTTAACAACTGGACAGAGTAATTGGATAATAAAGGCAGCCACTAGTGCCCTTGTACTTCATTAGCAGAAAACTAAATAGCAGAGCTTTTAAGAAATGTTTTTAGAAACTAAGTGAATACACCAAAGAGAGCTATTATATGCACAGATTTCAGACATGTAAATTGAGTTGAACTTTGTTTGCATCCATCAACCTGTCCTCAATGAGGTTAACCAGGAATTTTGTAAAGCTTTGTTACAGTAAATGATATATCTAAAATAATAATAGTCTCCAAATTATGGTCTATTAGAGGTAGCAACCTTAACATTGGGGAGAACAGAAATTTAACTTTATCGTTTCCAACCATATTTCAGGGTAATAGGGGTGTTTCAGTGACACCAATTGACTGACCAAATTAATAGTTAGTCCTCAGGTGCCCTTAAATAGTTAAATAATTTTATTAAGAAACACTCTTCTTACAGCATCTGGCTCAACATAACTACCTGACTTAAAATAAATATTTCCCAATGTTAAAAGATTATCTGCGTAATAGTCAGAGAGTCTAGCAGATCCCTAGGGATAATTAGACAGAATCACACTATGGAAACTGGGAGGCACATCAAGCATATAATTTCTAATATATTTTAAGCAGTGGCTCTCCACTTTTGCCCTGTAATTATTTCTCACACAATATGATCCATCCCAAGGCAGAATTTTTGTATATAAACATAACTTTCTGTGGGAACGACTAATGAAGGAGCAATGATCAGTGCTATCTAGCACAAGGACATGCATAAATCATAATCTCAAGATGCAAAAAACAGAATGAACTACTATATTAATCAACAGTTACAGTCCTCAATACATTGGTATCTTTCAAACTAATGACATAAAGTAGACTTTCATTCTAGCTAAAACTTTCTAACCCACAAAAGCAATATGAATATGTTTATTATTTCCAAATTTCCTAATATATTTTCTAATTAACTATAATTTGGGGCAACATATTAATAGCATTTCTATCAAAGCCAGTATTTTAATCAAACCAAATATTCCCCAACATGTTTTATACATTTATTTTTTTTATAAATTAATCTAATGTTTTTTATATAATAATTGTGTTCATCTCTAACTTACTTAAAATTCTGCCACAGGACAAAATCTGTAGACAGATTTTTACAAACTTGAGATCCAACATAATATTTGGAAACCAACCAGACAATGATTGATAAAAAAGAAAATTAATATTTTTTTCTGTTCCACCTAGAGTCAAGACCAAGACAGGAAATTAAGCACAGTATTGCTTTCTAGGTTTTTCCTAGGTTTATTCACTGTGGAGTCAAAGAATCCTCTGTGTGTGTGTGTGTGTTGACAGTAAGGAGAGGTTTCTAACCTGACCTTTCATTCTCCCTTAGACCCAGGATTTTGTCACAGTTCCCATATATGTGCACACCCTGCTAATGCCATATTATAAAGCCCTAGGGTTTGGCAGATGCCATCTAGGTAAATGTTATTCAATATCCCTTCATCCTTTGGAACTCTATTTGTCTCCTCCATTTGTTTTCCTAACTTTCCCTCCAGCTCATTCATTTAAAACAAAAGCAGGTCTTATATTCACGTATTATTTAATATATTTGGTGTTTTGAACTGGGAGAACTGTTCTCTACATCTTGCTAATGTAATTCCAAAAACTTCCTTTTAATTATATTTTCTGAACTGCAGCAATTTTTATTATGCTTTAACCTGTTCCCTCTACGGAAGCCTGGATGAGGTGAAGTAGAAGTTACATCTACTTGTCCTTACTGGTTAGACATGTCCGGAGTTATTCTATTTCTCAAAGAAGAGGTTGAGCTAAAAAATGTAGGGAATTTTTAAAGTGGTCTTTTATTTTATTGCTGGGTTTAGCTCTTCCAATCAGAATGCAGAATAAACTCTAAGACTAATTACAGGCTTTGTCTGAATTGTGAAGATCTGGCCTAGATTTTGTTGGTGAGTATCCAACCACCACATCTAGTAGCTAGTAGCTTTGTGAAGGGAAACAAGGAAACACAAAACAAACTCAAATGATTAGATTTTTTGTGAAGTTTATCCCAAAAGATGTGGCCACTTTGACAAAACAAAGGCACGTGATGTGTAGTTCATTTGGATATTTACAGCACAATAATGCAAGACATTTCCATATATATTATTGAAATGTAATGAACTAGTCAGAGTCAGTGAGGGAATATCATTTTGGAAATATGGCATATATACACACACTTCAATAATATTTTTCAAGTTTTTCCAAAATAATTGCTATCTGCAGAGCAAAATAGTGGACCAATTGAGGAATAGAAATATGAAAACAAACTCTCACTCTTCATGCCTTTTTGAAACTAATCTTATCACATGAAGCATGTTTTGCTAAGCCTCTCTATTTGATTTAATAATGAAAAAAAGAAGAGTAAATTATCCACTTCCATTTAATTGAATGATGAAACATTTGCAAAACTGTTGTTGGACCCGGTTGACATGAGGAATAATTGTTTCCCTAAATATACTTGGCCTTCTCTCAGCCCTTTTAACCTCCCTGTCCCTAGATGAATATTGAATGGTTCTATCTATAAATTTAGAAAGAATAACCTGGGCAAGAATAACATGGGCAGGTTTCTCCTCGTCTTCTTGAAAGAGTTTCTAGACATCACAAGCTTGAGTTCACAATTCTGTTCCATTCCTTCTCTTCAATTTTATCTTGGCACTGCTTGTTAACTTTCTGAAACCTGATAGGGTAAATTCTAGGATTTATCTAACAAGCCAACTTGTCTCTCAAATCAATTTATGTTTTTCAATCGAACTTCTATCAGAAATAAAGATTATATTTTGGCTTCCATCTTTAACTTTTGTTTTATTACTTTAAAAACTGCTATTTATAAGAGGTCACCCCAGAGATCCCAATAAAACCATGTACATTTTCTATGGTTTCTTATTGAATTATATGTGCTCGATTGCTCCTTCTATATAAATTAAGACATAATTAATATCAAATCAATCTCTACCAGATTCATAGGAGATGTAAGTGTAAAAGCAATTAGAAGACCTACTTAAGAGAAAATTGTTGAAAAATGTGAAATCTGGTATGTTTTATCAAGCCATATAAATTGGTCACCAGGCTGATGCTGACTGAAAGTTTGTATTTTAAAGCATTTAAAATTTCATATATGCCAAAAAATATTCAGTTTCCCTCACGATTATTATATCACATCATTTCTGTAATGGTCTTTCTTTATTTAGAGATTACAAACCACAGGCTCAGACACAATCTTAGGGAGTACCTAATGCACTTGGCTTATTTTCCTGTAGAAACCAAAGACTGGAGAAATTGAACTATTTCTTCAAAATCACACAGCTAACCAGAAACAGAGACACAATTCAATTCAGTTTTAAGAAAAAGATCAAACTCTTCAGATGTTTAAGTACTTACCCAAAGAGACATTTACTATTATTTAAATAATATGAAGGCTTACATTTGTTGAACAAGTCATATATGCTGAACACTGTTCTTAGCATTTTACATACATTGTCTCATTTCACACCACAAATCTACAGGATATACATATTATTATACTCATGTTCTAGATGATGAAAGTTAGACTTAGAAAGGTAGCTTGCCCCCTCCTTGTATGGTGAGTAAATGCGGCAGCTGGGATGTGAAACCATGCCTGATAAATATGAAGTTAACACTTTACTCTGAAGCTAATCTGTCTCTTAAAGTATAAATGATTACCAATTTTCATCTTAGTTCTACATTTTTTCAATTTCCAACTTCTCCATCTTAGCGTTATGGGTAAGCTTTCATTTAAGTTTGTGTTACAAACAAAATAATGCTAAAAGTAAACAATGTTCAAACACAGATACTCAGCAGTTTTCTTTTACTTGTAATATATAAATATGTTCCCAGAATCTCACACATAGAAAGGAGAACTTAATGTCAATAACCAAATTAAAATTTTAATTATCATAACTTTGCATCATGGCTTCTGTGCATTTTCACAAAATGCTTAACCTATTTTGGGAATCTGAAGACAGGTATACATTTATTTATCTATGATACAAACAAAAGTACACACAAAATATAATAATAATTAAAATAATAATAATTACTACTTAAGGTACTTGTTACTGCCTAGCATTTAATAAATATAAACTTGTAGTATAAAGTTTACTTTATACATTTAAGTACTAAGAGATAGATAATATTATTTATTCACCTCATACCCAGTTTACAGGTAAGAAAGCTGGGGGAAAATAAGTAAACTTTAAGTTATCCAAGATTACCCAGGTATATCGTGGATTTAATTCTGAGTAGCCCAGCCACAGAGTCCATGATTCTAACCATTATTTGTTACTGCCTCAGTAAATAGTTTTGGGTCTTACTATACTTAAATTAAAACAATGGGATCTTTTGAACTGCCTAGTTCAACCAATTAAGCTCTATTGCTTAAAACTTATAGCAGCAAAAGACAAACCCAATGCAAAGTTCATTAGTTGTTAGACATTATTTATTATGTATAGATCACAGCTATAGAAAATACTATAAATACAGCATTGGACTTTTTTCTAGAGCAGCACTGTCCAATAGAACTTTCTGCAATGATGAAAAGTTTTGATATCTGAGTTGTCCAATACAGTAGCCACTTGTGACTACTGAGCACTTAGAATGTGGCTAGTATGACTGGGGAACTGATTTTTTAAATTTTATTTAATTTTAATGAATTTAAATTTAAATAAAAGAGACCCATGTGGCTAGTAGCTACCATATTGAACAGCTCAGCACTAGAGAATGTCCTAAAATAATGGCTTTCAGTCCTTTATGACTGTGACTAGAGTAAGAAATATATTTTACATCACAATGTCATATACCATAATTGTGTGATTGTTTCTGTATGCCTATAGCCAAAATGAAATTTTTACAAAATAACACTTACTAACCAACATTCAATCTGCTATTAGCTGTTCAATTCTATAGTTTAGTGAAAATTATGACTCACCAATTGATTTTATGGTATATGAACAGTTTGAAATCCATTTCACAACTCTTCAGCAAAGGATTTGTAGGTATAAAAGTGTCGTTTTCACTCTCATTTTCTAGAGAGCTGAAAGCCACTCTCAAGCGCCAACACAAGCTGCACTGAACATTTTACTCTTGTACATCTTTTACTGGGGCTAAAAGAAAATAAGAGTGCCTTGAGTCTTGAAAATAGAGAATCTCAGTGGTAGGTTTATTATCTGTTTTCAGTGGATCTGGTACTGATGGTTATAAAGTGTGTTCAGGAATGTTTGAAGATAGAGAACCTCCCCTTTTCAGGCCAAAAGTCTAAGAAGTGTGCTCAGGGATACGTGAATCTGCAAAGCACCACAGTGGATCTCAGGAGGAAGGCTAAGGAACTGATCAAAGCTATAAGGAAATCTAGGAAGGGAGACCGAGGCGAGGAACAAAAGCAGTCTTCCCTTTCCTGAGTACAAGAGTCTGCTTCATGTCTCAGAATCCACTTACACACACCCACCTTAGTGACTGAATAATCTCATCCTCAAAATAACAAAGGGACATATTAAAAATCTCAGTCACCATTAGCATATGGCAAATCTAATGTTTATTGATGATGTCTGCTAATAAAAGTTCTTCCTTAAACAGTATATAAAAGTATTGACAAGTAGAATGTGTCAGGCTGTCCTGTGTTATCTCTTGTATCTGGATGAAGGCTATGGATCTTCCCTTTCAATCTATGAACTTGGTCTAGGCTTTTTAATAGTACTATTATAATAATTCAGCTTAATTGATTGCAAACAAAAATATACACAGTAAGTTATTGAAACAATTGTGTAATCTTTTACCTTTGTGACAAGGAGTTTAAATTTTTGTTTTTCTTGTCCTTTGTGACAAGGAGTTTAAATTTTTTGTTTTTCCTGTTCCACTTATATGTGTTAAAATTAGGCTTACTATTAGATGTGTATGAAATCTTATCAGTGTGATCTGAAGTTGGAAAACTGAAAGTCAAACCAACTTTATAATAATTTTCAAAATCAGTGTTAATGTTTTTTTTTTTCTTTTTCCTTTTTGAATTGTTCTTTAGGTTATCAAAACACTATCTCCTCTGTTTATTTATCTTCTTAACCCCACTGAAAATTTATCTATTTTTCTAAAGTCTTATCTTGAATTTGTTCTAAATGCATTGCCTGACCCTGCATTCCAATTTCTAAGCAGTTTGTGGGAAGTTTTTGTAAATTTATTTTACAGTATTCAATGTTAGAGATTAGCAAATTTATGTCAAGTGGGTGGATGTCTATACCAGAAAAATACAGATGAAAATGTGTTGTCTCATTCTCCGTTAACCTCCATTCATTTTTTTCACAAATATATTGTAGTTTTTTAAATATTCATGGGATTTTTCTCAGATTAAAATTTATCACAGGCTTATATAAAACAATTCAAAGAGAATATAGAAGAAAAAGAGGATAAAAATGAATTTGGGTGTTATTCTGTACATTTTCTCCCTGTTTTCAATTTTAGTATATGTGCTTTGAAGTAAGCATCACATAATGGTTTATAAAGTTTATGATCTTCAAACTTTCAAAGCCAAAGAACGTTTAATGTTAATTTTCTGAGGTGTCATGTGTTTGTAACAAATACACTAAAGATTACGTTTTATTTGTTCATTGATTGTGATGGTTTCTTAGAATGGTTTTCTTCTAAGAGGAGGAGAAAGTATAGGAATAATGATATTTGGTTGGATATTTTGCTCTCTTACAAAATCTATTTTTATTTCACTTATTGTGTACACTTCATGAAAATGTGCTCAAGTGATATAGAGTATTATATTTATGTGTGTATGTATATGTATAGGTATATGTGTGTGTTTATATATGTGTGTGTATCATCAATGTTAAAATAGGAAACTAGGGAATATAATCTTTCCAGCAAATAAAGATATGATTCTTTCTGTGTTCTGTAGAAACCCTGCCTAAAATTCCCAAAGATGCAAAAGGCATGCCATTTTGCTAGGCTATACTTATTAAAAAGTAATTTTTTATATTGAGCCAAACTTTGTTTGGCTGTAACTTCCACAAGGTAATACTAATTATACTGTAAAAAAATAATAGCTGGTCTTCAAAGTGATATATTTTCAACTATAGGTTCCAATCATTAAAAGAGCTTTATTGATTTTCCTGTTAAGAGCATAATAAATTTTATGAATGACATATATTATACTATAAAGTATCTTTAATAAATAAAGTAACAATCATTCATAACCTTATAATCCAGAGAAAAAAACTATTAATATTTTTATATAAGGTGTCAGCATTTTAGTGAATATATACATAGCCACATCTTAGATAAAATTTTTTTGAAACTACATATAATTTTATGCCTACTTTGTTCCGTTATGCAATGATATCTTATCATATATGTGTCTGTGTATATATATATAAAATCTAAGTTTTATTGGATGCAAGATATTCTATCACTGGAAGATAATATAATTATTTAATCAAATTTTTACTAATGGACGTACACATCATTTGCTGCATTTGCTTTTCTAAATAATGCTGAAATAAAAGTCATTTTTTGTATAAATTTATGTCTTTGAGGACATCATTCTATTTGTAGTATTTAAGAATTTTATAGTCTTTTCTTAAAATTAATTTCTATAAATTAATTTGCTGGGTCAAGTTACTTTGTATATTTTTAACAACATTGATACATATTACCCTTTATATAGTGTCTGGCTCCTGAGAATGAAGAAATGGATATTTGAAACCAACTCCCACTGTGACCAACCAGAAAACCTGAACAAAGGGCCTTCCCTTTGATATCACTGGAGACTAACAAAGTAGTGTTTCTCATACATTTTAAATGAAATAACACCAAATTCACAACAAATTCAAATTTTCCTTAAATCCAGCCCCTAGCTCATTTTACTAAGTCAGAATTTTCTTGATACTAAAATTTGAGAATGATATCACAAGAAAAGGAATATCAGGCCAATGTCAACTCTTAAAAGTAAATGCAAAAATAAAATTATCAAATAAATTGAATTAGAAGTACATTCAAAGTTAATATATCCAGAAATATAGAATTGTTTTTAATGTTAGAAAATTATGATCATCTCCATATATGGAAAAATCATTTTTTAAACAATTCAATATCAATTTATTATCAAAAATCCTAACACACTACAACTGAGAGGTTTTATTAACTAGTTAAAGTGAATCTACAGGAGAGGACCTTCAAGATGGCGGAGAAGTAAGATGTGGAGATCACCTTCCTCCCCACAAATACATCAAAAAATAATTTAAATGTGGAACAACTCTTACAGAATACCTACTGAATGCTGGCAAAAAGCATCAGTCTTCCCTAAAGGCAAGAAAATCCCCAAGTACCTGGGTAGGACAAAAGAAAAAAGAAAAAACAGAGACAAAAGAATAGGAACAGGACCTGCACCTCTGGGAGGGAGCTGTGAAGGAAGAAATGTTTCCACACACTAGGAAGCCCCTTCACTGGTGGAGACAGGTGGTGGGCAGGGGGAAACTTTGGAGCCATGGAGGAGAGTGCAGCTACAGGCATGCGGCCAGCAAACTGGAGAGATTCCCACACAGAGGAATGGTGCTGACCAGCACTCAAGAGCCTGAGAGCCTTGTCTGCTCATCTGCCAAGGCAGGTGGAGGCTGGGAGCTGAGGCTTAGGCTTCAGATCCTAGGGAGAGGACTGGGGTTGGCTGCATAAGCATAACCTGAAGGGGTCTAGTGCACCACATGGAGCTGGGAGGGAGTCCGGGAAAAAGTCTGGACCTGCCTAAGACACAAGAGACTATTGTCTTGGGGTGCGTGAGGAGAAGGGATTCCTTCCCTGTCTGCCCACAGAAGGCAGAGAACTACCTAAATTAGCTCCAGAGACAAAGGTGAGCTGTGGCTATCATCTTGGATCCCAGAGATGGGCATAAAACGCTAATGCTGCTGATGCAGCCACCAAGAATCCTGTGTGCAAGCACAGGGCACTATTCACACCTCCCCTCCCAGGAGGCTGTGCACCTCTCCCAGAGGCTGTGCATTGACTGGGTCCCATGATCCAGGGCCAACTTCCCCAGGAGAACACATGGCACGCCTCAGGCTGTTGCAATGTCATGCCAGCCTCTGCCACTGCAGGCTCACCCCACATCCGTACCCCTCCCTCCCCCTGCCTGAGAGAGCCAGACCACCTTAACCAGTTGCTCCTTTAACCCCATCCTGTCTGGGTGGGAACAGATGCCTGAGGGCGACCTACACACAGAGGTGGGGCTGAAACCAAAACTGAACCCCAGGAGCCATGTGAACAAAGAAGAGAAAGGGAAATCTCTCCCAGCTGCCTCAGGAGCAGCGGATTAAATCCCCACAAACAACGTGATGTACCCTGGATCTGTGGAATACCTGAATAGACAATGAATCCTCCAAAAAATGAGGCAGTGGAATTGGGAGCAACTGTAGACTTGGGGTCTGCTGTCTGTGACTGATTTGTTTCTGATTTTTATATTTTTCTTAGTACAATTTTTAGTGCTTGTTATCATTGGTGGATTTGTTTATTGGTTTGGTTGCTGTCTTTTTTTATTATTAATATTTTTTCAATTTTTAAAAATATTTTTTAATATTTTATTTCAATAAATTTTTTTTCTTCCTTTTTTTCTCCCTTTTCTTCTGAGACATGTGGCTGACAGGGTCATGGTGCTCTGTCCTGGTGTCAGACCTCAGGCTCTGAGGTGGGAGAGCCAAGTTCAGGACATTGCACCACCAGAGGCCTCCCAGCCCCATGTAATATCAATTGGGGAGAGCTCTCCCAGAGATCTCCATCTCAACGTTAAGACCCAACTCCACTGAATGGCCAGCAAGTTGCAGTGCTGGATGCCCTATGTCAATCAACTAGCAAAAAAGGAAAACAACCACACCCATTAGCAGAGAATCTGCCTAAAATCATACCAAGTTCAGAGACACCCGAAAACACACCACTGGATGCAGCCCTGCCCACCAGAAAGACAAGATCCAGCCCCACCCACCAGAACACAGGCACCAGTCTCCTCCACCAGGAAGCCTACACAAGCCATTGAAACAAACTCACTCACTGGGAGCAGACACAAAAAACAACAGGAACTATGAGCCTGCAGCCTCTGAAAATGAGACCCCAAACACAGTAAGTTAAAAAAAAGCGAGAAGACAGAGAAATATGCAGCAGATGAAGGAGCAAGGTAAAAACGCACCAAACCAAACAAATGAAGAGGAAATAAGCAGTCTACCTGAAAAATAATTCAGAGAAATGATAGTAAATATGATCCAAAATCTTGGACATATAATGTAGAAAATACAAGAAACATTTAACAAGGACCTAGAAGAACTAAAGAGCAAACAAACAATGATGAAGAACACAATAAATGAAATTTAAAATTCTCTAGAATGAAACAATAGCAGAATAACAGAGGCAGAAGAACGGATAAGTGATCTGGAAAATAAAGTAGAGTAAATAACTACCACAGAGGGGAATAAAGAAAAAGAATGAAGAGAATTGAGGACAGTCTCAGAGTCCTCTGGGAGAACATTAAATGCACCAACATTTGAATTATAGGAGTCCCAGAAGAAGAGAAAAAGAAAGGGACTGAGAAAATATTTGAAGAGATTATAGTTGAAAACTTCCCTAATATAGGAAAGGAAATAGTCAATCAAGTCGAGGAAGTGCAGAGAGTCCCATACAGAATAAATCGAAGGAGAAACATGCCAAGACACATATTAATCAAACAACCAAAAATTAAATGCAGAGAAACAATATTAAAAGCAGCAAGAGAAAAGCAACAAATAAGATACAGGGAATCCCTATAAGGTTAACAGCTGATCTTTCAGCAGAAACTCTGAAAACCAGAAGAGAATGGCAGGACTTATTTAAAGTGATGAAAGGGAAAAACCTACAAACAAGATTACTCTACCAAGGAAGGATCTCATTCAGGTTTGACTGAGAAAGTAAAATCTTTACAGACAAGCAAAACTTAAGAGAATTCAGCACCACCAAACCAGCTTTACAACAAATGCTAAAGGAACTTCTCTAGGCAGGAAATACAAGAGAAGGAAAAGACCTACAAAAACAAACCCAAAACAATTAAGAAAATGGTAATAGGAACATACATATCGACAATTACCTTAAATGTGAATGGATTAAATACTCCAACCCAAAGAGATTGGCTGAATGGATACAAAAACAAGACCCATATCGATGCTGTCTACAAGAGACCCACTTCAGACCTAGGGACACATACAGACTGAAAGTGAGGGGAAGGAGAAAGTTATTCCATGCAAATGGAAATCAAAAGAAAGCTGGAGTAGCAATTCTCATATCAGAAAAAATAGACTATAAAATAAAGACTATTACAAGAGACGAAGAAGGACACTACATAATGATCAAAGGATCAATCTAAGAAGAAGATATAACAACTGTAAATATTTATGCACCCAACATAGGAGCACCTCAATACGTAAGGTAAATGATAACAGCCATAAAAGAGGAAATCGACAGTAACACAATCATAGTAGGGAACATTAACACGCCACTTTCACCAATGGACAGATCAGCCAAAATTAAAATAAATAAGGAAACAGAAGCTTTAAATAACACATTAAATAAGATAGACTTAACTGATATTTATAGGACATTCCACCCAAAAACAACAGAATAATCTTTCTTCTCAAGTGCTCATGGAACATTCTCCAGGATAGATCATATCTTGGGTCACAAATCAAGGCTTGATAAATTTAAGAAAATTGAAATCATACCAAGTTTCAGTTCTGACCACAATACAATGAGTCTAGATATCAATTACAGGAAAAAACCTGTAAAAAAAATACAGACATATGGAGGCTAAACAATACACTACTAAATAACCAAGAGATTACTGAAGAAATAAAAGGAAATCAAAAAATGCCTAGAAACAAATGACAATGAAAACACAATGGCCAAAACCTATGGAATGCAGCAAAAGCAGTTCTAAGAGGGCAGTTTATAGCTATATAATCCTACTTCAAGAAACAAGAAACATCTCAAACAAACAACCTAATTTTACACCTAAAGCAATTAGAGAAAGAAGAAGAAGAACAACAACAAAAAACAAAGTTAGCAGAAGGAAAGAAATCATAATGATCAGATCAGAAATAAATGAAAAAGAAATGGAGGGAACAGTAGCAAAGATCAATAAAACTAAGAGCTGCTTCTTTGAGAAGATAAAAAAGATTGATAAACCTTTAGCCAGACTCATCAAGAAAAAAAGAGAGGAAACTCAAATCAACAGAATTAGAAATGAAAAATAAGTAACAATTGACCCTGCAGAAATACAAAGGATCATGAGAGATTACTACAAGCAGCTATATGCCAAGAAAATGGACAACCTGGAAGAAATAGACAAATTCTTAGGAAAGCATAACCATCTGACACTAAACCAGAAAGAAATAGGTAATATAAACAGACCACTCACAAGCACTGAAAATGAAAGTGTGATTAAAAATCTTCCAAAAAACAAAAGCCCAGGACCAGATGGCTTCAGAGGCAATATCTATAAAACATTTAGAGAAGAGCTAGCACCTATCCTTCTCAAAATCTTCCAAAATGTAGCAGAAGTAGGCACACTCCCAAACTCATTCTACAATGCCACTATCACCCTGATAGCAAAACCACACAAAGATATCAAAAAAAAAAAAAAGAGAAAACAACAGGCCAATATCACTGATGAACATAGATGCAAAAATCCTCAACAAAATACTAGCAAACAGAATCCAACATCACACTAAAAGGATCACACCATGATCAAGTGCAGTTTATCCCAGGACTGCAAGGATTCCTTAATATATGTAAATCAATCAATATGATACACCATATTAACAAATTGCATGGTAAAAACTATATGATAATCTCAATAGATGCAAAAAAATCTTTCAACAAAATTCAACACCCATTTATGATAAATCTCTCCAGAAACTATGCATAGAGGGAACCTACCTCACCATAATAAAGGCCATATATGACAATCCCACAGCCAACATCATTCTCAATGGTGAAAAACAAAAACCATTTCCTCTAAGATCAGGAACAAGACAAGATTCTCCACTCTCATCACTATTATTCAACATAGTTTTGAAAGTTTTAACCACAGATATCAGAGAAGAAAAAGAAATAAAAGTAATCCAAATTGGAAAAGAAAAAGTAAAGCTGTCACTGTTTGCAGATCACATGATACTATACATAGAGAATCCTAAAGATGCTACCAAAAAACTACTAGAGTTAATCAATGAATTTGGTAAAGTAGCAGGATACAAAATTAATGCACAGAACTCTCTTGTATTCCTATACACTAATGATGAAAAATCTGAAAGAGAAATCAAGGAAACACTCCCATTTACCACTGCAAAAAGAATAAAATACCTAGGAATAAACCTACCTAAGGAGACAAAAGACCTGTAAGCAGAAAACTATAAGGCACTGAGGAAATAAATTAAAAATGAAACAAACAGATGGAGAGATATACCATGTTCTTGGATTAGAAGAATCAGCATTGTGAAAATGATTATACTACCCAAAGCAATCTACAGATTCAGTGCAATCCCTATCAAACTACCATTGGCATTTTTCACAGAAATAGAATTAAAAAAATTCACAATTTGTATAGAAACTCAAAAGACCACAAATAGCCAAAACAATCTGGAGAAACAAAAATGGAGCTGGAGGAATCAAGCCCTCTACTTCAGAGTATACTACAAAGCTACAATAAGGAAGACAGTATGGTACTGGCAGAAAAACAGAAATATAGATCAATGGAACAAGATAGAAAGCCCAGAGATAAACCCACACACATATGGTCACCTTATCTTTGATAAAGGAGGCAGGAATGTACAGTGGAGAAAAGACAGCCTCTTCAATAAGTTGTGCTGGGAAAACTGGACAGCTACATATAAAAGAATGAAATTAGAACACCCCCTAACACCATACACAAAAATAAACTCAAAATGGATTAAAGACCTAAATGTAAGGCCAATCAGTATAAAACTCTTAGAGGAAAACATAGGCAGAACACTCTATGACCTGAATCACAGCAAGATCCTTTTTGACCCACCTCCTAGAGAAATGGAAATAAAAACAAAACTAAACAAATGTGACCTAATGAAACTTAAAAGTTTTTTCACAACAAAGGAAACCATAAACAAGACAAAAAGACAACCCTCAGAATGGGAGAAAATATTTGCAAATGAAGCAACTGACAAAGGATTAATCTCCAAAATATACAAGAAGCTCATGCAGCTCAATATCAAAAAAAATCAAACAACCCAATACAAAAATGGGCAGAAAACCTAAATAGACACTTCTCCAAAGAAGATATGCAGATTGCCAACAAACACATGAAAGGATACTCAATATCACTAATCATTAGAGAAGTGCAAATCAAAACTATAGTGAAGTATGACCTCACACCATTCAGAATGGTCATTATCAAAAAATCTACAAACAAAAAATGCTAGAGAGGGTGTGGAGAAAAGGGAACCCTCTTGCACTGTTGGTGGGAATGTAAATTGATACAACCACTATGGAGAGCAATATGAGGTTCCTAAAACACTAAAAATAGAACTACCATATGACCCAGCAATCCCACTCCTGGGCATATACCCTGAGAAAACCATAATTCAAAAATATACATGTACCACAATGTTCATTGTAGCACTATTTACAACAGCTGGGACATGGAAGCAAACTAAGTGTCCATTGACAGATGAATGGATAAAGATTGTGGTACATTTATACAATGGAATATTACTCAGCCATAAAAAGAAACGAAATTGAGTTATTTGTAGTGAGGTGGATGGACCTAGAGTCTGTCAGACAGAGTGAAATAAGTCACCAAGAGAAAAACAAATACTAACACATGCTAACATATATATATGGAATTTAAAAAAAAAACAAGTTTCTGATGAACCTAGGGGCAGGACAGGAATAAAGAGGCAGATATAGAGAATGGACTTTAGGACACAGGGAGGGGGATGGGTAAACTGGCATAAAATTATCGAGTGACATGTACATGTATACACTACCAAATGTAAAATAGATTGTTAGTGGGAAGCAGCTCCATAGGACAGGGAGATCAGTTTGGTACTTTGTGACCACCTAGAGGGGTGAGATACGGAGGGTGGGTGGGAGAAGCAAGAGGGAGGGGATATGGGGATATATGTATACATATAGCTGATTCACTTTGTTATACAGCAGAAACTAACACAACATTGTAAAGCAATTATACTCCAACAAAGGTGTTAAAAAAAGTAAAGGGAATCTACGAAACAACAATAGCAAATATCAAATTTAAGGAAGGAATTTTAAAAGACATTGGTCTCTAATCTAACAAGATAAATACTTAAATTACTACAACTTCTACTCAGCACTACAAAGGCAATACTTGGTAGTGAAATGTCAAGAAAAAGAAACAGAATTTCAAAAGATTGAAAAAGTAGAATTACAACTTAAAATGCTTAGAAAAATTCACTATATATATAAAATTTCATACCCTGTAACCAGTTTTTAATTAGGTTGTTTTTTAATATTGAGTTGTATGAGTTTTTTGTATATTTTTGCTATTAACTGCTTATAATGTATATCACTTGCAAATATCTTCTTCCATTCAGTAGGCGGCCTTCTCATTTTGTTCATAGTTTCTTTTTCTGTGCAAAGTTTGATGTAGTCCCATTTGCTAATTTTTGCTTTTGTTTTCATTGCCTAAGGAGACATATCCAAAAAAAAATATTGCTAAATTGATGTCAGAGTGCACTGTCTATGTTTTCTTCTATGAGTTTTATAGTTTCAGGTCTTATATTAAGTCTTTAATCCATTTTAAGTTTATTTTTGTATATAGTGCGAAACAGTAGTCCAACTTGAATCTTTTTCATGTAGCTGTCTACTTTTCCCATCACTATTTATTGAAGAAGCTGTCTTTTCCCCATTGTATATTCTGGCCTCCTTTGTCATAGATTAATTTACCATCTAGGTATGGGTTCATTTCTGGGCTCTCTGTTCTGTTCTATTGATATGTGTCTGCTTTTTGGCCAGTACCATACTGTCTTCTACAGTACCATACTGTAGCTTTGTAGTATACTTTGAAATCAGGGAGTCTGATTCCTCCATCTTTGGTCTTCTTTCTTAAGATCATTTTGGCTAATCAGGGTCTTTTGTGTTTTCATACATATCTTAAAATTATTTGTTCTCGTTATGTGAGTGATGCCGTTGTTTGTTTTTTGTTTTTCTTTTTTTTTTTTTTTTTTTTGCCGTACGCGGACCTCTCACTCTTGTGGCTTCTCCCGTTGTGGAGCACAGGGCCCAGACGTGCAGGCACAGTGGCCACGGCTCATGGGCCCAGCCGCTGTGCAGTACATGTGATCATCCCAGACCGGGGCATGAACCCCTGTCCCCTGCATTGGCAGGTGGACTCCCAACCACTGCACCACCAGGGAAGCCCGATGCCATTGGTATTTTGTCATCAGTTGCATTGAATCTGTAGTTTGCCTTAGGTAGGATGGCCATTTTAACAATATTAATTCTTGTAATCTGTGAGCACAGTATATCTTTCCATTTGTTACTCTTGTCTTCAATTCATTTCATCAGTTCTTATAGTTTTGAAAGTACAACTGTTTTACCACCTTAGATTAATTGCTAAGTATTTTATTCCTTTTGATGTGATGGTAAATAGGACTGTTTTCTTAATATCTCTTTCTGATAATTCACTGATAGTTCATTGCTAGAATATAGAAACACAACAGATTTGTGTCTATTAATTTTGTATCCTACAAATGAATATAGTTAATCATTAGTAGGTTTTTGGTGGTATCTTTAGGATTTTCTATGTCTGCAAACAGTGACAGTTTTACTTCTTCCTTTACAATTTGGATTCCCATTATTTATTTTTCTTGTCTGATTCCTGTGGCTAGTGCTTTCAATACAGTGTTGAATAAAAGTGATGAGAGTGAGCTTCCTTGTCTTGTTTCTGATCTTAATGGAAGTGCTTTCAGCTTTTCACCATTGAGTATCATGTTAGCTGTGGGCTTGTCATATATGGCAGTTATTATGTTGTGGTATGTTTCCTCTATGCCCACTTCACTGAGAGCTTTTTATCATAAATGAATGTTAAATTTTGTCATAAGCTTTTTCTGCATCAATTGAAATGATTATATGATTTTATTCTTCAAATTTTTAATGTGGTATATCACATTAATTGATTTGGGAATATTGAACCATCCTTGCATCCCTGTGATAAATTCCATTTGTTCATGATGTTTGTCTTTTTAATGAATTATTGAATTTGGTTTGATATTTTTTTATCAAAAATTTATCAATATTCATCTATTAATAATAGATAATATTAATATAAATAATATTCAATTAATAATATAAATTGATAATATAAATATTATCAATATCTATGTTCATCAGTGATATTGGTCTATAATTTTCTTTTTTTTCTGATATCTTTGTCTGGTTTTGGTATCAAGGTCATCGTGGCCTCATGGAATGAGTTTGGAAGCATCCCTTTCTCTGCAATATTTTAGAATAGTTTGTGAAGAATGGGTATTAACTCTTCTTTAAATGTTTGATAAAACTCACCTCTGAAGTGCAAAGCCATCTGGCCCTGGACTTTTGTTGGGAGTTTGTTTGTTTGCTTGTTTAATTTCTGATTCAGTTTCATTACTGATAAGTGGTGTGTTCATATTTTCTGTTTCTTCCAGATTCAATGTAAAATTGGGCGATTGTACATTTCTTGGAGTTTGTTCATTTCTTCTAGGTTTCCGATTTTATTAGCATATAACTGTAGCAAATTCTTATGATCCTTTGTATTTATGTAGTGTCAGTTGTAACTACTTTTTCATTTCTGATTTTATTTTGGCCCTCTTTCTTTTCTTCTTGATGAGTCTGGCTATAGGTTTATGGATTTTGTTTATCTTTTCAAAGAACTCACTCTTAGTTTTGTTGATCTTTTCTGTTGTTTTTCTGGTCTCCATTCATTTCTGCTCTGGTCTTAATTATTTCTTCCCTTCTACTAACTTTATGGTTTGTTTGTTCATCTTTTTTCTGGTTAGTTTAGGTGTGAAGTTAGGTTGTTTATTTGAGATTTTTGTTTGTTTGTTTTCTGAAGTAGGCTTTTTTACTATAAACTTCCTTCTTGGAACTGCTTTTTTTTTTTTTTTTTTTTTTGAGTCCCATAGATTTTAGATTGTGTTTTTGAATTTGTCTCTAGTAATTTTGTTTTCCTCTTTCATTTCTTCAGTGACCTTTAGTACCTCTTTTTCTCTCAAATGTATCCTGATTGGACAATAAATTGTATGATCACTCTAATCATAGATTTTTATTTCCACTGCTTTAAATAAAAGTTAGCCTCTTGCAAGCAGACCCCCCTTTGCAATTTCCCCTCTGTAAATGTGAATCTTAATGTATTAGTTGATGTTACTATGACATATCACTGTTAAAAATTGTTTTCAGATATTTGTTTATATTTTCCAAGCAATACTAAAATGATAATGAATATTAGATTAGCCTGATATTTATAATAAGGAAACTGATGCTCAGACTTAAAAATCTCACATGGTGAGCCATGGATACACTCGGCTGCCTCAGGCATAATGCCACTGGAAAATTTATTCTATTATCCTAGATTTTATATTGGTATTAATAAAGTGTACATATAAATTACTTCCTTGCAGGAGCTAGATCACACTTTTGAGAACATTTTCATAACAATGATCCTGTCTAATTTGTAGATATTGTTGTTCTTTTTTGTCTTGTTGCTCTGACTTCTTGTGGTGTCACAAGGGAATTCTGTCACTTGCCCCAAGTATTTTAAGAGCACAGGTTTAGTTGTCTTTATAGTTATTATTAATATTATTATTATTATTATTATTATTATTATTATTATTATTTTGTCAGCTCATTTCAGGCTAGAGAACTCCAAGGCTTTATTATTTTTTACAGATCTTTGCTTTTGGAAATATATTAGTTTTGAGTTATATTTCCTCTTCCCATCATATTTGTTCCCATTAAAAGTAATACTTTTTAATCCAAAATTTCATAATGAGTTGAAAAATAGAACTTCATCTTGGATGTTACTTGTGTGCCTACCCCAAACTATAAATTATCACTGTGTCTGTGTGATTTACTTTCAAGCTAAATAAACTCAGTGAGATTTGTTCTGTTATCATTATTCAATCTCTTATTGAAATTGTAGTATATTCATTCTTGCCTAAAATGACTTTAGATCTTGCTGATTATTCTATAATCTCCCAAAAATACAATTAAAATTATTACTTATGAATGAATAGTCATTATTTATTGAAAAGTCCTATGTATTTTGTAATTTCCATCTGTGAGTTTGACTGTGAAAATGTGAATAAGTGCAGCAATTCCTAATCCATTCTGCTTTGAATAAAATGCATCAATGTCGATTTTTTAGGTACATGAACATAATAAAATGAAGTGGTTTTTTTTGTTTGTTTTTTTGCGGTACAAGGGCCTCTCACTGTTGTGGCCTCTCCCGTTGTGGAGCACAGGCTCTGGACACGCAGGCTCAGCGGCCATGGCTCACGGGCCCAGCCGCTCCAGGACATATGGGATCTTCCTGGACTAGGGCACGAACCCATGTCCCCTGCATCGGCAGGTGGACTCCCAACCACTGTGCCACCAGGGAAGCCCAAAATGAAGTATTTTTATATGAACAAAGTCTGCATTTCTTTACCAGTGTTATAGGAGAAAATAAAGAGGTTTCAAAAGTCATTTATTATTTGGCTTTAAGGTTACTGTTAGTCTTATTTTTTTCAAGTATTTATAATCCTCCTCTTCTAGTTAGTTAAATAATGCATTTTTGCTATTATATGAAAAATAAACAATTGAAGCTTAAAATATCTCCCACATTGCATCACTTTCATTTTGTTCTTCAGTATATTATAAAATATGAGCAAACCATTGTTAACTTATCAATTATGAAAGTGAAAATTTGCTTTATTATTATATGATGAAACCAAAATTTCTTCAGATGAATATTTCCTTTCTTTAAATTCTTACAAAGAATGGGAAACATAAACTAACCTGTGTCACAAAGGATTTTGCTGCTTAAATATTTTATTAAAGGGATTCTTTCTACTATGTAAACAACAATTTGCTTTCTTATTTCTAATGAGTTTCACCTTGAAATAAATGTGAACTCTCAATTCTATTTCCTTCCTGATTCTGCCTTCTGACAGAACTAATTCAAGCATAAGTCTTCATAACTCTGTGCTTGGGTCATTTCTGTGGAAATATAAAGTAAAATGAGTTAGTTAACCAACTTAAGGTACTCTATAACTTGTGCAATGTGTGCAATATTTACAGAGATGAAGAGAGTTAAAGAAAAGCTATTGGTTTCAAATGGTCTTCAGGGAGAAGAAATAGCTATGACATACTTGGCCTTGAATGTGATTCTGAAAGTTTTATGATAATGTGCTGTCTACCAACTTGCCACACATGTCACTTAATCAACTAGAAGAATAAAGGTGCCAGGGTAGACAGTTCCCATCAAGATGAATTCTTATATGCAGCGACCCACTAGCATCATATTTCATATTTTGAAGCTTCCCTTATTATCATTTCATCTTTTATTTAATATTTCAACTCTATGGATTCTGCCATGCCCTTGTTTTTACTACACATATTAATAAAAATTCATGCAGCATCACATTTTAAAAAGTATCTTGTCATAAAGAAAATCAAGAAAATATTGTGACTTCTCTGAACTCTGGGCAAGAAAGGAGTTTTAAGCATAAGTCTAAAACGAAAAAAGGATTGAATGATAAATAAGAGAAGTCAATTTTAGGCAAAATATTAATTTTTATTATGCAAAAAGTTATAATCAAAGCTTGAAAGTCCAACAGAAAAATGTTAACACATATAAACATATAACCTTCCACAAAAGAAATACAAATGACAAAAAAATTAGTAATCAATAAGATGCAAAGAAAAATAATTCAAGACTGTCATTTGGCTTCTCAAATTAACAGAGATTCAAATACAGTTAGAGGTCTGGAATGAAGATGAAAGAGAGACAGGGAGATAGAGATATATTCTGGGCTGGAGAGGTGCAGGGAAAAGATTCAGATTACTAGCCCACTTTTAGAAATTTATCAGGAAGTATTCAGTATCAAGAAGGAAGTATTCAGTGATGTACACAGATATTAAGCTTCATTACAGACTTGCTTTTAAAAGCAAAATAAATATTAAAAAAAATAAAGGTCCAAGAAACAAATTATGTTGCATATACCTGGAGAAACATTTCATTTAACCTTTTTTTCTGTGCCTAATATTCTAGGAATTGTGCTCAGTATATATTATTAATGAAATAAAAAGCAACTTTTACTTTCTTTATCTCTGTATATACTATATGACCCCATGGTTAATTTGGTTAATTCCTGCAAAATAAAATTATTAATGCTTTTCACATTCTTTATATATTTCCATATTTTCTAGTCTCCACAATTTATGTATTACTTTCCTAATGAGAAAAGGATTTTAAAGTAATACTATAACTTTATTGACATATCATTAACTGATTATTTTCTTTAGATACTGTGTGAATTTATCCTTTCTATAACTACGTGCACTTTTTAAGAAATGAATTATTTGTCTCTGAAAAGGTATTTTGTGTGAAAGTCCATAAAGATTATATCATTATTAAGTAATTTGGAAATACTCTCTTATAATTCATAAGCTAATATACAGGAAATTTATTGAGACTTAACTGGACTGTATCAGCTTTATAAAACTGTTGGCTCATCTACAGCATATGGAGATGAATTAAAATTTTGGATGTCTGTTTTTTTAATTCAATCAAATAAACACTTCTGTCTACCCTACCAAATAGTTAAAGGATAATCTGAATAATTATTTCATTCAAATATAGTCAGTTTTCAGATTCATCCCTGTAAACTATATGCAACCCCTAGGCAAGACTAATTCTATGTAGCCAGACCCTAGCCATCCTGTCAGCTAGCTGACCAAGATGCTTGAGCAGGCCCAGCTTAAATCAACAGAGGATGTCCTGGATCAATAGAGTTGCCCGGGCAACTTGTAGACTCATGGGAAATAATAAAGGATTTTTTTTGTTTGTTTTAAGCTATTAAAGATTTTTTTGTGGTATGCGGGCCCCTCACTGTCATGGTCTTTCCCATTGAGGAGCACAGGCTCCGGATGCACAGGCTCAGCGGCCATGGCTCACAGGCCCAGCTGCTCCACGTCATGTGGGATCTTCCCGAACCGGGGCACGAACCCGTGTCCCCTGCATCCGCAGGTGGACTCTCAACCACTGTGCCACCAGGGAAGCCCCTAAGCTATTAAAGTTTTAAGTGGGTTTTTATAGAGCAGTAGCTATCTGATAGCTGTATTAAATAAAGCACATGTTTCTAAATTCTTTAAAGTATCATATTTAATTATCTTTCTGATTTTAATTCACTACAATTATAGGATTTCCTACAAACTTTTGAGAATCTGTTCTCAGATCCAGCCTTTAATAAGCTATTTTAAATATCTTAGTATTAGATCCTGAGAATATGATTTGGCCCTATATAACACAGTCATTTTTAGTTATAATAACTACATAATCACAAATATAGGAAAAGTAAAAATAAAGAATATTTGCCTTTGAGGAATGTAATAAACTATAAGCAATATTTCATTATTCAGAAATGAGTCAAATAAAGTTTAGCCCTGGATTTGTCCATCTCCCTACTAAGGTCAACTGGTTATTCGCTAGGTGAGTGTAGGCAAAGCACAAACATTATCTTTCATTTCCCCTTTCCTTCCCTCCCCTTAGTGTCTACTCTCACTCTTCCCAGATCAACAGGGTCTTTCAACAAACTCTGAGTCCCCAGTTAATGATTTCAATCTAGGAGATGAATATGTCCCAGGTCTTAGCTATGATTTTACTCACTTTTCTGACACTGAAAAACTAGGCTGACATTATAAATATAATAAGCAGAATATTTGGAAAATAAAAGTTTTCTTTTGTTGAGAATAACAACTACAATGAAAAAGCTTAATTCCTTGCTATCCTCAGCACTTTATCCATTAATATTTTAGAACATCCTAATAATATGTTATCTGCTTAATCATTATCTGCTTAATCATTAGAAGCCTATTGACTTTATTCATTGAGTGAAAGCAGATGGCTCCAAATTAACTAGTGAATAGGTTCACAAATCTTAAAAATTATCAATATATCAAGAAATGCTTCTAATGAACATATGTGGGAACTTCTTATTTCCCAAGGCTGCCTCCTGAAAATGTGAATGTAGAAGCAGTAATCTTTAGAAAGGAGATGAGGTAGACTACTGCACTAGACAGCAATGAGACCTATATTGGGTGAGGTACCTGTATTTTTCAGCAAGATGATTGCCTACCATAGCATTCAACTCTTGCAGTCTGTCATGTGGCTGATATGGTGAGAATTAGAGCAGTTTATCTGGGTCAGAGTGTTTACTGAAACTCATTAAAATGTAAATATATTACTTGAGAAAGGTAACACTGTAAGTCACAGAATGTATTAATAATTTAACATGCATTATATTATTCTAAAGTTCTAATAATTGATCTGTTGACAAAGCACTTAGAAGATACATTCACTTGCATTTTTAATAATAGGCTTCTCAAACTCAAGATTATTTGTACTCAATTCTTGATCTCCACCATCTGCATAGTCCCCTCACCTGTTATTGACTGAATGTGCCCCCTAAAATCATATACTGAAGACTTTATTCCCAATGTGATTGTATTAAGAAGTGAGAGCTTGGGAGGTAATTAGGTTTAGATGAGGTCATGAGGGTGGATCCCCCCACCCCACCCCCATGATGGAATTAGTGTCCTTATAAGAAGAAGGAGACACCAAATCATCCTCTTTCTACCATGTGAGGACAGAGCCCTCACGACTGAGTATACAGAAGGAAGCTTCTGTTGGAATTCAGGGAAAGGACACCCACTAGAACAACCCATGCTGGCATCCTGATCTCAGACTTTCAGCCTCTAAAACCCTGAGAAAATACATTTCTGTTGTTTAATCCATCCAATCTATGGCATTTTATTATAGCAGTCTGAGCTGATTAGACACCACCCACTCAACCATCTTCTCAATCCAAGAACCTGGGAATCATGTTTTGTTCATTTATGGTCTGCATATCTCATACCTAAACCAGCAGCAAGTTCTTTGGACTATTTTATTATGTTTCCTGATGAAAATCTTCCAATGGCTGGTCCTGCAATAATAATGCAATCTAAACTACTCATTTTAACCCATATTTACTTCTCCAACACTTCCCTTACCACTCCCCTCTTGATTTACACACTTCAGTCACATTAACTTTTCTGTTACATGCATCACAAAGTCCATTCCCAACTAAGGCTCTGTACTCTCTCTTGCTTTGCCTGGAAACCTCTTCTTTAATACCTTCTTGTGGCTATCTCATCTTGTCATTCATTTCTCAGTGTATGGTCCTGCTGTCCAAGGAGCCCTTTTCTGACCATGCTCGCTAAAATAGCTCCCAATACCACACTTGTCATACTTTATTTCCTTCTGGGAATTTATCACTGTCTGAGTGATTATTACTTTTTGTTTCTTTGCATGTCTTATTTCTGTCTCACTTTACAAAATATATCCAATAAGATATGAATGTTATTTATCTTATGAGTTGCTATATCCTCAATATGTACAACAGCACCTTAATATATCAAAAATGACTCAAGAAGGTACTTTAAGCAGTATGCTAAAGTATGTTAATAAATTTAATTCTATAACACAATCTAAAGAAATTTTGTTTACCAAATATATATGATATGCAATACAAAATCATAATTCCAGTCAAATGTTTGAATCAGAAAATAAACTTTTAAATAAAGCATAACAAGATCATAGCAGGATTTGCCCTTAAAATATATTTATAAATTGTTCAGCCTCTTTGGTATTTTCTGAACAGAAGCAAAGTAGTAATATTTATAAAATAAACCATAAAATAATTTTTCAGTTTGCTATATTTTTCAGTAAAACATGTTTACTAATATAACTGTGACAAATTTAAAAATAGAGGAAATTATATTCATTAATAACTCCTCCTCCCATACACACAGATTAGGAAAATACAATTACCATTCAATATCAGTTAAGTTATCCAATCATGCATTCCTTTCATAAGCATATATAAGTTAATGACTATGTATGAGGGTAAGAGTGGCTTTCATATTAGAAAGCAAAGATATTTGTAAATGATACAGTACTGTCCTCAAGGAAATTCATTTAGGTAAAGAGACAGACATGAAAATAAATGACTAAAATGCAATGGAGTTACACAGTCAAAAATAGGCATGTACCTAGGCTAACATGGAATCATAGCGGAGGAGGTTTGCAATAGTTGAAACGCTGTGGGGAGAGGGAGGAGGTGGTTCTGAGCTGAATCTTAAAAGGTGACTAGATGTTAGGAAGACAAGGAAAAGAGGGTGAGTCTATGTAGGGGGCTATGTGAGAGGCAAAAAATAAAACAAAAGTATAAGAGATGAGGAAAAAGCAGGTAGGACTCATTAGATACTGCTTTGTCTTCTCACTTCTTTGTTCATCGATCTTTCATTTATTCCCTAAACAAATATTTGAGTAGCTCGTATTAGGTGCCTTGCAGGTACTATGCAAGACACTTCATAGTAAAGAGTTTGAAATTTGTACTATAAGTGAGAACAATAGATTTTATGATGGCTTGTATTTTAGGATACATTACTCTGGCATTTCAGTGGAGAGATAAGTTGAAGGGTTTAGGACTGCAGACAGGAAGGCTGTTGTAATAATCCATGCAAAAGTTGATAATAGTCTGCATTAGGGCAGTGGTAATAGAGTAGAAAGAATGAGACAGATTGAAGAAATATTTAAGAGAATACAGTAGCAGATTTTACAAGTGAGAGAGAGAAGTAATTGTCAGCCATATGAAGTGAGCAAGGAGAGTTGATTAACCTTTGTCTTTTATCAGTTCCTTAATAGCTTGAAAGGCAAAGGTTTTGTAAAATGGCAAGATCTGTCTAGTCTAGGTGCTCCAGCTAAACTCTCTTAAGAAGGAGAAAAGAAGTTGTCTCTTTTCCTTTTTTCCATGTTGCCCTTGCACTGGTGTCAGAGCCTTACAGACTTCTCTCCCTGAAGGAAGAAGTCTGTAAAACACTGCAGGTCAGAGGAGAGACAAGAACTCCCACTCCAATCCTGTCATTGTTCTTTAGTCTGTTCCTCTCTTAGTAGATATATCATGAAACTAAATGAGAAAAGAAGAGATATCTGAGCATTTTGCATGTGCACAGCTTGGATTTTTACATACTGCCCTTACTAAATAAAAACCAGGAAGGGGCTATTTAATTGACCCTCTGCCCTTGGGTTGGATTCCAACTAAAGATTTCAGTATAGCCTAGGCTTTTCATTTACACTCACCAAGACAGAAAACAGTATAATCATTGTTTTACAGTATGATTTTTAATTACCAGCATATTTTTAATGTTTATGTAAGCAAACTTGCTTTCTTTATAAAGATGGATACAAGGGGCTTCCCTGGTGGTGCAGTGTTTGAGAGTCCGCCTGCCGATGCAGGGGACACGGGTTTGTGCCCCGGTCTGGGAAGATCCCACATGCCACGGAGCGGCTAGGCCGGTGAGCCATGGCCGCTGAGCCTGCGCGTCCGGAGCCTGTGCTCCACAACGGGAGAGGCCACAACAGTGAGAGGCCCACGTAACGCAAAAAAAAAAAAAAAAAAAAAAAAGATGGATACAAAATTCCAAAACACTGAACTTAAAAAAAACTAGTTCAATTCTTAAACAGAAAATTCCAATAAAATTTTTCTAATACAAAGTATCTCACCAGACTATTATAACAATTGGATTAATTTCTGATTAAAGAATTATTCTAATTTAATTATCTATAAGTCTAGATAAGATTATATTTGCAAGTTCAAAAATATCTTGTCTCCTTTATTTATAAATATACTACTACTCATATATAAAAATATATTTCAATTCTTAATGAATATTTATTTCTAACTATAATGTAAAGAAATGAACAGGTAGAATATGTAAAATAGATAGCTAGTGGGAAGCAGCTGCATAGCACTGGGAGAGCAGTTCGGTGCTTTGTGACCACCTAGAGGAGTGGGATAGGGAGGGTGGGAGGGAGATGCAAGAGGGAGGGGATATGGGGATATATGTATACATATAGCTGATTCACTTTGTTACACAGCAGAAACTAATACAACATTGTAAAACAATTATACTCCAATAAAGATGTTAAAAAAAAAGGAATGGACAGGTAGAAAAATTTAAGTTGTACATAGTGGGTAAATTATGTATTTTTTCTCTTCTACTCTAATAACATTGAGTGTTACTCATTATTTCATTTTCATTTAACAACATTCTGGAAAAACTCTTATTTAATCTAATTTAAGTATTTCCTTTCTAAAGGACATTACATTATGCAGTTAGACAATCTTGAGTGTGTCTTTAATAAAAATCTGTGGAGATCTTAAATATTTTCCAAAGGTTTTCTGTTGGATAAAATGAAACTGGAAATCTTTAATATTTGGATATTATACCAAAATCTATGATTGACATTCCCATCAATTATAAATTAAAATATTTTATTCTTAAAGTGCATTTAATCACATGATTGAGAGTACAACTTAGGCATTGAAACAACAGAGTGATTGCAATAACTTTTGGTACTTTTATGTTTTTAACTGGTATATTAAAATTAATTACATTTATTTTAGCCTTAAAATGATAAGAAATTGACTAGAATAACTAGTACAAAAGTGAATTAAAATAGTAGTGGCAAAGATTGAATGAACTCTAGGTCATAAGTGGGCTGCAGGCTCTTTCATTATACTTAAAAATTAAGAAGCATTAAGAATTTTTAGACTACAGTCCAGCAGGATTTAAAATATAGAAATATGTCATTTTACTTTAAGTGCTTCCAGATAGATAGGTAGATAAGTATAGATATAAAACTTTATATCTATACATAGATATAGATATCCTATCTATACAGTTTTAGAGTTTTAATTGATATTTAGTATGCAGAAGTGGATAGGCATCTACGCTTATATGATGCTCAATTTTTCAACAACATTCAGTCAACTTGTGTACTTTGCTTTGTGTAAAGGTCATATTTGGGTGCCTGACCTCCTCTGTAGCATGGAGTAGGAAGGTGGGGAATAACAGACCTGCTTACTTTTACATATACCCTTCACCACCAGCAGCCTGACAGAATGTCTGAAATTCCCTGAATGTCTGAAATTATGTAGGATATTATGTGACTATATTAACTGTGATGGATAATGCAAAAAGTTAAGTGTTTTGTAAAGTATACAGAGCTATAAAAAGTGTAAGCTATTATCAGCACACAAGTCATACTTTGTCATTATTGTTTTTATCATGTCTACTAAAAAAAAGAAACTATCATTTATCTAAAAAGGCATTAGAAAAGTTCTGTTTGAACACATAAAAGACATCTCTAATAATGAAATGTTACAAATATCAAAAAGAATATATTTATATAAATATCTTGTCAATAAATATTTAAATATTAATCTATTTAAATATCTTATCAGTAAAGATTGTTATATATATTTTTGTTAGTTTTCCAATAGAATTTCAATATGTCATAATTTAGTAAATTTCAGTGAGTTTGGATACTAAATTATACTAAATTATATTCTTAATTTTCTCTTTGTTTTAAATGTAAATGTAATACCAGTATGCTAAAACCTATTTTACTTAGGCATATTCTTAATAATTAAAGGCATTCAACAATCATAAGCTTGCAGTATTTAACAGATTACTATTCTATGAAGAACAGTAGGATCTCTTGGGCAGTCTTTCTGTGTGGAGTTTTATTGATAATACATTTCAGGACACTGTAATACAAAAATTAACAAAGAAAAAATATTTCATCATCTCTTGGGTATTGTCTAATGCAAATTTTACCAGTTCTTTTCTAAGGCAAAACACAAACCTCTCACCTATTAAACATGATAAATTAACATAAAAGATACACTGGAGTCCAAAGACAAAACTAAAAAGATAGTTTTACTCACTGGGAAGTCCAAACACAATGGAAGAACTTGAATTATTTTTACTTTGTGCAACAAAAGAGCCATGAAAGACATTGTAAACTCAACAAGCATTGTCTTCTTATTTGTACTTTCTATTTGAGAAAAAGTATTCTTTAGTATATTAAATAATTATATTCACCCAAAATAGTAAAATTCTATTTATTGAGTCCATTTTCTATTAACATTTAATACATATTTGAAAGTTATTTCATTCAGAAAAATGTTTCAAAATAACAAAATTGGAAATATAATATCTAAATTAAAAAAGAAGGCAAGAGCGACAATTAGAAGATAAATGGCTTTTTACAATGTCAAGGAAGGGAAAATTAGTTCGGTTTTGGTCCAAGGGGAAGAAAATTGTTTCATTAAGAAGAAATGTATTCCAATAAAGGTCTCAAATTTCTGTAATTGAAAATTTCAACTAAGTTTATGCTCTAATTCAATCATCCATCTCAAAAGATCTCTGTACTTGAGACAATCATGTTTCTACTTTAAACAGACTATGCATCATGATAAAACTTTCCAATGTGGGATAAAAATTCTGCTGGATAAAATTCAAAAATTTATCCCTAAAAAATGTGCTGTTAAAGAAATAAGAGAACTGTAAGAATCTCCAAAAAGACAAGAAATGCAACCCAAGAGATAAAAAAGAAAAAAAAAGAACACTAAATTGCCTTAGGAACATCTGTTGAACCTTGGTCTAAGGTAGCCTGAAGATTTTGTTTTAACTGGCTGAGCACCATAAATGGGGCAAAGCCTGAATAGTAGGTTAAATCAGAAAACTCTTCATAAAGATGGAACTCTGGGAAAAGTATTATTTTCAGTATTTCAAAAAATACTAAAATTCAGAAGATGTTTGGGACACTTTTATTTTGCCTAAAGAATCCAAATCTCTCATGAGATTTTCTAAACATAGTCTGCTGCCAAATATACTTGACATCAAAATTGACTATCATGTAGTGCTAAAACTATAAGCTGAAGATTTAAAGTTGTCCTAGGCGGGTCCTTGCCCCTACTTACCTAAGAGAAGCAACACAAATAGTCTCAGAAAAAAAGAACTTTAAGTAAAGACTTCAAAAAATCTCCAAGATTTATTTTTAAGAATACAAGGTTATCAAAAATGATAAGTAGATAATTGTTACCCTGAGTGAAAGTTAACTGAACAAAAATTTTATAGTCAGGATTTAAAAGTCTATAATAATTGAAATTATCAGATACATAATATAAAAATTATATATTTAATATGCTTAGAGAAACAAGACATAGAATTCAAAATATGAGAAAACAAAGAGATTATCAAAAAGATCAAGGTAGGTTTGAAAAATAAGCAACATATAAATAAACATATATATATATATATATTAAATGCAATGTAAATATATACCTGAATAAAAATTCAATGCAAGATTTCTTGTGTCTGATATTTATAAGCCAAATTAGCACAACCAACTCAAAACTATGACTCATAAGTATAACATTAACAAAATATTTCTTTAAAATAATTGAAGATTTGACAAGATCAAAAGATGATGTCAAACTCAAAACCCAGGGAAATAAATATGTAAGAAAATTTCTTTCTTTGAGAATAAATGCTGAGATTGGCAAATTTGAATATGGTGTTGGGGGAATAAAATAAAACCACACTGCTTACAGAATACGGGAATTATTTAAAGATAACCATCTCCTTCATAAGGTTAGGATCAACTGAGGTTGACCAACATTAATTGGAACTGACAGCCCAAATGTAACTCAACTGGATCTTCTGAGAAACCTCAAGCCTTAAATTTAGTTTAAGGTTGTCTTACACTAGCAGCAACCACAGTCAACTGGCAAACAAAGACATCTTTTTCTTTAGGCTTCAATTACACTTTCATGTACTTTTTTTTTTTGTACAATGGCATGCACACAGTCAAAGCAATCAAGGCACTCAAGAAAACAATTCAGTGTAAGTTTGACTACAGAAACAGACAAGGAACAGACACAAAATGATTTTGATATTGAACATTGGACTCCAAATATAAAGTAACTAATATATATAAATAGCACATATACATATAAAGTTTATATATAAAACTATTTTAAAATATATAAGCCAGAGGAAACTATAAAAAATGATAGTGAATATAAAAATCAAATCAAAATAAATCTAGAAGTAAAAAACAGATTAACTAAAATTAAAATACTATATATAAATAATATTTATAGTACCATAAATAATATATGGTTTTATAACTATTTAGACTAAACTGAAAACATAATTGGTAGACTGAAAGAGAGGTCAGAAAAATTACCCAGACTTGAAAACACAGATTTATATCTATGAAAAATACAATGGGAATAGAAGATGAACCCTTAAGGTCTAATATGCATTTAAATATAAACTCAGAAGAGAGGATAGGAAAGACACAAAATGTGAACAGTAATCACTAAGTGTTTTTAAAACTGATGAAAATTATTAAGCTATAGAATCAAAGAGCCCAATTTATTTAAAAAAGAATAAATAAAAAAATTCACACACAGATACATGATAATAATACTGCAGAAAACAAAATACAACAAATTCTTGAAAGAGCAGAGGAGGAGGGAAGACAGATCATCAGTAATGAACAGTGAGTGGACCAGCCTCAGACCAGAGAGTACACCTCGAATGATAATAGAACTCTATATAAAACACACCACATACACACACACAGCCACACACACACATTACAATTTAATTTTCTAAATTTTTGTTTAATATGATGTTTAGCAAGGTTTCTATTTGTAAGGTCAATGAGCAGAGGTCAACTGCATTTTTTAAAATAAAAAGTTGAAAATTTAAAATAATACATATTTGTAATATTTAAAAAATAAACACTGTCTAGAAATAAATCTAGCAAAAGTTACAGAAGAGCTATATTATAATGCATTAAATATTTATATAAACCATTGAAAAACTCAGTATTATGAAGATATCTTTATTCCACATATTGACTTGGGGATTCAGTTCATTGTCAATGAAATCATAACCAGCTGTTTTGTGGAAATTGATAGGCTGATTCTAAATTTTAATATTAGAACAAAGAACCAAGTGTAAGCAAAATTTTCCTATAAAAGAAGTCCATGGAGGGAGAGGATGTATTATATAGTTTTATTAAATAAAGCATTATGGTATTAGTGCTCAAGTATAAATAAATGGACCAATATATTTATGAAAATATAACAGAAAAGACATTACAGATCATAAAGAAGAAGATGGGCTATTCTAGTATTTCTCATTCCAATATAAGATTCAGCTGTCAGACTTAGCCTTTATTCTGGTTTTCAACAAAGTTACTATGCTTCATCTAGGTGTGGTTTGTTTTGCATTTATCTAACTTTGAGTTCATTGTGATTGGTATCACTCAGCAAAATTTTGATAATTCTCAGCCATTATTTTTTATTATTTTGAATTTTTTAATACAGCAGGTTCTTATTAGTTATCTATTTTATACATATTGGTGTATATGCATCAATACCAATCTCCCAAATCATCCCACTACCACCACGCCCCACTTTCCCCCTTGGTGTCCATATGTTTGTTATCTACAACTTTGTCCCTATTTCTGCCTTGCAAACCAGTTAATCTGTACCATTTTTCTAGATTCCACATATATACATTAATATATGACATTTGTTTTTCTCTTTCTGACTTACTTCACTCTGAATGACAGTCTCTAGATCCAACCACGTCTCTACAAATGACCCAGTTTCGTTCTTTTTAATGGCTGAATAATATTCCATTGTATATATGTACCACATCTTCTTTAGCCAGTCATCTGTCGATGGACATTTAGGTCACTTCCATGACCTGGCTATTGTAAACAGTGCTGCAATGAACATTGGGGTGCATGGGCCTTTTTGAATTATGGTTTTCTCTGGTTATGTGCCCAGTAGTGGGGTTGCTGGTCATATGGTAATTCTATCTTTAGTTTTTTAAGAAACCTTCATACTCTTCTCCATAGTGACTGTATCAATTTACATTCCCACCAAGAGGGCAAGAGGGTTCCCTTTTCTCCACACCCTTTCCAGCATTTGTTGTTTGTAGATTTCCTGATGATGGCCATTCTGACCGGTGTGAGCTGATGCCTCATTGTAGTTTTGATATGCATTTCTCTAGTAATTATTGATGTTGAGCAGCTTTTCATGTGCCTCTTGGTCATCTGTATGTCTTCTTTGGAGAAATGTCTATTAATGTCTTCTGCCCATTTTTTGATTGGATTGTCTGTTTTATTTTAATATTGACCTGCATGAGCTGTTTATATATTTTGGAAATTAATCCTTTGTCCGATGATTCATTTGCAAATATTTTCTCCCATTCTGAGGGTTGTGTTTTAATCTATTTTATAGTTTCCTTTGCTGTGCAAAACTTTTAAGTTTCATTAGGTCCCATTTGTTTATTTTTGTTTTTATTTTCATTACTCTAGGAGGTGGGTCAAAAAAAGATCTTGCTGTGATTTATGTCAAAGAGTGTTTTTCCTATGTTTTCCTCTAAGAGATTTATAGTGTCCGGTCTTACATTTAGGTCTTTAATCCATTTTGAGATTATTTTTGTATATAGTGTTATGGAGTGTTCTAATTTCATTCTTTTACATGTAGCTATCCAGTTTTCCCAGCATCACTTATTGAAGAGACTTTTTTTCCTCTATTGTATATCCTTGCCTCTTTGTCATAGATCAGTTGACCATATGTATGTGGGTTTATCTCTGGGCTTCCTATCCTGTTCTATTGACCTACATTTCTGTTTTTTGTACCATTACCAGACTTTCTTGATTGCTGCAGCTTTGTAGTATAGACTGAGGTCAAGGAGTCTGATTCCTCCAGATCCGTGTTATTCCCTCAAGATTGATTTGGCTATTGGGGGTCTTTTGTGTCTCCATACAAATTTTAAGATTTTTTGTTCAGGTTCTGTAAAAAATGCATTGGTAATTTGATAGGGATTACATTGAATCTGTAGATTGCTTTGGGTAGTATGGTCATTTTCACAATATTGATTCTTCCAATCAAAGAACATGGTATATCTCTCTATCTGTGTCATCTTTGATTTCTTTCATCAGTGTCTTATAGTTTTCTGATATATATATGCATGTAGCTGCATATATTACAATATATATTTTTTCATATATATTTTCTGGATTTTCTGTTTGTTCTCATTATATGGATTTGTTCATTACCTAATTCATTGTTACAGGGAAAAGAACTCTGGTAACTTTTTTTTTTTTGAACCTGAAAACTAGACACTGCTCCTAACATTTCACTACCGTTGAACTCTGTTTTATGTAACTATATTTTAGGACTATAAATGTCTGTAGGCTAAAATTTTCCATATTTTTACTCTGTTTATTTTTATTGTTACATGGGCATCCAAACAATATTGTCACTGATATAAATTGATGATTCAGTTGAAACAGGGACAAGTTCTACTAACTTTAACCATTAACATAGCTGCCTAGGTCTACTGATTGGTTTCAACAGAAAAATGTGTGCTCCAACATCTTCTGCTGACTTCTTCATTTTCTTAAAAACCAATTTACCTGCAGATAGGGAGAGAAAAGCAGGGTATGCATACTGGTGAGAATTATGAAACAAAGATTAATGAATGGTGCTTATCAAAGACTTGCTGAAGTTATGTATTTTGCACAGGTTTCCTGATACAGCAGTCATGCATTCATTCAGTCTATAGAGTTTAGGACATAAAAATGGAATCATGTCAGATGAGTGAGCTAAGGATATGTGAGCACTTGAATGGTAGCAATGCATTCCACATACTTCACCTTAATAAAGCTGGGCAAGTCACCCTTCTTATACCTCATTTTTCCCCCTGTCAGCTAAATATGGGTAACAGTTTTAAGAAATAAAGGATATGAATGGTATGCAAAATACTTCAACTTTTAATTTACTCTCAAAGCTCTGTTTGACTTTTCAGCATGCCTGCTATGGTACCAACAGGTAATTTAAGAGAAATTAATCTGCATTTAAAAAACTAACTATAGATACATTTAAAATGATCATATAAACTGTAGTTATAATTCATAGTACCAGTATAATAGACTTTTAGTGATTGTTGATATCAGATGAATAATTTTGAAAATATTGGATGCAAGATTTAAGTTGTCATTGTAGCACGCTGTTCTCTTTACTTACATTTAGTGAACTGTATCCTAATTAGCTTCTAACTAAACTATTAGTAGCTTACTTTGGATGTCAAGCCAACTATACATCAATAACAAATTATTACTCCAATATGCAAACCTTGAAAGATTCATAATACATCCTGTAATATCATTTCCTTTCCTTGGTCAAAAGGACTAGCAAGAATATTGGGCAGTGAAAAAATCTTTCTTTATAGAGCAAGACACTTGTTTATCTAGAATGGAAATCACAGTTTCAAGATAAATCCAGATCTCCATCTAAATATCACCTCTGCTTTAGGGTTATTTCAATTCAAAATATTTATTCACCATTTGGTTACAGAGGAGGGTAGTTGGGAAGTGGGTAAAATGAGCAAAGAGGGTCAAGAGGTACAAATATCCAGTTATAAAATAAATAAGTCATGGGATGTAATGTACAGCATCATGACTATAGTCAACAATATTGTATTTCATATTTGAAAGTTGCTAAGAGAGTAAATCTTAAAAGCTCTCATCACACACACAAAAATTGTAACTTTATATGGTGATGGATGGTAACTAGACTTATTGGGGTGATCATTTCACAGGATATACAAATATAGAATTATTATAATGTATACATGAAACTAGTCTAATGTTATTGTCAATTATGCCTCAGTATAAGAAACAATATTAAAATAAAGAACAAGCAGCAATCTACTAACCAAAAAGAAACAAATACTTTGTATTAATAAAAAAGTATCATGTTCTTAAATAAAACTTTATACCTCATCATTTTTATGATAAATTGACATTTTGTTTGTATCAACATCTTATTAGACATTTAAAGATTTAAAGTTAAATCAAGTTAGAAGTATTTATAAGATGAGCATAAAATTTTAACTCTCTCTGAGACAATATAAAACCACTATTTACATATTTTTAGAATTAAAAAAAATTATGTTAGAAGTTGATGAAGTGATGACAAATTCACTGAAGTTAGAAAACAAACAATAAAATGTAAAAATAAGAAAAACACATTAGCTGTTAAAGCAATAATGCCACTGAGCTATTTGGGAGTCATAGCTACTGAGGGACTAGATATTTGATAGAGCCACACAGGAAGTTTTCTGACAGTGATTTTTCTACATGACAAGAAAAAACTTTTACCTTGGACTCTAAGAAATAGCTATCTCACTAATAATAATAATACAGTAATAATAATTTAACTTCCCTCCTTTTTCCCAGCCACCCTTACAGTTTACTTTAGCAGGAAGAAAGTTGACCTGAAGAAGAGAATGTAGCTACCACCACACAGGGTGATAGTGACATGTTAATAGGTGAATGAGATAAAAGGGCTGATGGTTGCAATCAAGCTTAAGTGGCTTTTTTTGTTTTTTAATTTTTTTTTTACTGTAGAACTCCTTAAAGCATGTACTGAAGACATGAGTGTAGATTATGAATCTCTGGGAGAAAATACAGGATACAAACAATATTTATTAGGTTTTTATGACTACATGTGGTTAGAAGATTTCTAAAATGGCCCCCCAAGATTCCAAGGTCCCTAATAATACATGTCCCCTGTTATTAAATCAAACACTAATTTAGGTTCTGCTATGAAAGTCTTCTGCAGTTGCAAATTGTTTCCAAATCAATTGTCTTTAAGGTAGGGAGATAATACAAGGGGCCTGATTTGATAGGTGAGGACTTTAAAAAGAGATAGTTTTCTTTAGCTCATTGCAGGAAAGAAAATCAGAGATTTGAAGCACAAGGAAAATATAATGATTTATTGCTGAATTGAAGATAGACGTGGCCACATGACAAGGAATGCATGTGACCTCTAGAAGCTGAAGTAGCCCCTGGCTGACAGCCATCAAGCAAACAGGGGTCTCTCAGTCCTTCAACCACTGGGAACTGAATTCTGGCAACAAGAATGACTTGGAAGCAAAATTTTCCCCAGAGTCTGTGGATGATAATTCAGACTGGCCAATGATTTTATTCCTTCTTGCAGTACCATGAGCAGAGAACCAAGCACACCATGCTGGATCTCTGACTTAGAGAACTGTGAGCTAATAAATGGGTGTTGTTTTAAGCCATTGTGGCAATGGTAATTCATTTTGCAGCAAAAGAAAACTAACACACACAGAAATCATACCTCACTTTTTTAAAATTTAAGGAATGTATTAACATGTATTTTATTTCCCCAAAGTCTAACTTATTTATTACCTATAAAGAAAATGTGGACATGCAGTATCACAGACCAATACCTAGCATTTTGCAAAGCATATTGAAAAAACTTGAATATCATTTACTCTTTATCAGTTGACTTTTTAACCCACTAAGGCCCTTCATTTCTGGACTCATCTAATTCCTTTCCCTTTGGCCAGTTCTTGCCAGACTTCATTTCTTCTGGTTGATGCATTATAAAGACAAAATAATCAAGAACACAACTAACACTACTGTTCTTTCCAACCATTTCCCTTAGAGCCACAATTCAGTAGGCACACGATGTGCCTTCCAATTTATTGTACAAGATAATTTTGTCAAATGTTTTACAAAGTAATAACAGGGTGCCATAGTTTTCCAAATTACTGTGTTTGTTTTTTCTCTGCCCGTCAATTGACAGCTAAACCAGAGACAAGTTAGAGACTTTATGACAGTACTCCATTAAAGGTGCCAATTACTTTAAAATGAGGCTAATTGCAAAAATAAGAAAATTCTAAAATTTCAATGGCCTAACACAGTAAAAGTTTATTTTGTGCTCATCTAATGATTCAGTGCATGACCAGATTAACAAAATTAAGTGTGAGGGAGGTTGTTGGAGGTATAAATAGGCTCCACCCAATGTTTCAGGGACCAAAACTGCTAGACACTGTGCCATCTTCAGCAGTTACACTCCATGGTTTACTTGAGTGTCAATATCCAGCTTGTGGATGAGGGGAAACCTGTAGTGGGATTATACGGGAAACGTTTTATGGGGTAGGCCATATAAGTGGTGCAATTCTGTTTGCCAACATATTTTTTTTTTATTAGTCTCTGCTTTACAACAAAGTAAATCAGTCACACATATACATCTGTTCCCACTTCCCCTCCCTCCTGCGTCTCCCTCCCTCCCACCCTCCCCATCCCACCCCTCCAGACGGCCACAAAGCACCGAGCCGACCCCCCCCGCGTCACGCGGCAACCCCCCAACATCCATCCACCCTATGCCCGGCAGTGTATAAACGTCCATGCCTCTCCCCCACCCCGTCACAGCCCACGCCCCCTCCCGATATCCCCAAGCCCACCCCCAATAGGTCTGTGTCTCTATTCCTGTTTTACCCCTAAGTTCCTCATGACATTTTTTTTCTTAACTTCCATCTATATGTGTTAGCATACGGTATTTGTCTTTCTCTTTCTGACTTACTTCACTCTGTTTGACAGACTCTAGGTCTATCCACCTCATTACAAATAGCTCAGTTTCATTTCTTTTTATGGCTGAGTAATATTCCATTGTATATATGTACCACATCTTCTGTATCCATTCATCTGATGATGGACACTTGGGTTGTTTCCATATCCGAGCTACTGTGAATAGAGCTGCAATGAACATTTTGGTACATGTCTCTTTTTTTTTGGGGGGGGGCTTTAGTGAGAAGTTTTTATTTATTTCATTTATTTTATTTTTACTATTTTTATAATTTTTATTAGTTTCTGCTTTATAACAAAGTGAATCAGTCATACATATACATCTGTTCCCACATCCCTTACCTCATGCATCTCCCTCCCTCCCACCCTCCCCATCCCACCCCTCCAGGCGGTGACAAAGCACCAAGCTGATCTCCCTGTGCTCTGAGGCTGCTTCCCACGATCTATCTACCTTACGTTTGGTAGTGTATATATGTCCATGCCTCTCTTTCGCTTTGTCACAGCTTACCCTTCCCCCTCCCCATATCCTCAAGTCCATTCTCAAGTAGGTCTGTGTCTTTATTCCCGTTTTACCCCTAGGTTCTTCATGACATTTTTTTTAATTCCATATATATGTGTTAGCATACAGTATTTGTCTTTCTCTTTCTGACTTATTTCACTCTGTATGAGAGACTCTAGGTCTATCCACCTCATTACAAATAGCTCAGTTTCGTTTCGTTTTATGGCTGAGTAATATTCCATTGTATATATGTGCCACATCTTCTTTATCCATTCATCCGATGATGGACACTTAGGTTGTTTCCAGCTCCGGGCTATTGTGAATAGCTGCAATGAACATTTTGGTACATGTCTCTTTTGGAATTATGGTTTTCTCAGGGAATATGCCTAGTAGTGGGATTTCTGGGTCATATGGTAGTTCTATTTTTAGTTTTTAAGGAACCTCCATACTGTTCTCCATAGTGGCTGTATCAATTCACATTCCCACCAGCAGTGCAAGAGTGTTCCCTTTTCTCCACACCCTCTCCAGCATTTATTGTTTCTAGATTTCTTGATGATGGCCATTCTGACTGGTGTGAGATGATATCTCATTGTAGTTTTGATTTGCATTTCTCTAATGATTAATGATGTTGAGCATTCTTTCATGTGTTTGTTGGCAGTCTGTATATCTTCTTTGGAGAAATGCCCATTTAAGTCTTCTGCCCACTTTTGGATTTGGTTCTTTGTTTTTTTGCTATTGAGCTTCATGAGCTGTTTATAAATTTTGGAGATTAATCCTTTGTCACTTGCTTCATTTGCAAATATTTTCTCCCATTCTGAGGGTTGTCTTTTGGTCTTGTTTATGGTTTCCTTTGCTGTGCAAAAGCTTTGAAATTTCATTAGGTCCCATTTGTTTATCTTTGTTTTTATTTCCATTTCTCTAGGAGGTGGGTCCAAAAGGATCTTGCTGTGATTTATGTCATAGAGTGTTCTACCTATGTTTTCCTCTAAGAGTTTGATAGTTTCTGGCCTTACATTTAGGTCTTTAATCCATTTTGAGCTTATTTTTGTGTATGGTGTTAGGGAATGATCTAATCTCATACTTTTACATGTCCCTGTACAGTTTTCCCAGCACCACTTATTAAAGAGGCTGTCCTTTCTCCACTGTACATTCCTGCCTCCTTTATCAAAGATAAGTTGACCATATGTGCGTGGGTTTATCTCTGGGCTTTCTATCCTGTTCCATTGATCTATCTTTCTGTTTTTGAGCCAGTACCACACTGTCTTGATTACTGTAGCTTTGTAGTATAGTCTGAAGTCAGGGAGCCTGATTCCTCCAGCTCCGTTTTTCGTTCTCAAGATTGCTTTGGCTATTCGGGGTCTTTTGTTTTTCCAAACAAATTTTGAAATTTTTTGTTCTAGTTCTGTGAAAACTGCCAGTGGTAGTTTGATAGGCATTGCATTGAATCTGTAGATTGCTTTGGGTAGTAGAGTCATTTTCACAATATTGATTCTTCCAATCTAGGAGCATGGTATATCTCTCCATGTATTTGTATCCTCTTTAATTTCTTTCATCAGTGTCTTATAATTTTCTGCATGCAGGTCTTTTGTCTCCTTAGGTAGGTTTATTCGTAGATATTTTATTCTTTTTGTTGCAATGGTAAATGGGAGGGTTTTCTTGATTTCATTTTCAGATTTTTCATCATTCGTGTACAGGAATGCCAGAGATTTCTGTGCATTAATTTTGTATCCTGCTACTTTACCAAATTCATTGATTAGCTATAGTAGTTTTCTGGTAGCATCTTTAGAATTCTCTATGTATAGTATCATGTCATCTGCAAACAGTGACAGCTTTACTTCTTCTTTTCCAATTTGGATTCCTTTTATTTCATTTTCTTCTCTGATTGCTGTGGCTAAAACTTACAAAACTATGTTGAATAAGAGTGGTGAGAGTGGGCAGCCTTGTCTTGTTCCTGATCTTAGTGGAAATGGTTTCAGTTTTTCACCATTGAGGACAATGTTGGCTGTGGGTTTGTCATATATGGCCTTTATTATGTTGAGGAAAGTTCCCTCTATGCCTACTTTCTGCAGGGTTTTTATCATAAATGGGTGTTGAATTTTGTCGAAAGCTTTCTCTGCATCTATTGAGATGATCATATGGTTTTTCTCCTTCAATTTGTTAATATGGTGTATCACATTGTTTGATTTGCGTATATTGAAGAATCCTTGCATTCCTGGAATAAACCCCACTTGATCTTGGTGAATGATCCTTTTAATGTGCTGTTGGATTCTGTTTGCTAGTATTTTGTTAAGGATTCTTGCATCTATGTTCATCAGTGATATTGGCCTGTAGTTTTCTTTCTTTGTGACATCCTTGTCTGGTTTTGGTATCAAGGTGATGGCGGCCTTGTAGAATGAGTTTGGGAGTGCTCCTCCCTCTGCTATAGTTTGGAAGAATTTGAGAAGGATAGGTGTTAGCTCTTCTCTAAATGTTTGACAGAATTTGCCTGTGAAGACGTCTGGTCCTGGGCTTTTGTTTGTTGGAAGATTTTTTATCACAGTTTCAATTTCAGTGCTTGTGATTGGTCTATTCATATTTTCTATTTCTTCCTGATTCAGTCTTGACAGGTTGTGCATTTCTAAGAATTTGTCCATTTCTTCCAGTTTGTCCATTTTATTGGCATAGAGTTTCCTGTAGTAATCTCTCGTGATTTTTTGTATTTCTGCAGTGTCAGTTGTTTCTTCTCCTTTTTCATGTCTAATTCTATTGATTTGAGTCTTCTCCCTTTTTTTCTTGATGAGTCTGGCTAATGGTTTGTCAATTTTGTTTATCTTCTCAAAGAACCAGCTTTTAGATTTATTGATCTTTGCTACGATTCCTTCATTTCTTTTTCATTTATTTCTGATCTGATCTTTATTATTTCTTTCCTTCTGCTAGCTTTGGGGGTTTTTTGTTCTTCTTTCTCTAATTGCTTTAGGTGCAGGGTCACGTTGTTTACTCGAGATGTTTCCTGTTTCTTAAGGTGGTATTGTATTGCTATAAACTTCCCCCTTAGAACTGCTTTTGCTGCGTCCCATAGGTTTTGGGTCGTCGTGTCTCCATTGTCATTTGTTTCTAGGTATTTTTTAATTTCCTCTTTGATTTCTTCAGTGATCACTTCGTTATTGAGTAGTGTAGTGTTTAGCCTCCATGTGTTTGTAATTTTTACAGATCTTTTCCTGTAATTGATATCTAGTCTCATAGCATTGTGGTCGGAAAAGATACTTGATACAATTTCAATTTTGTTAAATTTACCAAGGCTTGATTTGTGACCCAAGATATGATCTATCCTGGAGAATATTCCATGAGCACTTGAGAAAAATGTGTATTCTGTTCTTTTTGGTTGGAATGTCCTATAAATATCAATTAACTCCATCTTTTTTAATGTATCATTTAAAGTTTGTGTTTCCTTATTTATTTTCATTTTGGATGATCTGTCCATTGGTGAAAGTGGGGTGTTACAGTCCCCTACTATGAGTGTGTTACTGTCGATTTCCCCTTTTATGGCTGTTAGTGTTTGCCTTATGTATTGAGGTGCTCCTATGTTGGGTGCATAAATATTTACAATTTTTATATCTTCTTCTTGGATCGATCCCTTGATCATTAGGTAGTGTCCTTCTTTGTCCCTTCTAATAGTCTTTATTTTAAAGTCTATTTTGTCTGATATTAGAATTGCTACTCCATGTTTCTTTTGGTTTCTATTTGCATGCAATATCTTTTTCCATCCCCTTACTTTCAGTCTGTATGTGTCTCTATGTCTGAAGTGGGTCTCTTGTAGACAGCATATATATGGGTCTTGTTTTTGTATCCATTCAGTCAATCTTTGTCTTTTGGTGGGAGCATTTAGTCCATTTACATTTAAGGTAATTATTGATATGTATGTTCCTATTCCCATTTCCTTAATTGCTTTGGGTTTGTTATTGTAGGTATATTCCTTCTGTTGTGTTTCTTGCCTAGTGAAGTTCCTTTAGCATTTGTTGTAAAGCTGGTTTGGTGGTGCTGAACTCTCTCAGCTTTTGCTTGTCTGTAAGGTTTTAATTTCTCCATCAAATCTGAATGAGATCCTTGCTGGGTAGAGTAATCTTGGTTGCAGGTTTCTCTCCTCCATCACTTTAATTATGTCCTGCCACTCCCTTCTGGCTTGTAGAGTTTCTGCTGAGACATCAGCTGTTAACCTGATGGGGATTCCCTTGTGTGTTATTTGTTGTTTTTCCCTTGCTGCTTTTTTTTTTTTTTTTTTTTTTTTGCTGTACGTGGGCCTCTCACTGCTGTGGCCTCTCCCGTTGCGGAGCACAGGCTCCGGACACACAGGCTCCACGGCCATGGCTCGCGGGCCCAGCTGCTGCGCGGCACGTGGGATCTTCCGGGATAGGGGCACGAACCCGTGTCCCCTGCATCGGCAGGCGGACTCTCAACCACTGCGCCACCAGGGAAGCCCCTCCCTTGCTGCTTTTAATATGATTTTTTTCTGTTTAATGTTTGACAGTTTGATTAATATGTGTCTTGGCGTATTTCTCCTTGGATTTATTCTGTTTGGGACTCTCTGTGCCTCCTGGACTTGATTAACTATTTCCTTTCCCATATTAAGGAAGTTTTCAACTATAATCTCTTCAAATATTTTCCAGTTCCTTTCTTTTTCTCTTCTTTTTCTGGAACCCCTATAATTCGAATGTTGGTGCGTTTAATGTTGTCCCAGATGTCTCTGAGACTGTCCTCTGTTCTTTTAGTTCTTTTTTCTTTATTTTGCTCAGCATCAGTTATTTCCACTATTTTATCTTCCACCTCACTTATCCGTTCCTCTGCCTCAGTTATTCTTCTATTGATCCCATCTAGAGTATTTTTCATTTCATTTATTGTGTTTTTAATCGATGCTGGATTCATCTTTAGTTCTTTTAGGTCCTTGTTAACTGTTTCTTGCATTTTGTCTATTTTATTTCCAAGATTTTGGATCTTGGAAATAGAATCTTGGACCATCTTTACTATCATTATTCTGAATTCTTTTTCTGGTAGACTGCCTATTCCCTCTTCATTTGTTAGGTCTGGTAGGTTTTTATCTTGCTCCTTCACCTGCTGTGTGTTTTTCTGTCTTCTCATTTTGCTTATGTTACTGTGTTTGGGGTCTCCTTTTTGCAGGCTGCAGATTCGTAGTTCCCGTTGTTTTTGGTGTCTGTCCCCAGTGGCTAAGGTTGTTTCAGTAGGTTGTATAGCCTTCCTGGTGGGGGGGGGGACTAGTGCCTGTGTTCTGGTGGTTGAGGCTCGATCTTGTCTTTCTGGTGGACAGGTCCACGTCTGGTGGTGTGTTTTGGGGTGCTTGTGGCCTTATTATGTTTTTAGGCAGCCTCTATGCTAATGGGTGGGGTTGTGTTCCTGCCTTGCTAGTTGCTTGGCATAGGGTGACCAGCACTGTAGTTTGCTGGTCGTTGACTGAAGCTGGTTGCTGGTGTTGAGATGGAGATCTCTGGGAGATTTTCGCTGCTTGATATTATGTGGAGCTGGGAGGTCTCTTGTGGACCCATGTTCTGAAGTTGGTTCTCCCACTTCAGAGGCACAGCACTGACTCCTGGCTGCAGCACCAAGAGCCTTTCATCTACCCGGCTCAGAATGAAATGGAGAAAAATTAGAAAGAAAGAATTAGTAGAAGAAAGAAAGAGAGAGAGAAAGAAAGGAAGAAGGAAAGAAAGGAAGGAAGGAAGGAATGAAGAAAGAAAGGAGGGAGGGAGGGAGGAAGGATGGAAAGAAAGAAAGAAAGAAAGGAGGGAGGGAGGGAGGAATGAAAGAAAAAAGAAGAGTGAATGGAAGAAGGGAGGGAGGGAGCAAGGAAGGAAGGAAAGAAAGAAAGACAGGAGGGAGGGAGGAAGGAAAGAAAAAGAAAGAGTGAAAGGAAGAAGGGTGGGAGTGAGGGAGGAAGGAAAGAAAGACAGGAGGGAGGGAGGAAGGAAAGAAAAAGAAAGAGTAAAAGGAAGAAGGGAGGGAGGGAGGGAGGAAGGAAAGAAAGAGAGAAAGAAGGAAAGGAGGGGCGGAGGGAGGGAGGGAGGAAAGGAAGGTAGGTATAAAGAAAGAGCCGGTAAAGTAAAATAGAATAAAGTATAAAATATAGTAGTGTTATTAAATTTAAAAAGTAATTATTGAAAAAAAAACGAACAGATAGAACCCTGGGACATATGGTGGAAGCAAAGCTATACAGAGAAAATCTTACACAGAAGGATACACATACACATTCACAAAAAGAGAGCAGGGGGAAAAATCAAAAATCTTGCTCTCCAAGTCCACCTCCTCAATTTGGGATAATTCGTTGTAAAAAGAGGAAAAGGGCGAAAAGTCTGAGATCTTGCTCTCTAAGTCCACCTCCTTAATTTGGGATAATTCATTGTAAAACGAGGAAAAGGGGGGAAAGTCTTAAATCTTGTCCTCAAAGTCCACTTCCTCAATTTGGGATGATTCGCTGTCCATTCATGCACTCCACAGATGCAGGGCACATCAAGTAGACCATGGAGCTTTAATCCGCTGCCTCTGAGGCTGCACAGAGAGATTTCCCTGTCTCTTCTCTGCTCTCACAGCTCCCCGGTCTCAGCCTTGGACCTGGCCCCGCCTCTGCTCGTAGGTCACCAGAGGGCGTCCATTCTTCGCTCAGACAGGACGGGTTTAAAGGAGCCGCTGATTCGGGGGCTCTGGCTCACTCAGGCAGAGGGGAGGGAGGGGCGCGCAGTGTGGGGCGGGCCTGCGGCAGCAGAGGCCAGTGTGACGTTGCATCAGCCCGAGGCGCTCCGTGCACTTTCCCGGGGAAGCCGTCCCTGGGTCCCAGGACCCCGGCAGTGGCGGGCTGCACAGCCTCCCCAGAAGCGGGGGGTGGACAGTGACCTGCGCTCGCACACAGGCCTTGTGGCGGCAGCAGCAGCAGCCCCAGCATCCCACGCCCGTCTCTGGGGTCCGCGCCTTCAGCCGCGGCTTGCGCCCGTCTCTGGTGCTTCTTTAAGCAGCGCTCTTAGTGCCCTCAGGTTTCCTTTCTTGTTTGCCAAGTGTGCTTTCAGGGGCTTCTGCAGCACAGCTGATTTGTTTTGTTTGAGGGCTGTGACTTTAACAGCAAGTTTCCTGTGGGGTGTCTGCGAGCCAGGAGACGCCGGTCATCTGAGCGCATCCAAACCAGAAACCAGACTTTTTTCGTAATTTGTGCTGAGTTTCACTCGCTCGTATGTGGTGGTACTGCACTGGGCACTTCAGACGAGAGTTCCTAGTGCAAAACGACTGCACCAGCACCTCAGTTTAGACGCTGCAGACGACTCTGTGATTCAAAATGGCTGCAGCAGTGAGCCGTGTGTTGCCAACATTCTTTTGCCTTGAATTTAGTCACATGACCACCACCAGCAATGCCAGACAGTGTAACCAAGCAGTGGGTTCATCAAGAAGAGGAAACAATTTGGGAGATGTGACAGACATTTCCATCTCAGTATAACTTCCCATCTGTTCAAGTTTTTATTGAGTTGTTAATTATCTTTAAGTTGCTAAATCCCTTAATTCTCTTCATTTCCTTAAGAATTACAGATGTATGTTACCTAAAACTTTTGTATAGAATCTATATATAATAGCCTGATTGCTCCTAAAATGATTCCCCATGGTATATACACATTTATGGATAATATGTTGATAATTGAATTGTGGATTGTTAACATAAATTTTTAAAGCCTCTTTAGCAGTACATAAGAATTAATATCTCCACAATGACATCTTTAGTTTACTAATTCATATCTATTATCAAAAGTCTATTTTATAAATAGACCATAGATACCAGAATATTTGAAGAAATATGAGTGATATTCCATTCTAACCATATATTTTATTTTTAAAATTTTTTCATAGCATAAGTTTTTGTATTAATTTTTATTTTATATTGGAGTATAGTTGATTAACAATGTTGTATTAGTTTCAGGTGTACAACAAAGTGATTCAGTTATATATATATTGAATACATGTATATATTATTTTTCAAATTCTTTCCACATTTAGATTATTACAAAGTATTGAGCAGACTTTCCTGTGCTATACAGTAGGTTCTTACTGGTTATCTATTTTAAATATAGTAGTGTGTACAATCCCAAACTCCCAATCTATCCCTCCCTCCCACCTTTCCCCCTGGTAACCCTAAGTTCATTCTCTAAGTCTGTCAGTCTGTTTCTGTTTTGTAAATAAGTTCATTTGAATCAATTTTGTTTTAGATTCTGCATATAAGTAATATCATATGATATTTGCCTTCCTTTGTCTGACTTACTTCACTTAGTATGATAATCTCCAGGTCTATCCATGCTGCTGCAAATGGCAGTATTTCATTCTTTTCAATGGTTGAGTAATATTCCATTGTATATATATCTTTGTACCACATGTTTTTCTTTTCATCTATTGATGGACATTTAAGTTGTTTCCATATCTTGGCTATTGTAAACAGTGCTGCCATGAATATTGGGGTGCATATAACCTTTCGAACCATGTTTTTTCTTGGATATATGCCCAGGAGTGGGATTGCTGGATCACATGGTAGCTCTATTTTAGTTTCTTAAGGAACCTCCATACTGTTCTCCATAGAGTCTGTACCAATTTACATTCCAACCAACAGTGTAGGAGGGTTCCCTTTTCTCCACACCCTCTCCAGCATTTATTGTTTGTAGACTTTTTGATGATGGCTATTCTGACTGGTGTGAGGTGATATCTCATTGTAGTTTTGATTTTCATTTCTCTAATAATTAGTGATGCTGAGCATTTTTTCATGTGCCTCTTGACCATCTGTATGTCTTCTTTGGAGAAATATCTATTTAGGTCTCCTGCCCATTTTCTGATTTTTTTTTAATTGAGCCATATGAGCTGTTTGTAAATTTTTGAGATTAATCCCTTGTCAGTCACATTGTTTGCAAATATTTTCTCCCAATCGGTGGGTTGTCTTTTCATTTTGTTTATGGTTTTCTTTGCTGTGCCGAAGCTTTTGTGTTAAATTAGGTTCCATTTGTTTATTTTTCTTTTGATTTCCATTATTCTAGGAGACAGACCATGAAAGATATTGTTGTGATTTATGTCAAAGTGTGTTCTGCCTATATTTCCCTCTAAGAGTTTTATAATATCCCATCTTACATTTAGGTCCTTAATCCATTTTGAGTTTATTTTTGTGTATAGTGTTAAAGAATGTCCTAATTTCATTTTTTTTCAATACAGCTGTCCAGCTTTCTTAGCCCCATTTATTGAAGAGACTGTCACTCTTCCATTGTATAGTCTTGCCTTCTTTGTTGTAGACTAATTGACTATAGGTGCATGGGTTTATTTCTGAGTTTTCTATCCTGTACCATATTTCTGTATTTGTGCCAGTTCCACACTGTTTTGATGACTATAGCTTTGTAGCATAGTCTGAAGTCAGAGAGCCTGATTCCTCCAACTCCAATTTTCTTTCTCAAGATGGCTTTGACTATTCAGGGTCTTTTGTGTCTCCATAGAAATTTAAAATTTTTTTGTTATAGTTCTGTGAAAAATGCCATTGGTGATTTGATACAGATTGCATTGAGTCTGAATTACCTTGTGTAGTATAGTCATTTTGACAATTTTGATTCTTCCCATCCAAGAACATGGTATATCTTTCTATCTGTTTTTGTTATCTTCTATCACTTTCATCAGCATCTTATAGTTTTCAGACTGCAGGTCTTTTGTTTCCTTAGGTAGATTTATTCCTAGGTATTCTATTATTTTTGATGTGATTGTAAAAGTGATTGTCTCTTGAATTTATCTTTCTGATCTTTCATTGTTAGTGTATAGAATTGCAACAGATTTTTGTGTATTAATGTTCTATCCTGCATATTTACCAAATCCATTGATGAGTTCTAGCAGTTTTCTGGTAGCATCTTTAGGATTTTCTGTGTATAGTATCAAGTCATATGCAAATAGTGACAGTTTTACCTCTTGTTTTCCAATTTAGATTCCCTTTATTTATTTTTCTTCTCTTATTGCTGTGTCTAGGACTTCCACAACTATGTTGAAAAAGTGGTGGGAGTGCACATCCTTGTCTTGTTCCTGATCTTAGAGGAAATGCTTTCATATTTTCCCTGTTGAATATGATGTTAGATGTAGGTTTGCCATATGTGGCCTTTCTTATGTTGAGGCATATTCCCTCTATGTCCACTTTCTGGAGAGTTTTCATCATAATTGGGTGTTTAATTTTGTCAAAAGCTTTTTCTGCATCTATTGAGATGATCATATGGTTTTTATTCGTCAATTTGTTAAGATGGTGTATATCACTGATTGATTTGTGGGGATTGAAAAATACTTGCATTTCTGGGATAAGTCCCAGTTGATTATGGTGTATAATCCTTTTAAGGTATTGTTGGATTCAGTGTGTTAGTATTTTGTTGAGGATTTTTGTGTCTATGTTCATCAGTGATATTGGCCTATAATTTTCTTTTCTTGTAGTTTCTTTGTCTGGTTTTGGTTTCAGGGTGATGGCCTCATAGAATGAGTTTGGGAGTGCTCCTTCCTCTATAATATTTTGGGAATAGTTTCAGAAGGATAGGTGTTATCTCCTCTCTAAATGTTTGATAGAATTTGCCTGTGAAGCCATCTGGTCCTGGACGTTTGTTTGTTGGGAGTTTTTTCATCACTGTTTCAATTTCAGTACTTGTGATTGGTCTGTTCATATTTTCTATTTCTTCCTGGTTCAGTCTTGGGAGATTGTACCTTTCTAAGAATTTGTCCATTTTTTCTAGTTGTCCATTTTTTTGGCATATATTTGTTTGTAATAGTCTCTTATGATCCTTTGTATTTCTGTGGTGTCTATTGTATATTCTCCATTTTCATTTCTAATTTTATTGATTTGAGCCCTCCCCTTATTCTTCTTGATGAGTCTAGCTAAACATTTATCAAATCTGTTTATCTTTTCAAAGAACCAACTTTTTGTTTTATTGATCTTTGCTGTTGTTTTCTTCATTTCTATTTCATTTATTTCTGCTCTGATATTTATGGTTTTTTTCCTTCTACTAATTTTGGATTTTGTTTGTTCTTCTTTCTCTAGTTGTTTTAGGTGTAATTTTAGTTTATTTATTTGAGAGTTTTCTTGTTTCCTGAAGTAAGATTGGATTGCTATAATCTTCCCTCTTAGAACAGCTTTTGCTGCATCCCATAGATTTTGGATCATAATGCTTTGGTTTTCATTTGTCTCTAGGTATTTTTTGATTTCCTCTCTGATTTCTTCAGTGATCCATTGGTTATTCTGTAGTATAGTGTTTAGCCTCCATATGCTTGTGTTTTTTATAGTTATTTTCTTGTAGTTGATTTCTTTTTTTTTTTTTTTTGTGGTACGCGGGCCTCTCACTGCTGTGGCCTCTCCCGTTGCGGAGCACAGGCTCCAGATGCGCAGGCTCAGCCGCCATGGCTCACGGGCCCAGCTGCTCCGCAGCATGTGGGATCTTCCCAGACCGGGCCACGAACCCGTGTGCCCTGCATTGGCAGGCAGACTCTCAACCACTGCGCCACCAGGGAAGCCCTCTTGTAGTTGATTTCTAATCTCATAGCGTTGTTGTCAGAAAACATGCTTGATGTGATTTCAGTTTTCTTAAATTTACTGAGGCTCGCTTTGTGACCCAGCCTGTGTTCCATCCTGGAGAATGTTCCATTTGCATTTGAGAAGAGAATGTATTCTGCTGCTTTGGGGTGGAATGTTCTCTACATATCAATTAAGGCCATCTGGTCTAATGTGTCATTTTAGGCCTGTGTTTCCTTATTGATCTTCTATCAGGATGATCTGCCCATTGATGAGAGTGGGGTGTTAAAGTCCCCCACTAATATTGTGTTACTGTTGATTTCTCCTTCAACGTCTGTTAGTATTTGCCTTATATATTGAGATGCTCCTATGTTGGGTGCATAAATATTTACAATTGTTATATCTTCTTCTTAGATTGATCCCTTGATCATTATGTAGTGTCCTTCTTTGTCTCTTGTAATAGTCTTTATTTTAAAGTCTATTTTGTCTGATATGTGTATTGCTACTCCAGCTTTCTTTTGATTTTCATTTGTCTATATCTTTTGGTTGGAACATTTAATCCATTTATGTTTAAGGTAATTATTGATATGTTTGTTCTTATTTCCATTTTGTTAATTGTTTTGGATTTGTTTTTGTAGGTGTTTTTTCTTTCCTTCCTCTTTTGTTCTCTTCTCTTGTGATTTGATGACTAACTTTAGTATGTGCTTGGATTCCTTTTCTTTTGTGTGTGTGTATCTACTGTAGATTTTCAGTTTTCAGTTACCATGAGTTTTGCTATAGTAGTCTATATATAAACAAGATTGTTTTAAGTTGCTAGTCTTTTCATTTCAAATGCATTTCCAGTATCCTGCATTTGTGCTCTCCTCTTCTCACAGTTGCTGGTTTTGATATCATATTTGTGTGCAGATGATTTCCTACTTTTATTTATGTTTGCCTTTACTGATGAACTTTTCCATTCATAATTTTCTTGGTTCTTGTTGTGACCTTTTCTTTTCTGTCTAGAGAAGTTCATTTAGCAATTGTTGTAATTCTGGTCTAGTGGTGCTGAATTCTCTTAGGTTTTACTTGTCTGTAAAGCTTTTGATTTCTCTGTTGAATCTGAATGAGAGCCTCTCTGGGTATAGTATTCTTGGTTGTAGGTTCTTCCCTTTCATCACTTTAAATACATTGTCCCACTCTCTTCTGACCTGCAGAGTTTCTGCTGAGAAATCAGTTGATAATCTTATGGGAGTTCCCTTATATGTTATTTGTTGCTTTCCCCTTGTTGCTTTTAATAACTTCTCTTTGTCTTTAATTTTTGTCAGTTTGATTACTGTGTATCTCAATGTGTTCTTTCTTGGGTTTATCCTGCCTGGGGCTTTCTATGCTTCCTAAACTTGGGTGACTGTTTCCTTTCCCATGTTAGGGAAGTTTTCAGCTATTATCTCTTCAAATATTTTCTCAGGTCTTTTCTCTCTCTTCTCCTATAATCTGGATGTTGGTGTTATTTAATGTTGTCCCAGAGGTCTCTTAGACTATCCTTTTTTTTTTTCATTCTTTTTTCTTTATTTTGTTCTGTGGCAGTAATTTCTACCATGCTGTCTTCCAGCTCACTTAACCATTCTTCTGCCTCAGTTATTCTGCTATTGATTCCTTCTAGTGTATTTTTCATTTCAATTATTGTATTGTTCATTTCCCTCTGTTGGTTCTTTATTTCTTCTAGGTCTTTGTTAAACATTTCTTGTATCTTCTTGATCTGTGCCTCCATTCATTTTCTGAGATCCTGGATCATCTTTACTATCATTACTCTGAGTTCGTTTTCAGGTAGATTGCCTATCTCCATTTCACTTAGTTGTTCTTCTCAGGTTTTATATTCTTCCTTCATCTGGGACAAATTCCTCTGCCATCTCATTTTGTCTAAATTTCTGTGATTGCAGTTTGCATTCCACAGGCTGCATGGTTGTAGTTCTTCTTGCCTCTGCTGTCTGCTCTCTGGTTGATGAGGTTGTCTAAGAGGCTTGTCCAGGTTTCCTGGTGGGTGGGACTGGTACCTGCCCATTGGTGTTTGGGGTGTGTTTTGTCCCTCTGGTGGGCAGGGTTGTGTCAGGTGGTGTTTTATTTTTTATTTTTTTGTGGTATGCGGGCCTCTCACTGTTGTGGCCTCTCCCATTGTGAAGCACAGGCTCCAGATGTGCAGGCTCAGTGGCCATGGCTCACGGGCCCAGCCACTCCAGGGCATGTGGGATCTTCCCGGACCAGAGCACGAACCCATGTCCCCTACATCAGCAGGCAGACGCTCAACCACTGCGCCACCGGGGAAGCCCCAGGTAGTGTTTTTGAGGCAGCTGTTTACTCATCAAGACTTTAAGCAGCCTGTCTGTTGATGAGTGGGTCTGTGTTCCTGCCCTTTTTGTTGTTTGGCCTGAGGCAGCCCACCACTGAAGCCTACAGGTTTTGGGAAGGACCACATCTTGATGAGAAAATGGCAGCCTCCAGGAGGGCTCATGCCAATGACTACTTGCCAAGAGTGCCAGCGTCAACCCCCTGCCTCTGCTGGAGACCCTCCAATACTAGCAGGTAATTCTGGCACAGTCTCTTATGAGGTCACCACTTTTTACCTGTGTCCTCGTGTGCACCCGCCAAGAGTGGAGTTTCTATTTCCCCCAGTCCTGTGAATTCCTGCAATTCAACCCACTGGTCTTCAAAGCCAGATTCTCTGGAGGCTTCTTCTCTCATTGCCAGACACCTAGGCTGGGTAGCCTGACATGGAGCTCAGAACTTTCACTGCTGTGGGAAAACTTCTATAGTATAATTATTTTCCAGTTTGTGGGTCACCAACCTGGCATGTTTGGGATTTGATTTTATTACTATTGTGCCCCTCCTACCATATCATTGTGACTTCTTCTTTGTCTTTGGATGAAGGGTATCTTTTTCGGTAGGTTCCATTGTTTTATTGTTAGTGATTTTTCCACAGTTAGTTGTGATTTTGGTGTTTCCATAAGAAGGGGTGTGCTCATGTCCTTCTACATAACATCTTGTCTCCTCCTCCCTTCTCTAAGCATATATTTTAAACAAATAGCTTTCCAAAGGTGTTATGTAAAGACTTTTTAGATAAACATTTTAAAATATTTCCTTTTGAAAATAAAGATATACAAAAGTAGAAGGAATAGTACTATGAACCACCACCTACTCATCACTTATTCAGCAATTATTAACTCATGGCCAAAATAGAAGCCTATTTTGAGTGAATGATAATACTCCATTTTTGTAAGGTATTGCAATTTTGGAATAATATTTTATTTAGTCAAGGGGGATTATTTAATAGTCACAAATGTGTTGTCATTGGATCCATGTTTTAAAATTTGATGTTATAATTCAATGTGTAAATTATGAAATAAGAGATAAGAGCGCAGTGGTTGAGAGTCTGCCTGCCGATGCAGGGGACATGGGTTCGTTCCCCAGTCTGGGAAGATCCCACATGCTGCGGAGTGGCTGGGACCGTGAGCCTGTGTGTCCGGAGCCTGTGCTTCACAGTGGGAGAGGCAACAACAGTGAGAGGCCCGCACAGTGCAAAAAAAAAAAAAAAAAAAAAAAAGGCATAAAAGTTACTCAAACTTTTATGTAAATTTGTAAAAGATACTTTGAACTCTACTATTATTTTCAGTGCTCTTTGGTTTGCCTGGGAGTTTTAGTAATTTTAAAAGCTGAAGTCCACACATCACCTCAAAGGAAGGCATTATAATATCTACAGAGAAGATACAGTTGAAGGTGATACTGTCTTAACTCTCAAGAAATGTACTAGTGAGATAACATAGATAGATAAAACATAATAGAAAATATTATAAATTCAGTGGGAGAGATACCAAGCTTATGGGAATCAGAGGAGTAACAGAATATATACTGAAGTGAGGAATGGCTGTAAAAAGTACCATGGGCTCTTTGATATGGGCTTCAAAGATTTGGTAAATATGCAACCATATGAAATGAGAAAATATTATAACAAGAAATATACATACACATAATTTCTACTGGATTGTCCCTAAGTAAGGTATTGAATGAAAAATTCTTAATAATCGGATTTTCTGGTGATGAACATTGGACTGAAAAATTATTTTAAATTTCATAAATATTTTGGAATATAGGAACCATAAATTTACTAAATCTACTGATGACACAGAGTTTGTAATTTAGTGACATGACACAGAGATGGCAGTAAACATCACTACAAAGCTATGTGATGGGACAGAAAATACTGGCAATAAAGTTCAGTATAGACAACACAGCTGATGATGGAGCCTCTATTCTAATCTGACAGGAAACCAAGATATGTTGTCAAATATTTAATAAAACACCTAGTTAGCAATATTTTAAATAAAGAAGTGTAAATATACAGAGTATGTTTACATTTATGTTGATTCATTCATTTATTCAATAGTCAATTGCTAATGCCTACCATCTGAGAAAGAGCCTCATATGAATTAGAAAGAAGGAGCAGCTAAATATTGTATTTCAAATCCCAGCTCAGATATCAGTTCCTCATTATGACATTCTTTGAAATATCCAAGAAAAACTAATTGTTCTATTCTCTGTGAACCCTTCAAACTGTATAAGCATCCAAATAAAACCATTTGTTTTTACCTTGTATTATAATTTGTTTGTTCCTTGGTCTTCTATCTTACTCTAATAAGTGAAATAAGTTCAATGGCCATTTCCATCTATGTTTTTGTTTTGTTTTGTTTTGTTTTGTTTTCTTAAAATCTAACATAGTGCCTAGCATAAAAGAAGTAGTGGCAAATCTTAAGTAAATGAATAAATCTACTGAAAAAAATGGCGTAGTGAAACTCAGTTTTTATTTGTGAATTTTAGAATTTATATTTGCTACTTTTTACTAATCAAGTTTATTTCCTTATTCTAGTGTTAAGTACAGTAGCAAGGAGAAGAAGACCAAATTTCGTGAGTAAAATTCATTGACAGTCATATATTTTCTTAACTATGGATGGAATGTTGCCTGTTGAAGTAAAATACTCTCTCCTTTCCCACCAATTGTGATTTGTGCCTTCTTAGTATGCCAATATAAGGGCAAGGTTTAAAATATATGTTCTATATTTTTACCCTTGGATACAGTAATTTAAAAAACCTGCAGTGTTCTTATTGAAAAGTCTCCACAAAAGATCTAAATAAACTCAGAAATTGGTGAAGTATGGGGATATTAAATGTATTTTTTTCTAGAGTAACTTTCAGACTTTAGAAACTTTCATAATTAGAAACTTTTTATAGCTTTTGCCATTCATTGTATATGATACATTTGAAGACTTAGATTTCTTTGTCTTTTGGACAGTGAAAGAGAGACTTATTCCAGATGAGTGAAAAACTGCACAATTTATTATAATATTTCTGGAATTCATTCTTATTAATATCTGTATTTCTCATCAAAGTTCTAGAAATATAATTGGTGTCCCTCACCCCCCACCCCCAACAAAAATTTCCTATAGTTTCTTTACTCTTCAGCTCTAATAATTCACATAAAAAGGCTGAAAGGTCATACTGTAAACATGTAATGTGGTGGTTGATGGAGTGGAGAAGGACAAGTGTATGTCTTCCCTACCTGCTGAACTCTTACTTCTAAACCAAATCTGCTTAATTATGGAGCTAGGAAAAAAAAAGTTAGGAAAGACAGAACAGTGGTAAGATGAGATAAATGGTATGAGAATTTATGTAGCCTATTCTAGAGTAGTCGTGTAACCTCAGTATTAGAATAAAAAAAAAAATCTTTCTAAAACTGTCCAGAGCCCTCTTGAAAGCCATTCCATTATGACTCAAACATCTTATTAGTTGTCTTTTGTTATTGGTTCCAGAAGTATTTGGGATAGTCATTATAGTTTATTCAATGAATACTCAATTACATATATTATTAACCATTATAAATATCAGTTTGCAATTTTTTATCCCCTATATTTCTAAATGACAGTGCATTTTTCTTTCAAATGCTGGCATAGTGTACAGAACACAAAAGTGTATCCATAAGACTAAACAGATTTTACATTATACCAATTAGTCTTTCTAAAATTAAATGTTAATGAATAAAACTCTTTAATAACCTTTAAACATTAATCAATTTTTAGAAAATATTACTGAAAAATAAAATAGCATTAGCTAAAACTTTTAAGAAAATGCTATAATTCAAAATTTTTAATGAAATAATGACTTTCAGGTGTACCTACTTCTTTTCAGTTCTTACCCACATATGCATGTACATTGTCATAATTATAACAATACTGTAAGTTTTGTTTGTTTAACTTAGCATTATATAGCATGGATTTTCCATTTTGCCATGCATGATGAGTCATTTATTTGATATATTGTAATTTAAGTATTCTTCTCAATGAAATTTTATTTTAATTTTCAAATATTATAGATAGTTCTTCATAAATGTAGAATTTTTGCTTGGAAAAATTCACTAATCCCTAAAGTTAAGTTGGAAGAAAAAATAATAAAATACCTATGAAGAGAGTATATTTCAAATATATGTGTTTGGTTTCAAGAGAATTTTTAAAATATATGAACTAAAGATAAGTTATGAATAATATACATAGCTCTTGATATATTAAATCAAGGTATATTAATATATTATTTTATGTTATATTATTATAATTTGTTTATTATGTTAAGCAACCTTTTATATTAGTTTTATAACTAACATAAAAAAGTATATATTTATTATTTTGAAAAAATAATTATATAAAGCCACAAAGAACTTTTTCTGATATTTAGTTGAGTTATTTAGGCTCTCTGAAACTTTGTGCTTTCCTTTAAAAATATGAATGGCGATGTCTACTTTGCAGAGTTTTTGTTTGTTTGTTTGCTTGTTTGTTTGTTTGTTTTAAGGATTAAGTTTTTTTTAAAGTATAGAAAGACCCTACTCTACTGCCTAGTATGTAATATAAGATCAAGACACATTAAAAATATGGGCACAATTGAGATACTTTTATATATAGAAATCAATTATACCCTACATTTTTCCAAATTTCATTTAACTGGTAAACAATTATTACTTTTAATCTCCCTCTGTATTTCTAAAACTTATCCATTTTTATTTGTAGAACAACCCAGTAGTTTAGCTTTTATAAATAAGATATATTGATGTTTCAGTTCAGATATGGGTTAGTTTCCACTCTTGTTGAAGTATGAACTTCAAAAATTTAAGGCAGAAACAGGACGCCTTTCTCATTTCTAAAATAATTAGAGTAATTATTAACCCATAACTTTTTATCTTTTAATTTTGAAATAATTACAGATTCATAATAATAGTACAGAAATGCAAAGATAGTATAGAGATGTCCCATGTAGCCTTCACCTAATTTCCCTTCATTAGTTACATTTTGCATATTATAATACAAAATAAAAATGGGAAATTGACCTAAGAGTAAGATGTCATTTTCTCTCGTGTAAATTGGTGTAACCACCACCAGTCAAGGTGTAGAATTCTTATATCATCTCAAAGATTTCCTTGTCCTACCTTGTTATGGTCACAGCCATCCTCTCCCTGCCCACTATCCACAACTCCTGGCAACAATTAATCTGCTCTACATATCCATACTTTGTCATTTCAAAAATGGTGTATTAATCAAATCATACAGATTGAAGCCTTTTAGGATTCTGAATTATTACTCAGCATAATGCCTTTGAAATCTGTCCAAGTTGTGGCATGCATCAATGGTTTATTCTTTTTTATTCCTGAGTGTATTTCATTGTGTGTATATACCACAGTTTATTCACCGATTAAAGGCCATCTGGGTTGTTTCCAGCTTTTGGCTGTTACATAGTTGTTATGCACAATTGTGTGCATTTTTGTGTGGTCATAAGTTTTTACATCTCTGGGATAGATACTCAGAAACACAATTACTGGTTATGTGGTAAATGTATGCAGGTTTCCCAGAATAGATGTACCATTTTATGTTCTCATCAGCAACTTATGAAAGATACGGTTTCTCCACATCCTTGAAAGAATTTATCACTGTTACTATTTTTTAGCTATTCTAAATAGGTATGTAGTTGTCCAGAAGAATTAATATAGCAGACCTAAGATGGTTATCATTATAAAGGCCTGCTTGTAAGGTTGGCTCTTGGCTGGCATTTTGGAGCTTGGATTTAGAAAGGGTTCCCATTATTCTCTGGTAAGGATGGCTCACAGTACCTTTGTACCGACACTTTGTACAATTTGGTTTACATTGAACACTTGCTCTCCTTCTGGGAGTCTGGAATGTTGATATACATTAGGCAGAGAGTGCCAACATGACCAGCTCCCAGTTAAAACCCTGGTCACTGAGTCTCTAATGAACCTCCCTGATAACATTTCACCTGTGTTGTCACACCTCATTGCCAGAGGAAGTGTGTCCTGTGTGGCTACACTGGGGAAGGAGCATTGCAGACTTACACGCGATTTCCACTGGGATTCTCCCCGAGCACATTTTCCCTTTGCTGATTGTGCTTTGTTCAATTTCACTGTAGTAAATCACAGCTCTAAATATGACTATATGCTGAGTCCTGTGAGTACTCCTAGCAAATCAGCAACCTGGGGTTGTCTTGTGAACCCCAACACAGTAGTATATAGCTCCTTAGTCTCAATTTGTGTTTCCCTACTGACTAGTGATATTGAACATCTCTCATGTGCTTATTTGCCATTTGTATATCATCTTTAGTAAAATGTCTCTTGTTTATTCTTTAACTGGATTGTATTTTTTGTTGCAATTGAGTTATGCAAGTTCTTTACATATTCTACATATGAGTCTCTTATCAGATATATGGTTTGCAAATATTCCCTATCAATATGGAATTATTCATTTCATCCTCTTAACGTAGCAAAAATTTTAATTTTGATGAAACTAAATTTATTACTTTTCTGTTTATGGATCATGCCTCTGAGGTATATCTAAGAACACCTCACCAAAGCCTATGACCAAGAATGTTCTCATATGTTTTCTTCTAAAAATTTTATAGTTTAACATTTTACATTTAAATCTATGATCTTTTTCAGGTAATTTTTTGCATAAAATATAAGACTTAGATAAGTCTTAATATAGGGTAGAGTGATTTCTCCCATTTTATTCTCATTTTTCAAAATTATTTTAGCTATTCTAATTCATTTGCCTTGGAACATAACTTTTAGAATTATCCTGCCAAATCTACAAAAAGTCTTGCTGAAGATTTTGATAAGAATTGTGTTAAACCTGTATAATTGGCATCTTTGCTATATATAGTTTTCCAGTATATGGACAAATATGTATCTCCATTTATTTATACCTTCTTTGATTTATTTTATTAGGATTTTATAGTTTTCAAAGTGTGAGTTCAAGGCATGTACTTTTAGGTCTATACCTCAGTATTTCTCTCTTTTTTTGAATGATTGTAAATTGTATTATATTTTTAAATTTTGATATCTATATATTCACTGCTAGTATATAGAAATATAATTGATTTTTTATATATTTATCTTATATCCTGAAAACTTTCTGTACCCTCTAATTAGTTCTAGGAATTATTTTTGTAGAATGCTTGGGATTTTCTAAAAGCCATTATGCCATCTGCAAAGAGAGATAGTTTTATTTCTTTTTTCTGATCTGGGTTTCTTTTTTTCCTTTACCTTCTGCTTTCAACTTTTTTTTTCTGTGTCTTTAATTTTCAGACTTCTGACTATGATGTATCTTGGCATGGATTTCTTTAATTTTATACTGTTTGGGGTTTGCTCAACTTCTTGAATATGTTGGTTCATATCTTTAAAAAAATTGTTTTAAATTAAGTTACACTTGACATACAATATTATATAAGTTTCAGGTGTATAATATAGTGATTCAATATTTTTATATTTTTTGAAATACCACATTAGGTTCAATTACCATTATCATAATACAAAGTTGTTATAAAATTATTGACTGTATTTCCTGTGTGTACATTACATCCCTGTAACTTTTCTTTTTTCTTTCATTTTTTCTTTTCTTAATGAGATTTCTGTTATTTTTTTAAATTTTTTATTAAGGTATAGTTGATTTACAATGTTGTGTTAGTTTCAGGTGTATGGCAAAGTGAGTCTGTTATACATATACATATATCCACTCTTCTTTAGATTCTTTTCCCATATAGGCCATTACAGATTATTGAGTAGAGTTACCTGTGTTATACAGTAGGTCCTTATTAGCTATCTATTTTACATATAGTAGTATGTATGTGTCAATCCCAAGCTTCCTTTTGTGCCCTTTAATCCCCTTCACCAATTTCATCTGTTGTTGGTTTATCTCTTTCGCCGAATTTGGAATATTTTCAACTACTATTTCTCTGAGAAATTTTTCAGCCTCACCCTCTCTTTCTTATGAACAATTATCACATGACTGTCATCTCTTTTTTTGTTGTTGTTCCACAAGTTCCTGAGGCTCTGTTTATTATAATTCCAGCCCATTTTTTGTCTAAGGTTAAGATGGAGTGGTTTCTATTCTTCTAATCTTCAAGTTCACTGATTCTTTTCACTGCCCCCTCTATTCTGTTGTTAAACCCATCATTGTTGGTTCTTTGTTTTTGCTGTTACTACATTGTCTAGTTATAGAATTTATATTTGGTTCTTCTTTATATCTTTTATTTTCTTGCTGGTATTTTCTATTTCTTTGGGGAGATATTTTTGATTAGTTTTAAACATATTTATAATTGCTAGTTGAAATATTTTTATGATGGCTTTCCAGTTCTTGTCAGATGATTTCACCCTATCTGTCATGCATGCTGGTGTTGATTTCTGATGACTGACTTTTTTTCATTCAAGTTGAAATTTTCTTTGTTCTTTGTATGACAAGTGATTATCAGTTGAAAACTGGACATTTTGAGTATTATATTATGAGACTCTGTATCTTATTTAACTTTGTAATTTGTTTGTTTGTGTTGGCTAGTTTTTTGACATCACTCCAGAAGAGGAAGGAGGGTGGGTATTACCTCCTTAGTTACAGGTAGTTGTGGAATTCCAAGTTCTCTTATTGACCTCCACTGACTGGGGAGAGGGTTCCTCATTATTGGGTGAAATTTTCAGCTGCTGATGTGCCTCTGGGAGAACCAACATGGCCTGAAGAGACAAGAATGCCTTGTTACTCCTCCCCACAGGACTTCCACTGTCCTGTTGGTAGAGGGAGGGCTCATTAATGTTGACTGGTAATGAAAACTTTTCTCTTCATAAGGCCTTTTCTTATGCCATCCCAGTAAGGAGGGATGCCTCATTTTCCCAGGACAAGGGTGGAATACAGTCTCCCCATCTGGTCTCCATTTACACTGGGAGACAGGATGAAATTCTGGCTTCTTACTCAGGCTTCTCTGTTGTAACCCTAGTCTTGGCTCCCCACTCAGCCTTTTCTGCTGGGGTGGAGAAAGGGCCACAGATTTTTCTGTGGTGTTTGCTTGAAACAGACAGTTTTTTGACTCAAATATTTCTGTCTTATCAAACTGCCCTTTTTTCCTGGTCTTTGGTTGTGGAGAGCCACATTTTATTTGTTTTTTTGGTTTGTTTGTTTGTTTGTTTGTTTTGTCTGTGGCTATTGACATTTCTGGGTTGCTAGCTTCTCCAGCTCCAAGTCTATGGAAAATGGGACAAAATGAAAAAATTTTGTCCTCACCAATGTGTCATTCCTTGAGTCTCAAGGCTCCTAGCTGGTCTGTCTTCTCTCCACATTTCAGAGTTTGTTTTCTATAAAATATCTAGAGCTTTTAGTTCTTTCTAGTGGGAGGAATAGGATAAAAGTACTTACACTCCATCTTTCCAGAGTGGAAATACCAAATCTATAGGATTTTAGTAAAGAATAAATGAGATAGATTTTATCAAGGGTATAGAACAGTAACTATTTTTTAGGAACATTTAATAATTTTTAGTATCCAACTCCTACATCTGCATAAATATTCTGAAAATTAATTGAAAGAGTAATTACATAAAATGAGAAATTAACTTTCCTCATTGAGGATATGATATATATTAAATTTACACATTAATTAATCATCTTCTATCAAAACTTGCATAGTTTGTCAGAAAGTGAAGATTTTTAGAATACAATCTACTAAATGAAAGTCACATTTCTTCTGTACAGCACTTGTATAGATTTAATTATTTTGAAATCTTTGGTACAAGCTCCCAATTTATATTTCTTAAGCATAATTACTAAAAAGGAATTGCATCAACTGGTCTCACTGCCCTATTGCTTTCCCATCTGTTCTTGACATTTAAATGGATTTTCTGAGGATGAAAGAACATAATAAAAAAGAAAAAGAGAGAAAGTGATCGGAGTATTAATAGAAAGAGGTCAGACTGCTGAATTCTCTCTTCCACTTAGCAGCTTGCGACCTTAGAAAGTCTGCAGTTGTAGATAGTACACTTGCTAGCTAAGCTGTTCCACATCGTTTTATTCATAAATATTTATTCATAAATAAATATTATTTTATTTGTTACCAAATTAAAAAAAAGATAGTGGATAAAGCACGATCAATTTAACAGAGTCTTTATCCCTCTTTTCTTTATGTGTAGACTCATGGGTTATTACATGTACTATCTTTCAGGGATTTGGCAGAAACACCCTTTACTGAGAACTTGCAAATTTTCTGTTACCTAGTTTTCTTACTGTTTCATCCCAACCCTCCTGCTTACACAGCACCTTCTCATTTTTTATGTGTGTCTTTTCACTTTTATTACATTAAATGTTACTCTTCCCAAAGCCTTTGAATGGAGCTCTATGTTCTTAGGAGGAAAAACACAGCATAAATCTAATAAGCAAAGCCAAGTTTGAAATCCAATAAAGAAGAACCTCTAGAAATTATTAAAGACTTCACTGACAGAGAAATTACACCTTGATATCCCATTTCCTCATCTTTTCACTGTAGTAGAATCAGTGAAATCAATATATCTGAAATGAACTGCATACAGTTCATTCAGAAGAATGGCTCTGGCACACAAGTGAGCAGCTTCTAAAAATTGTCAAGACTGCTTATTCCTTGAAACAGTATGCACAGAGTTTTAGTAAGGTTGCTTTTTTAAAAAAATTTATCTAAATTGAAAAAAGTGAATGCCAATGCTTTTGATGGTTCCACAGATAGATGTTAATGGACCCCAATATTAAAAATTGAAAATCCCATAACACAGTCACAATCTTATAAAAAGGTCATACCTGTTTCACATTTGGAACTCAGGAGCATGAGGATTAACAAGTGTTTACAAATAGGGCAGGTAAACAAATAGTTTATTTGGAATTTAGTTTGGAAGCACCAGTATCTAATCTTTCAGAGAAAGAGTATAAACAACATCTAGATCAGCTGGGCACAGGAAATATAACCATCCAAGAGATAACAGACAATCGTACACACAAATAGTATAGAGACCCTTATATTTCTTCTATTCTGTCCACACTATTTGTTTAAGTTTAAGGAATAAATATATGTTAATATATACTTATTCCTAAATGTAAGTGACAAATCGAAAGATAAAATCATTAAAGAATAATACACCAAACACATACCAGGTACCACATCAGGCATTTTTGCATGCATTTCATTTACTACCTCAAATTCCCCTGCAAGTTAGGATGTAATAGCTTATTCTAAAGTTGTAAGTCACAGTTCCTGATATACTCCCAGTTTCTTAAGAGATGATCCATCTACAGGCCTCATTAAAAATATGGCCTTAGTGTAGAGCAACTAAGCCTGTGTGCCACAACTACTGAATCCGTGCTCTAGAGCCCATGAGCCACAACTACTGAGCCCACGTGCCACAACTACTGAAGCCCATGCACCTAGAGCCCGTGCTCTGCAACAAGAAAAGCCACCGCAATGTGAAACACACACACCACAACGAAGAGTAACTACCACTTGCTGCAACTAGAGAAAGCCCGCCCACAGCAATGAAGACCCAATGCAGCCATAAATAAATAAATAAATAAATAAATAAATAAATAAATGGCCTTAGTGGTCATGAGTTTTACTAGGTGATTTTCACTGTATTACACTCATTTATATGAGTTTTGTTCAGGTGTAGGTCCCTCATCCAAGATCAGTCAAAATGTGGGCTGTCAGCAGAAAAAGATATTCTAAGCCAAAAAAATTTCTTCTTATGGGAATTTCAGTGTACAAATGGAAACAATCTATCAGTGGGTAGCTGTATCAGTCAAGGTCCAGTCAGAAGAGATAACCACATCAGATATTTGAATAGAGAAATTTTAAATAGAGACTTTGTACATAGATAACTTAAAAGGAAGGAAGAAACATTAAGTTTATCATCCCTAAAGTGAAACACCTACGGCCCCTAAGACTGGAGAATAAAAGGAAGAGATTTGAATTATTAAGACAGAAGCTTAGACAAGAGACCCCCACAGAGCTGAAACTCTGGCTTCTGAGGAGGAGGTGTTGGCCGACGTTGCTGAAGTTCCTGAAACATAATTGTCTGATACCCAGGGAAGACTTTTAAGAAGGGGGTGCTGGCCTCTGGTATTGGTGTCTCAAAGTGGGGCACGGTCAATCTGAGCCTGCATATGTGGAGAAAACTGCAAACTTGATTCATCTCCCATAGAAAGGAACTGTGCCTAAGTGAAGATATTCTTACACTCTGCTGAAATAAAAAGGTATAAAATTCCAACAGTTATAGTAACTGAGTCTGGGAGACTGTCACATTACATATCTTTGATCTATTTTAATTTATCTTCAAACTCAATTACAGTCACATCTGCATATTTTGTTCCCTGAATTATAAATCCCCTTACCTGAGTGGTCAATTCTGATATTGAGTTATAAATTTAACCTTCTACAAAGTTTGGATAAAATAGTGATGGGAAGAAAGAGAGAGAAGAAATTATACACATACACATGCACACACACATACATTCAACAAACAAGGAATAAAATATATAAATATAAATACTAATATAAATATATACAGCAAGGAATTCCTCACTTCTGTAACTGATCTTGAGGGCATAATTGATATCTACAACTTCAGTCTTACATTATTTATTCCATTTTTCTTTTGTCTTTAAGCATAGGCTTTAGGCCACAATTGATATTTATAACTTCCTTTTTCCAGAACTCCTTCTATGTTTTCTTTGCCTTAAGCTAATTTGGTCATGTTTCTTTTCTAATGGTGGTTCTTCTAACGTTCATTCTTGAAGGCTCTAAAACCTTAGTGGTTTTTATTTTTTTCATTGCTGTGTTTTTCCATTAACTTATATTATCAGACATTAAAGTATTATGAGACAGCCCAAAGAATTCTCTAAGTTCCAAATATAATCTTTCCTGCCACCATTTTGTAGCAGCAACCAACTTCTCCCTTGGTAATCTGTGTCAGTCATCCCAGGGAGTAGAGTAACCACTTGGTTTTCCTGTTGGTTCAGTGGCATGGAAAGCAGAAAAGGGCCAGGTGACCTCTCAAGTTGCAATTGAATAGAACCAAGGCTGTACCTTTTGTGGAAACCTTCTTCCTTGGAGGTACTCCAAAAGAGCAGAGATCAAAGTTGAGAGTGTGAAAAATAAAAACTTTGTGATTTACGCTATTTTAGTAGCAAGAGTCATTCCCACTTCCTCTCTTTGATTCCCAGGCCTACGTACTCTGGGTATAGGAGAGAGCAAATATGTTGGTCAGTGATTAAAACATATGCTGTGCCCTAAAATATAAAACCCCACTCTTTCAAATGTTTGTGATTTTCCCCCTAAATTGGCATTCTGAGTCTTTAGCAGGCCTTTCCATCAGTGGATTAGGACAGCTGCTGCTAAGACCAATGAATTCAATGAGCAAAAGCCCTTTACTGCTCTTATTTTGCTATGAAATAATTTTCTTGACCAGTATCAATGTTGTACAAAATGTCATAATGATGAATAGGCTATAATATAAATCTTTGGATGGTGATGTTGGCAGAAGCACTAAGGGCAGAGAAGGCAAATCCATATCCAGAATACATGTCTATTCTAGTAAGGACAAACCTCTGTCCCCTCCTTGATGTAAGTGATCCAATGTGATAAACCTGCCATCAAATGGTTGTTTGGTCACCCCAGAGAATGGTTCCATACCAGAGTTCATTGTTGGTCTCTGCTGTTGGCAGGTAAGGAACTCAGCAGTAGCTGGGTAGTTTAACATTGGAGAAGGACATACATGTGAATAAGTCCTATAAATAGTCTCCATCCCTGCCATTATGGCTACCATGGATGCATTGAGCAAGAATTTCATGGCTGAAAAAGAGGTTGACTAAAGTCCATAAAATGTATCATTTTGTCAACCTAAGAAGCTCTTCTGCAGTGGATGAATTTTGGGGAACATTCAAATAGGACACAATTATTTTCAGACTCTGTACCCACTCTGACAGATCCATCCATACACCTCTTACCCGGGCTTCACAGTCACCAGTTTTTCAATCCTGTTCTTTTTGAGTTCCTAACTATCCAGGAAAATCATTAGCATCTACCTGTGAATTAATGTCAACTTGGTCTTTTGGCCATCACTTGGCCTAGACAAAGTAAACAGCCAAATATTACACATGAAGTTCTGAACACTAGAATATTTTCCTTCCAGCTTTTCTTTATGGCCACCTCTGAGTAAAGCTATAATGGCTGGTCGGTTAATTAGGCCTGGATGTTTTACTCTTTAGACAATTGTTCATAGGGGAGTTCCAAAAGAGCCATAGGTACAAATTGAGAAAAAGAGGCAATATAAAAGAAATTATCATCAAAGAAGCTTGAGCCATATACTCATTCAATTTATGTGTGCTTCCCAGAACTTCTCAAGCTCTAGTTTTTATATGTCCTCTTGCTGATTGATTGCTGCTGCATATGCCCAAACTTATTGGTCACTCAGATAACATCATTTTGTAATAAGAAGCATAGGTAAATAGTCATTTCTCCCATAGTTAAGTGTTCAGTGTCTTTTAGGGCTCAGTAGCAAGCAAGGAAGTGTGTCTCAAAGGGGAAAATAGCTGTTTGCAAAGGAGAGCAAGGATTTCTCAAAAACACCACAGAACTTCACTGTGATTCTTCTATTAGTCTTGCTAAGTGTCTCATACAGCATCCCTATTTGCCACAGACAATTTGAAAAATATTGGATCTTTTATTCATAAGGCAAAGTGGTAGAGTAACTTGGACTTCAACTTAGAATTTCTGCTAAGACATTTCCTGCTCTGGTTCTCACTAAAAGCTGGCAGACTTATAGGTTACCTTAGGTATATGATGCTCCCAAACCCAAAAGGCCCATCAAGTATTGAATTCTTTTCTGATTGTTCTTTTCCTGAAACTTGCCTTTCAATGTGAAGGAAACATCATGACATGTTCCAGATCTTTGTATTCTTAGAAACTTCCTTGAGTTAGCAGGCCCCTGAGTATTCTTGGGGTTTCTATACCATCGTCTGTGTCACATACAACTTTCTAAGGAATCTAAAGTTCTTGTTACTTCCTGTTCACAAAGTCCAATAAGTCATAATATTAGTGGAACGATGTGATGTTACATGGAGTATCCAAACTATTAAGATCTTTTGTGGACTATGTTATTGCAGTAAACAAAAGAGTTGATATAATCCTGAAGCAAAATATCCAAAACTATACTGTTGGTCCCACTGGCTAAGTGCAACAGCTTTTGATTGCCTTTTCTAGTTGATGTGTAGGAAACTGCATTATTCAAGTCAATAGCTGCATATAAAGTGCCCAGAAATGTGTCAGTTTGCTCCATAAAATAAACTATGCCTGGAGCAGTGGAAGCAACTGGAGTCTCTACCTGACTCAGATACAATAATTCATATTCTCCAAGATTCACCCACCCTCTGCACAGCTAAAAGAGGAAAGTAAAATAGTGCTACCATAGGAATGATCACACATCTTTCAAGATTTTGATGTAATAGCTACAGTACTCCAAAAATGAGATGCTGTTTCTAGTCTACTATGTTGGAAGAAAAGGAAGTTCTAGGGTCTTCCACTTCATCTTTCCTACTATAATAGCTCTGTATCATTGGTTAGATGTCAAATGTGGGGTTTCCACCAGTTGACAATTATAATTATTTCTATTATATATTGAGGAACTGAAGAAATAGGAAGACACCTCAAACATATTGGACTCAATGTGATATAAACGTAGGTTAAAATCTTATTTATCATCTGAATTAAATAAAATATTATTTTGGCTGGTTGACCATGAACAATTAGAGGATTTTGTATTCTCATGATTTGCTACAATTCAGAGAAAGCATTCAGTAATTTCCCAAAGGTCTAGATATTTATGTTTTCACAGTGTGCAATCGCTCTATTAAATGCAATCCTCTTTGGGGTATGCTTGAAAGAAGGATATACCTGGAGTAAATACTTGTGGCAGTGTTGCTGGGTCCTTCCTCAAGGGAATCTAGGTTTGCCTTCAATCCACATAATTTAGGCCTATGAAAGAACTTAGTCCTAGAAACTGGATGAATAAAAATGATTTATTATTGTGGTGAATCAGTTTAGGTTTCTGGCCACTAGATTTGGAGTCTTCTTGTTGTTATATAGATCAAGTAAATTTTTAGTAACCAGAGTATATATTTATTGGTAGAGATAACCATGATCAATTAACCACCACCAACATCCCTGTGGATCAAAACTTTCTAAATCTCACTTTATCCTTTATCCTTGCTGTCGTTTTCAGTGAAAACAGGTTAAGCACTGCCACCTACCATCTATATTTCTGGTATTCAGTTATCTCTATTAAAATAGAAAGCTCATTTCTATTGCATCATCTCTATCATCGTACCTGTTCTACAAAGAATAACTAACACAGCATATTTCAAGGATACTGATGTTTCACCTACTAATATATTTCTTGATATCTTAATGGAGAATTCTCTGGGTCCTATGAGGGTATGTACTGAGAGAGTAGAAATGTATATTGCATATGAAAACTCCACAGCAATATTCCTTACTCTTTAATTATTTGGATTTCTTTCCCTTAATTATTTCAGGGAAGTTTCAGTGAGTTAGCATCTCAACCTCATTTAAATGCAGATCATGGCTAAGTTCAAACTTTAGTCAATCAAATAAGTAAACTATCACAGCCATTTCCATGTGTACAAGTTAATGCATTAATCCAGAATCTCTAGTAAGCTCATTCATATCAATAAATTCAACTTGATTCAGTGCTTTATCCTACCTTAATTCATCTAACATTCTTAAAATATATTTCCACACATATTTCACTTGTTTCTTTGGATATGAATTAACAAAATCTTGAAATTATTTTGCCACATAAACTATTTCCTCCTGGTGTATTTTTTGTACTTGCCTGTTTGGAGCATGCTGTGATAGGTCCCTGTTTATGGGCCTAGTGACAACAAGATGTCATGGGGGTTACTCTTAAATAAAACTAGAATCTCTTTGAAATAAAACTGCTACAAATAGTATTATTACTGGATATTCAAGCAAGGAAAGTAATGGGAAGCTGCTTCCAGAAATTCAGAGTGACTGAGGAGTTCAAGGTCCTCAGTCTCTTCTAGGTCCATTTAAGTTTAGATGTTCAGTCATTGCTGTAACATGCATGTGAAAAAATTGCAAGGTGGTTAATTTACCTTACACTGCAATTCTGCAACCCAAGCAATAAAACTTTGTGCTTAGTTTTAGACATATTGGCCCTGACTACTTCATGGTAGTCACAGAAACTGTATGTGTTTGCTGATGGTGACTTGGCTTGAGAAATTAAAGATGTGAGCATGTCATTTTGTTTCTGTGAACACTTCAATGAACTTAGAGGATCTGAAATACAGACCTTGTAGTCATCAGTACTACTATAAGTAAAATGTGCAGTAGCTATCTGGTCAGCTGAGGCACTTGCTTCAGTAAGCATTTCAAGGCAGACATGTAATAATGAGTTTAACTGATGGTAATGCATGTCAGAGGTTGCTAGCATTCTGTTTTCCATTGCCAAAATACATGTCTCTGCATTAAAGACCAATAACGTGACCAATACAATTCCCAAATAATATCTGATGGTTTCTTTGCTGTAACAAATTTCTTATTAGTCCGGGTCTAGTCAGGAGACAGAAACCACACCAGTTATTTGAATAGAAGTTAATCTAAGAAAATTTTAACTAGGTATAAATTTTGAATAGTTAACTAAAAAAAAAAAAATACTAAGTTTTCACAGAAGTTACAATTGTAGGAAGTAACTGCTATCTAGGACTGCAAGAATATAAGGAAGAGGTTGTAATTATTAAAGTTAGAAGCTTAGAGGAGAGGCCTCATGGATCTAAGACCCATGTCCCTAAGGAGGTAATGCCAACTTCTTGGGTACTATTGTCTTTGGTGGGGGAGCAATTAAACTGGTTAAGCAAGTATTGGAAAATCTGCACACTGGATTCATTGCTGCTAAAGGAAAGAACTGTAGGGCTGGTGAATAAGAATAGATCGGCTAACACTAACAGGAGCAGAAAGTAGACAGGGAGAAAGCAGGAAATAAAAAGGAAGGAGCAAGTCTCTTCCTCCTTGTCCAGCCTTGTTATCTCATTCTAATATCTTCTACTGACACAGCTTCTTAGGAATTAAGTGGCAGAGAATAAATATGGTTTACAGAATTTAAGCCTGAGTATCACAAAATAGATAAGAAAGTGGATATTTGGAGTTGAGTTACAATAAATTTAAAAGTTGCACAATAACTAAAGAGAAAGAATCCATTGGGAGAACAGCCAAATTAATGGTATAACATTACAGGGTAGATGCTGGACTCTTTCTACAATTGATCATTTCCCTGGGTCAAATTGTACATATTTTGTTAATGTTATAAGTGTGTACATCCTTATAACAATTCTTGTTCCCATATTTGAGATATTTGAGTGAGTCTATTCCTTCTAACCAAATAAAATATACCTAAACAACTCTTCAATTTAAAGATGACAAGACAAAAAAGACTAAGCTCACAGCTAATTCAGCAAAATTAATAGTTTAATCCAGTCTAGATATGTAATTCTAGAAAATGGACATCCACTTATAATTATTATTTTTAAAATTTTGTCAACTACTACAAATAGATTTTCTTTGGTAGTTCTGAAAGTTTGTATGCAATGAATTCAAATGTGGTCACAATCCACTTTCTGATTAAATTATTCATACATATAGCAATTTCACTGCTTTTCTGTTTTTCAGTTTTATTTCTAATGTATGGAATGGAGATTTTGAGACCAAAGCCTCCTAACTAATCCAAAATAATTGTATTGGATAATTCCTTTTGGGAATTTGTAGAATTACATTTTACCTGAGGCAGGTATAACTGTCATTAGAAATTAATTGACTTTAGCTACAAAATTTTTTATTGTGAATTTCATTTCTTCAAGTATGTCTGCTAAGAACTGATTGTCTTAGGGTTTGTTGGCAACTAAGCTTTCTGAATCATAGGATAAGAACCCAAATCTTTGAAAAGAAGTGATCAACCTGAGGCGGAATGTCATTCTGGAAAACCCATCACTATTCCTGACAAGCAACTATAGCTTCATTCTATTTACAGAAAAAGTATTAGTGTGGTAATAAGGCAGAATTTCAGATGCTTTAGTTTTTAATGTTTAACTATATTTTTTGTTTACTACAATGAAATTATTATAGATTCTATGCCTTTAAATTTTTAAAAGCAAGAATTGCATTTAATTGCATGCTGGCATTGCACAATATATTCAATGTTAATATTGCTAAATAAATGATTTTACAAAAACTTATAAAATAATTGTATAGTTTCTCTAGTAATCATCTATAACACTTTATGCTAGTGTCATTATTTTATCCCCAAAAACAACTCTTCCATCATCATAATAATAAAAATTATATCTAAGCAGTGCATTTGCTTTACTTACCTGTCACACATTCTTGATTTATCTAAACTATACCAAGAAATTTTTCAATAAATTAATGTACCATAAACTCTATTACTGCCTAGAGGGATCAAACCTTCTTAAAAGATATGGGAATATTATAATGCAGTTATTTCTCCACAATTTCTTAATTTTTAGGCTGACCTACCTAAAAGTAGCATTCTAGGCAACTGTGAATACTATATATGTATACATATATATATGTGAAGTTACGTGCAATATATCTGTAGCAAAGAGTTAAAAATTATAAAATAAGTCATTTATATCAGCCTCTATATAGAATTTATTAAAAAATAAATAGTATAAAGAAAAGATTTGTAATATAGGTCTAAGGCCACTCTATGTTTTATATAAATAGGGCTAATTTTGACTGCTACTGGTTATCTAATTCACTGACTATGTTTATTCTTACAATGAAATAAAATCCTGTAATCTTAAATTTGTCACTCTAATATGTGTACATTTATAGTGCCAATCCTATATCTGAATATATCAGATGGGAAATATTTCCATTCTTTCAGGAAATTATTCCTTACTTTACCACATTCTGAGAAAATTACTATAAAGTTTACATAAGAGTGACAAGCTAAACCATAGAGCAGCTAGAATTTTAACAGAGAAGTAGGGAAAGAAAATTAGTTCTACTGAGGTTGGAACAAGTCTCAAAGTCTGACCTCAAAGACTCTTCTTGCAAAGAGATTAAGATTTAATTGGATCAAACTGTGGAACAATTCATGTCCCAGAGCCCTATGGAAAATAACAGATAAATTAGCTGGCAATTAGTAGAGGCTAACAAGCTGTGATGCAAGTGGATGGAAGTGATTTAAGAGAGATCAAGGAAACAATCAAAGAGAGCCCTGCTAAAACCATTGTCTCCCAGGGTGATTGTGAACATGGTCAAGGCTGTGTCCTATGAAGGGTGACATCAGAGGCTGCACACTATGGAGGAAATAAACTTTACTGAAATAGTTCAGCCAGTTCACGAAACAAATAGTCAAGCTAACAGTAACAACAATAAATCCTGGAGAGGGAGGATCTATCAGTATCCAGAATCACCACAATATATTATCTAAAATATCCAGCTTTCAATAACAATAGCAAAAAAATATGATACATTCAAAGAAATAGAAAAGTGTAACCCATACACTGGAGGAAAAATCAGGCAAAAAAAACTGCTTTCTGAGAGGGACTGAATGTCAGACTTAGCAGACTAAAACTTCAAAGCAACTATTATAAATGTGCTCAGAAACCTAAAGTAAAGCCATACTTAAGAAATAAAGAGTTAGATGACAAGTTCTCATCAAATTGAGAATATCTGTAAAGAGATAGAAAGTATTAAAATGAGTCAAATGCAAATTCTGGAGGTGAAAAGTACAATAACCAAAGTGAAAAATTCACTAAAGGATCTCAATAGTAGTTTTAAGCTGGGAGAATCAAAAATAAAGTAGCTTGGGCTTCCCTGGTGGCACAGTGGTTGAGAGTGCACCTGCCGATTCAGGGGACACGGATTCGTGCTCCAGTCTGGGATGATTCCACATGCCGCGGAGCAGCTGGGACTGTGAGCCATGGCTGCTGAGCCTGCGCATCCAGAGCCTGTGCTCCACAATGGGAGAGGCCACGACAGTGAGGCCCGCATACTGAAAAATAAATAAATAAATAAATAAATAAATAAATAAATAAATAAATAAACAAACTAGCTCAAAGATAGATTGATATATATACTATGGAATAAGAAGAACAATATGAGAGAAAAACATATGAAGAAAAGTGAACAGGGTCTTAGAGATCTGTGGGATACCATTCAGAATAGCAAAATATTCATAATGAGAGCACCAGAAGAAGAGAAATGAGAGAAAGCGGAATAAAAGAAAAAAAAAGAAGAAAGTAATGACTGAAAAAAATCTTCTCTTTGTCAAATGGTGCCTGGACAACTGATATCCGCATGCAAAAGAAAGAAATTGAACCCCTTCGTTATACAAAAAATTAACTCCAAGTGCATCATAGAACATAGAAAACATAACAGTAAATTTTTGTGACTGTGAGTTAGGAAAAGCTTCTTAGATATAGCACTGAAAACACAAGTGACAAAAGGCAGAAAAAATTGTACCTCATCGAAATTAAAATCCCATGTGCTTCAAAGGATACCATCAAGAAAGTGAAGAGATATTTGACAGAACTGGAGAAAATATTTGCACAGAATGTATCTGAGAAGGGACTTGGATCCAGAATATATAAAGAATTCTTAACCACTCAGTAATAAAAGACGAGGTAGGGTAATTAAAAAATGGGCTAAGAATCTGAATAAACATTTTCCCCAAAGATATACAAATAATATATAAGCACGTGATTAGGTGCTATTTTCTAATGACATCATTAGTCATTAGAAAAATACAACCAATACCACAATAAGATATAATTTCACACCCACTAGGGCAACTATAATACAAAAGACAGATAATACCAAGTGTTGACAAGGATATAGAACAATTGAAATCCTTGTACATTGTTGGTTGGACTAAAAAAAAGCTGTAGCTACTTTGGGGATTTTAGCAGTTCCTCAAAATTTGAAACATATGAATTACCATATTACTCAGTAATTTCAGTCATTACTAGGTAGGTGTATATCTCACAGAAATTAAAACCTACATCCAGGGCTTCCCTGGTGGCGCAGTGGTTGAGAGTCTGCCTGCCGATGCAGGAGACATGGGTTCATGCGCCAGTCCGGGAAGATCCCACATGCCCTGGAGTGGCTGGGCCCATGAGCCATGGCTGCTGGGCCTGTGTGTCCGGAGCCTGTGCTCCACAATGGGAGAGGCTGCAGCAGTGAGAGGCCTGCATACTGCAAAAAAGCAAAACAAAACAAAACAAAAAACATACATCCACACAAAAACATGTACACAAATGTTCATAGCAACATAATTCATAATAGTCAAAGAATAGAAACAATTCAAATGTCCATCAACTGATGAACAGTTAAACAAAATGTAGTATATCATTCAATGGAGTATTATTTGGCAATGAAAATAAATACAGGAGCATCCTACAACATGAATGAATCTTGAAATTATACTATGTGAAAGAGACCAGATGTAAAAGTCCACATATTATGATTTCATATACATAAAATTTTCAGAATAGACAAATAAAGACTGAAATTAGACTAGTGTTTGCCTAGGACTGGAGAAATTGGTGGAAATGGGGATAGACTGGGAATGTGTTCAGAGTTTCTTTTCTTGGTGATGGTTGTCCAACTCTGTATTTATAAAAACCATTAAATCATATACATTAAGTAGGTGAAATGTATGGCATATGGATTATATCTTAATTAAGCTGTTAAAAAGTACATCTACCCTAATTACAGAATGATAAAAATATCACTTCAATTCTCCAAATAACGTAAGTGTACAAACTTTTTAGACTATGAGATTAATAAATAAAAAGTAACTAGTATTGTATGGTTTCAGTTTTAAGTATTACATTTCTAGGAAAGCTGAACTATCTTTCTGCCTAAAACCAGAAATGAAGAGATTCTCTTGTGACCCCTTCAGGCATTAGATTAATTTGCCCTACTCTTAAATATAGTTATATTAAAAAGATATTGATATTTTGATTCAGTAGCCTTGAATCTCTAATATTTTGAAGTATATTACAATTAAAGTTTAAAGTTTACAGAGCGTGTTTCAAAACTTAAATTAGCATCATGTCTAAATATTACTAATATTAGAAATAGTTTATTATTAATATTTTAGATCTGTAAAAATTTAAACTATGACTTGCATTGAATCCACTTCAGAAGTCAACACAGTTATATATTAAAATGTTTAAAATTGTATAATGATATCTTGCTTTGAAAGGCATATTTGCAATTTTAAGTATCTTCTAATAGTAGCATTGATACTGCAAACCTTTTGTAACATCTGGAAGGCAAAATAGATGTTAATGATTAAATGTTTGGAAATTATTAAATTAAGAAAATTAATTTTGTCTTAAAAAGAAGAGTGCTTATGATTCTTCCATTCAGCTTAAAAATATAATATTCAGATCTTTTACAAATAGCCAAAATTCATTCACATGGAAAATGCCAAATGATAAGATGATGTTTCTGAAATATAACTTTGTTTCTTATTAAAAAGAAAAATTCATAATATACTGGTTTACAGGTGACGATGAGTCAATAAGGATAATTATCTTCTTCCTTTGAATGCTGCATTTAAAATTAAAGTTCATTTAATATTCAAAGTCATTAAAGGAGATACAGAGTAAATATAATTTTATTCTGCAAAAAGGCGATGTTCAGAAATAGAACTCTATAAATCAATTGCCTAACTAGAATTAATTATTTTGAATTATTTCAATTATCTTAAAATGGAATAGGATTTAAATAAAATCAATATATTTTCTACAACCACCAAAAATGTATCTAGTAACAGTGACAGTTTTAGGATTCAATGTAAATTTGGATTAAGTTTTTAAAAGAGGGGGTCTTCCAAATTTATTTAGATAATCAAACTTTAGAGAATAATTAATTCATTGTTAAAAGTACTGTGTCCTGAAAATTATAAGGGATATACAGTTTATAAAATTTATATAAATTGTCCAAACAGAAAACCACCTTTAAAATGTCTCACTAAAGTAAAAATTGTCCAAAGGCTAAATTTGTGAGTAACTAGAAAGCAATATTTATTACTGAATAATTAATAGAAATGATAATAAATTTAAGTATATGCAAAATATGATACTTATGTATATATAAAATATAAAATGTACATGTTAAAATGTATTGAAATAATGTTGGACAGGATTGTTTAAATCTTGACTTTGACTTTCAAATGTTTTACATTATAATAACATCTGGTTTATATTTTATATATCCACATTCTAAACAACCTTTTTAAAAGTAAATGTGTGTATATGTATGTATGTATGTATGTATGTGTATATATATATATATATATATATATGTATATATATATATATGGCACAGATACCCTCAAGCCTATGAAACAAAAAGAAATACTATGGGAAATAGAGGTGATTTCCTTAAAAACACAACGTAAGGTTTCTTCCATTTTAGCCATGTCAGAGCAATGGATACTACACCCACCTTCTCACTGTGAGCAACTATAGCCTGAATAAAATATAGAAAGCATTTCCTTTTATATGCTGGGTGACACAGATCCAGGACTATGATCCTTGAGGCAAGAATATCACAGAATGGGTTCTAAGATCATGCTAGCTTTATTCTACGGGTCATTTTTTTTTAATTAGTAAAATGATTTTTATTTTTCATTGAAGATTATTTCATGACATCTAAACATGCCTTTGATAATATTTAACAGATGGTTTTACAATGTAAAAATTTTTGTCCAGTGTTATTAAGGAATAAATGATAAATATAATTGTATTTAAGATATATAATTTGATGATTTTATATACATTGTGAATGATTATCAAGATCAAGATAATTAACACAGCCATGAACTCACATAGTTAGCTCATTTTTTTGTGTGGTGAGACTGTTTTAGATTTACTCTTAGCATATTTCAAGTATACAGTATGGTATTATTAATGTAGTCATCATGCTACACATTAGATTCTCAGAACTTATTAATATTATAACTGAATGTACCCTTTGACCTACATCTCCCCATTTTCCCCTCTCCACTCCAGCTTCTGGCAACCACCATTCTAGTCTGTTTCTATGAGATCAGCTTTTTTTTATTTTTTCAGACTTCACATATAAGAGATAGCATATAGTATTAGTCTTTCCATAGCGATTATTTTGCTCAGCATAATGCCCTTAAATTTCATACATGTTGTAACAAATGACCTGCAGAACAAAGGGGTGGAGCTGAGAGAGCTGTGAGCTGAACCATAATTTTGGTTGTCACACGTTACTGGATGATGTTCCAAACGATAGATTGGAGAGATTGCACTGAGCACACAAGACGTTCAATTAAGATGCCAGAAAGGCTATATTTTAGGAATAGCACCCTGACATCAGGGCTACCATAGACCTACTCTGAAAAAACATGGAAAGAATAAAAAAACAAAGCCACCAAAGGATCCAGATGACCCACCTGCTTACTAAAACAAAAGCCAAATTCTTTAGAGGAAGACATCAATATAGAAACTCTCAACAATTAAACATCCACAATAGCCAGCATAAAGTTATTATACATGTGAAGAAGCAAGGGAATATTACCTAGGGGACAGGTAGTTAGCAACAGTTCTAGAGATGACAAAAATATTGAAATGAACAAACAAGAAGCTTTTATATTTGGGGACAGAAAAGTAATTGTAGTTGATTTTTTTTCAAAATAAAAGTTTATCCCTCAGTTTCAGAAACTCCAAAAACTTTAAGAAAGATAAACAAACACAAAGAATCTACACATAAGAACACCACAGTTAAATTCCTTAAAAGAACAAATAATGTGTGAGAGGGAAGAGAAACAGAGAGGGAGGGAGGGAGGGAAGGAGAGAGAGAGAGAGAGAGAGAGAGAGAGAGAGACTTCAAAACATCCATAAAAAAAGAAATATATTACATAAAGTGAAATAAACACTATTGAAATCTGATCCAAAAAAATGCAATTGGGAAATCAATGCAAAACTATTTTTTAAATGCTGAAAAAAAGAAAAACCTGTCAAACTTGAATTCTATGTTCAGCAAAAGTATACTTTAAAATTAAGGCAAAATAAAAATGCTTTATATAAGCAAAGGCTAAGATATCTACCACCATTAGATGTGTACTGAGAAATAGTGGAAGTTCTTTGGGCTGAAGGAACATGACTGTAGATAAAACTTGTGATGGTTAATTTTATTAGCAAATTGACTAGGCTATGATGCCCAGCTGGTTATTCACATACTAGTCTGGATGTTACTATGAGTGTATTTTTATATTTTATTAACAATTATAATCAGTTGACTTTAAGTAGAGTTCATTAATCTCCATAACGTAGGTAAGCCTCATCAAATCACTTGAAAGTCTTAAAAGAAAGAAATGAGGTTTCCTAAAGAATAAAGTTATCTGTGTCAAGACTGTGACATAGGAATCCTGCCTCAGTTTCCAGCCTGCTGGCCTATCCTACAGATTTTAAACTTTGCCAGCCCCATAATCACAGGAGCCAATTCTTTAAAATCTGTGTCTCTGTCTTTCTCCCTCTTTATATATATATATATATATATCTATGTACCTCAATAGATATCTATACAATTGATTCTGTTTCTCTGGAGAACCTCAACTGATACAAAGCTCTTACATATATGAAAAAAATGAATGCCAAAAATGGTAAATACTTGGATAAGTGTAAAATGTTTCTCCTCTCTTTTTATATTTAAAATATGTGCACTGTTGGCTAGTTCTATTTCAGTTTTAGCTGAGTAAGCCCCTCGAAGACTGATGCTCATCAGATAATAAGTATAACTCTAAGCAAAATAACAAACAAACAAAAAAAACAAAAAGGAAACTTCTTAAAACCTTCAAAAAAGATAAAGAAAGCAGACAGATTATAGAGAGATGACAAAATCTGGAAATAGAAGTTATCCTATAGGGTGAGTTCCATGTTTTTAACACTTTTAGCTGAAGGGTCAAACCTGGGTTTTAAAATCTGTAGTGTTTGTGGTCTGAAAAACCTACAGCGTTCTAGGCAAATACAGCAATTATAGAATATGGGATAATCATAATAAGATATCACCTCACACATGTAGGAGTGGCTATTCTGAAAAAAACAATGTCATATTAATTATGTTAATGACTTTGTAATCAATGGATTCTACTGTTTTAAAAAGATACTAATAGGTCATATTATAGTTTCTAAAGTGACTCAATTGAAAGTGGAGGAATTTCTTTGATAATTAGGTCTGGCACTGCTGATATAGTTCCTCTGCTGCTGGAAGATTGTTGTAGAATCATGTGCAAACTGTTTATGATATATAAACAGACAACAAACACTTCATTAATTTATTAAACAGATATTTATTAAATAGCCATTAAAAGCTTGACAAAAACCTATGGATCAGAATACAAAGATCCACAAACATTACCCTCTAAGAATTGCTGCCATCAGTGCATCAGTGTTAAATAAAATAGGGCATGCAAACACTCCTTATTATTGCACTTAACATCCTATATGTACTTGATTTAATTACATGTAAAACAAAAGATTTTTACTTCTTTTGCTCATTTTAAGAATTTGATAAATGCTATAGAAACATATTCAGGAAAAATAGGCATACAATATTTTCCATACAATTTTAGGGAATTCACAGTCTTCTAAAGTTGTTTGACAAGGTCAAGACCTGGTCTTAGATGATTCTGATTATGTGGGAGACATGTGAACAAGCAATGTATGTATATGAACTTTCTAAGCAATGGTGTATTAGGCCATTTTAAGGAAGCAGCTGATTAAGAGAAATATTTTCAGAAAGACAAAGGTCCCTGCTACATGGAATAGATGGTCAAAAAAGGCTTCAACTTACTTATTGCCAAATCTGGATTGATTGGTATAAGAAGTATTTTGTTTGAATAAAAATATGGATGTTTTTGTTGTTGCCGTTTTTTTTTGAGAAGTAGCATAACATACTGGATTCTGAAGTCAGGATCTTTTGGTTTTAAATCCTGGTTTTTAATAATTACTAGCTCTAAGTCCTGAATTATATGTTTTTTTGTGTGTGTAAAATGGGGCTAATAATAGCACCTACCTCTTGGTGATTTTTGAGGTTTAAGTTAGCTAGTGTTTGTAAAGAGCTAAGAATGACATATGGAAATACTAAAGGGTATATAAATGAATGTTAAATAGCATTTCACTGACTTTTGAACTATATAAGGAAGTCCTGAGATGTAAAGATATCATTAAAAGAGAGGGAAAGGAACTGGGTAAAATTATTGAGAAAGTCAAGAGAGTACATGACAAATGAATTTCCAGATACTATTTTTACAGCCACAAAAAATTGTTTTAACAAACTATAAAAAGTAAAAGGAGAATTTTAGAAAATCTTTTTGTATTCAAATCCCTATACTTATACTTCCACAACTAATATGTGAACTACTAAAAACCACACATATTTTTATAGTAGCTTTCTAGATGCATTTTATAATGCCTAAGTTATGAAAGATACACAAGTGTAGGGAGAAATTATATGAGTTCATTGTTAGACTATGGTAAGGCTATAAGAGGACAGCAGGTTGGAGGCTGAAAAAATGCTATTTTATGAAAATAAAAATGAAACTTTCCAAAATATATGGGATGAAGCAAAGGCAGTTCTAAGAGGGAAGTTCATAGGGATACAGGCCTACCTCAAAAAAAAAAAAAAAAAAGAAAAAAGAAAAGACAAGAAAAGAAAAATCTCGTTAAAACAACCTAAACTACCATCTCAGGAAATTAGAAAAGGAAAAACAAACAAATTCCAAAGTCAGCAGAAGGAAAGAAATGATAAAGATCAAAACAGAAATAAAAAAATAGAGAACCCCCCAAATAGAAAAGATCAATGAAGTTATTATTTTAAAGATAAACACAACTGATAAGCCTTTAGCCAGGCACATTAAGAATAAAAGAGAGAGGATCTAAATAAACAAAATTAGAAATGAAAGAGGAGAAATGACATCAGATATCACAGAAATACAATCACAAGAGAATACCACAGTTATATGCCAATAAATTGAACAACGAAGAATAAATGAATACACTCCTAGAAACATACAGTCTTCCAACACTGAATCAAGGAGAAATAGAAAATATAAACAGACCAACCTAATAATGAAATTGATAGGTAATTAAAAAATTCCCAACAAACAAAAGTCCAGGATTGGATGGCTTCACAGGAAAATTCTAGCAAACAAAGAAGAGTTAATACCTATGCTTCTCAAACTATTCCAAAAAACTGAAGAGGAGGGAACACTCCCAAACTCATTCTGTGAGGCCACCATTACCCTAATACCAAAATCAGACAAAGACACTACAAAAAATGAAAATTTCAGCCAATACCTCTAATGAATTTAGATGTAAAATTTTTCAACAATATATTAGCAAACCAAATTCAACAATGAATAAAAAGGATCATATGCCATGGTCAAGTGGGATTTATTCCAGGAATGCAAGGATGGTTCAATATTCACAATTTGATCAATGTGATACACACATTAACAAAAAGGATAAAATCATATGATCACCCGGAGGAAGATGGCGGAAGAGTAAGACGCGGAGATCACTTTCCTCCCCACAGATACATCAGAAATTCATCTACACGTGGAACAACTCCTACAGAACACCTACTGAACGCTGACAGAAGACCTCAGACCCCCCAAAAGGCAAGAAACTCCCCACATACCTGGGTAGGACAAAAGGAAAAAGAATAAACAGAAACAAAAGGATAGGGACAGGACCTGCACCAGTGGGAGGGAGCCGTGAAGGAGGAAAGGTTTCCACACACTAGAAGCCCCTTCGCGGGTGGAGACTGCAGGTGGCGGAGGGGGGAAGCTTCGGAGTAGCAGAGGAGAGCACAGCAACAGGGGTATGGAGGGCAAAGCGGAGAGATTCCGGCACAGAGGATCGGTGCCCTCAGGCACACACCAGCCCGAGAGGCTTGTCTGCTCAGCCGCCGGGGCGGGCGGGGCGGGGAGCTGAGGCTCGGGTATCGGGTTTCAGTCAGAGCTCAGGGAGAGGACGGGGGCTGGCGGCAGGAAGAGAGCCTGAAGGGGTTAGTGCACCACGGCTAGCCCGGAGGGAGTCCGGGGAAAAAGTCTGGAGCTGCCGAAGAGGCAAGAGACTTTTTCTTCCATTTGTTTCCTGGTGCGCGAGGAGAGGGCATTAAGAGAGCTGCTTAAAGAAGCACCAGAGAGGGGCGCAAGACGCGGCTAAAGGCGCGGACCCCGGAGACGGGCGTGGGACGCTGGGGCTGCTGCTGCCGCCGCCACAAGGCCTGTGTGCAAGCGCAGGTCACTGTCCACCCCGCCTTTCGGGGAGCCTGTGCACCCCGCCACTGCCAGGGTCCCGGGACTCAGGGACGGCTTTCCCGGGAAAGCGCACGGAGCGCCTCGGGCTGGTGCAACGTCACGCCGGCCTCTGCCGCCGCAGGCCGCCCCACACTGCGCGCCCCTCCCTCCCCTCTGCCTGAGTGAGCCAGAGCCCCCGAATCAGCGGCTCCTTTAAACCCGTCCTGTCTGAGCGAAGAACGGACGCCCTCCGGCGACCTACGCGCAGAGGCGGGGCCAGGTCCAAGGCTGAGAACCGGGAGCTGTGAGAGCAGAGACAGGGAAATCTCTCTGTGCAGCCTCAGAGGCAGCGGATTAAAGCTCCACGGTCCACTTGATGTGCCCTGCGTCTGTGGAGTGCATGAATGGACAGCGAATCATCCCAAATTGAGGAAGTGGACTTTGAGGACAAGATTTAAGACTTTCCTCCCTTTTCCTCGTTTTACAACGAATTATCCCAAATTAAGGAGGTGGACTTAGAGAGCAAGATTTAAGACTTTCCTCCCTTTTCCTCTTTTTACAACGAATTATCCCAAATTGAGGAGGTGGACTTGGAGAGCAAGATTTTTGATTTTTCCCCCTGCTCTCTTTTTGTGAATGTGTATGTGTATCCTTCTGTGTAAGATTTTCTCTGTATAGCTTTGCTTCCACCATATGTCCCAGGGTTCTATCTGTCCGTTTTTTTTTTTCAATAATTACTTTTTAAATTTAATAACACTACTATATTTTATACTTTATTCTATTTTACTTTACCTGCTCTTTCTTTTTTCCTACCTTCCCTTCCTCCCTCTCTCCCTCCGCCCCTCCTTTCCTTCTTTCTCTCTTTCCTTCCTCCCTCCCTCCCTTCTTCCTTTCACTCTTTCTTTTTCTTTTCTTCCTCCCTCCCTCCCTCCTGTCTGTCTTTCTTTCCTTCCTCCCTGCCACCCTTCTTCTTTCACTCTTTCTTTTTCTTTCCTCCCTCCCTCCCTCCCTCCTGTCTTTCTTTCTTTCTTTCTTTCTTTCTTTCCTTCCTCGCTCCCTCCCTCCCTTCTTCCATTAACTCTTCCTTTTTCTTTCATTCCTCCCTCCATCCCTCCTTTCCGTCTTTCTTTCTCTCCATCCTTCCTCCCTCCCTCCTTTCTTTCTTTCTTCCTTCCTTCCTTCCTTTCTTTCCTTCTTCCTTTCTTTCTCTCTCTCTTTCTTTCTTCTACTAATTCTTTCTTTCTAATTTTTCTCCCTTTTATTCTGAGCCGGTTAGATGAAAGGCTCTCGGTGCTGCAGCCAGGAGTCAGTGCTGTGCCTCTGAAGTGGGAGAGCCAACTTCAGGACACGGGTCCACAAGAGACCTCCCAGCTCCACATAATATCAAGCAGTGAAAATCTCCCAGAGAGCTCCATCTCAACACCAGCAACCAGCTTCAGTCAACGACCAGCAAGCTACAGTGCTAGTCACCCTATGCCAAGCAACTAGCAAGGCAGGAACACAACCCCACCCATTAGCAGAGACGCTTCCTAAAAACATAATAAGGCCACAGGCACCCCAAAACACACCACCAGACGTAGACCTGTCCACCAGAAAGATAAGATTGAGCCTCAACCACCAGAACACAGGCACTAGTACCCCCCACACACACCAGGAAGGCTACACAACCTACTGAAACAACCTTAGCCACTGGGGACAGACACCAAAAACAACGGGAACTATGAATGTGCAGCCTGCAAAAAGGAGACCCCAAACACAGTAACATAAGCAAAATGAGAAGACAGAAAAACACACAGCAGGTGAAGGAGCAAGATAAAAACCTACCAGACCTAACAAATGAAGAGGGAATAGGCAGTCTACCAGAAAAACAATTCAGAATAATGATAGTAAAGATGGTCCAAGATTCTATTTCCAAGATCCAAAATCTTGGAAATAGAATAGACAAAATGCAAGAAACAGTTAACAAGGACCTAGAAGAACTAAAGATGAATCCAGCATCGATTAAAAACACAATAAATGAAATGAAAAATACTCTAGATGGGATCAATAGCAGAATAACTGAGGCAGAAGAAGGGATAAGTGAGGTGGAAGATAAAATAGTGGAAATAACTGATGCAGAACAAAATAAAGAAAAAAGAATGAAAAGAACAGAGGACAGTCTCAGAGACCTCTGGGACAACATTAAACGCACCAACATTCGAATTATAAGGGTTCCAGAAGAAGAAGAGAAAAAGAAAGGGACTGAGAAAATATTTGAAGAGATTAGAGTTGAAAACTTCCCTAATATGGGAAAGGAAATAGTTAATCAAGTCCAGGAGGCACAGAGAGTCCCATACAGAATAAATCCAAGGAGAAATACGCCAAGACACATATTAATCAAACTGTCAAAAATTAAACACAAAGAAATCATATTAAAAGCAGCAAGGCAAAAAAAACAAATAACACACAAGGGAATCCCCATCAGGATAACAGCTGATCTCTCAGCAGAAACTCTACAAGCCAGAAGGGAGTGGCAGGACGTAATTAAAGTGATGAAGGAGAGAAACTTGCAAACAAGATTACTCTACCCAGCAAGGATCTCATTCAGATTTGATTTTATAGACAAGCAAAAGCTGAGAGAGTTCAGCACCACCAAAGCAGCTTTATAACAAATGCTAACAGAACTTCTCTATGCTAGAAACACAACAGAAGGAATATACCTACAATAACGAACCCAAAGCAATTAAGGAAATGGGAATAGGAACATACATATCAATAATTACCTTAAATGTAAATGGACTAAATGCTCCCACCAAAAGACACAGAATGGCTGAGTGGATACAAAAACAAGACCCATATATATGCTGTCTACAAGAGCCCACTTCAGACCTATAGACACATACAGATTGAAAGTAAAGGGATGGAAAAAGATATTCCCTACAAATGGAAATCAAAAGAAAGCTGGAGTAGCAATTCTTATATCAGACAAAATAGACTTTAAAATAAAGACTATTAGAAGAGACAAAGAAGGACACTACGTAATGATCAAGGGATCGATCCAAGAAGAAGATATAACAATTGTAAATATTTATGCACCCAACATAGGAGCACCTCAATATATAAGGCAAATACTAACAGCCATAAAAGGGGAAATCGACAGTAACACACTCATAGTAGGGGACTGTAACACCTCACTTTCACCAAAGGACAGATCATCCAAAATGAAAATAAATAAGGAAACACAAATTTTAAATGATACATTAAAAAAGATGGACTTAATTGATATTTATAGGACATTCCATCCAAGAAGAACAGAATACACATTTTTCTCAAGTGCTCATGGAACATTCTCCAGGATAGATCATATCTTGGGTCACAAATCAAGCCTCAGTAAATTTAAGACAATTGAAATTGTATCAAGTATCTTTTCCAACCACAATGCTATGAGACTAGACATCAATTACAGGAAAAGATCTGTAAAAAATACAAACACATGGAGGCTAAACAATACACTACTCAATAACGAAGTGATCACTGAAGAAATCAAAGAGGAAATTAAAAAATACCTAGAAACAAATGAGAATGGAGACACGACGACCCAAAACCTATGGGATGCAGCAAAAGCAGTTCTAAGGGGGAAGTTTATAGCAATACAATCCCACCTTAAGAAACAGGAAACATGTCGAGTAAACAACCTGACCCTGCACCTAAAGCAATTAGAGAAAGAAGCACAAAATCCTCCAAAGTTAGCAGAAGGAAAGAAATCATAAAGATCAGATCAGAAATAAATGAAAAAGAAATGAAGGAAATGACAGCAAAGATCAATAAATCTAAAAGCTGGTTCTTTGAGAAGATAAACAAAATTGAAAAACCATTAGCCAGACTCATCAAGAAAAAAAGGGAGAAGACTCAAATCAATAGAATTAGAAATGAAAAAGGAGATGTAACAACTGACACTGCAGAAATATAAAAGATCATGAGAGATTACTAAAAGCAACTCTATGCCAATAAAATGGACAACCTGGAAGAAATGGACAAATTCGTAGAAATGCACAACCTGCCAAGACTGAATCAGGAAGAAATAGAAAATATGAATAGACCAGTCACAAGCACTGAAATTGAAACTGTGATAAAAAATCTTCCAACAAACAAAAGTCCAGGACCAGATGGCTTCACAGGCGAATTCTATCAAACATTTAGAGAAGAGCTAACATCTATCCTTCTCAAATTCTTCCAAAAGGTAGCAGAGGAAGGAACACTCCAAAACTCATTCTACAAGGCCACCATCACCTTGATACCAAAACCAGGCAAGGATGTCACAAAGAAAGAAAACTACAGGCCAATATCACTGATGAACATAGATGCAAAAATCCTCAACAAAATACTAGCAAACAGAATCCAACAGCACATTAAAAGGATCATACACCATGATCAAGTGGGGTTTATTCCAGGAATGCAAGGATTCTTCAGTATATGTAAATCAATCAATGTGATACACCATATTAACAAGTTGAAGGAGAAAAACCATATAATCATCTCAATAGATGCAGAGAAAGCTTTTGACAAAATTCAACACCCATTTATGATAAATACCCTGCAGAAAGTAGGCATAGAGGGAACTTTCCTCAACATAATAAAGGCCATATATGACAAACCCACAGCCAACATTGTCCTCAATGGTGAAAAACTGAAACCATTTCCACTAAGATCAGGAACAAGACAAGGCTGACCACTCTCACCACTCTTATTCAACCTAGTTTTGGAAGTTTTAGCCACAGCAATCAGAGAAGAAAAGGAAATAAAAGGAATCCAAATTGGAAAAGAAGAAGTAAAGCTGTCACTGTTTGCAGATGACATGATACTATACATAGAGAATTCTAAAGATGCTACCAGAAAAGTACTATAGCTAATCAATGAATTTGGTAATGTAGCAGGATACAAAATTAATGCACAGAAATCTCTGGCATTCCTATACACTAATGGTGAAATATCTGAAAATGAAATCAAGAAAACACTCCCATTTACCATTGCAACAAAAAGAATAAAATATCTACGAATAAACCTACCTAAGGAGACAAAAGACCTGTATGCAGAAAATTATAAGACACTGATGAAAGAAATTAAAGAGGATACAAATACATGGAGAGATATACCATGCTCCTGGATTGGAAGAATCAATATTGTGAAAATGACTCTACTACCCAAAGCAATCTACAGATTCAATGCAATGCCTATCAAACTACCACTGGCAGTTTCCACAGAACTAGAACAAAAAATTTCAAAATTTGTTTGGAAAAACAAAAGACCCCGAATAGCCAAAGCAATCTTGAGAATCAAAAAAGGAGCTGGAGGAATCAGGCTCCCTGACTTCAGACTATACTACAAAGCTACAGTAATCAAGACAGTGTGGTACTGGCACAAAAACAGAAAGATAGATCAATGGAACAGGATAGAAAGCCCAGAGATAAACCCACACACATATGGTCAACTTATCTTTGATAAAGTAGGCAGGAATGTACAGTGGAGAAAGGACAGCCTCTTCAATAAATGGTGCTGGGAAAACTGGACAGGGACATGTAAAAGTATGAGATTAGATCATTCCCTAACACCATACACAAAAATAAGCTCAAAATGGATTAAAGACCTAAATGTAAAGCCAGAAACTATCAAACTCTTAGAGGAAAACATAGGCAGAACACTCTATGACATAAATCACAGCAAGATCCTTTTGGACCCACCTCCTAGAGAAATGGAAATAAAAACAAAATAAACAAAAGAGACCTAATGAAATTTCAAAGCTTTTGCCCAGCAAAGGAAACCATAAACAAGACCAAAAGACAACCCTCAGAATGGGAGAAAATATTTGCAAATGAAGCAACTGACAAAGGATTAATCTCCAAAATTTATAAGCAGCTCATGCAGCTCAATAGCAAAAAAACAAACAACCCAATCCAAAAATGGGCAGAAGACTTAAATAGAGATTTCTCCAAAGAAGATATACAGACTGCCAACAAACACATGAAAGAATGCTCAACATCATTAATCATTAGAGAAATGCAAATCAAAACTACAATGAGATATCATCTCACACCAGTCAGAATGGCCATCATCAAGAAATCTAGAAACAATAAATGCTGGAGAGGGTGTGGAGAAAAGGGAACACTCTTGCACTGCTGGTGGGAATGTGAATTGGTACAGCCACTATGGAGAACAGTATGGAGGTTCCTTAAAAAACTACAAATAGAACTACCATATGACCCAGTAATCCCACTACTGGTCATATACCCTGAGAAAACCATATTTCAAAATAGACATGTACCAAAATGTTCATTGCAGCTCTATTCACAATAGCCCGGAGCTGGAAACAACCTAAGTGCCCATCATCAGATGAATGGATAAAGAAGATGTGGCACATATATACAATGGAATATTACTCAGCCATAAAAAGAAATGAAACTGAGCTCTTTGTAATGAGATGGATAGACCTAGAGTCTGTCATACAGAGTGAAGTAAGTCAGAAAGAGAAATACAAATACCATATGCTAACACATATATATGGAATTAAAAAAAATGTCATGAAGAACCTAGGGGTAAAACGGGAATAAAGACACAGACCTACTTGAGAATGGACTTGAGGATATGGGGAGGGGGAAGGGTAAGCTGTGACAAAGCGAAAGAGAAGCATGGACATATATACACTACCAAACATAAGGTAGATAGATAGTGGGAAGCAGCCTCAGAGCACAGGGAGATCAGCTTGGTGCTTTGTGACTGCCTGGAGTGGTGGGATGGGGAGGGTGGGAGGGAGGGAGATGCATGAGGGAAGGGATGTGGGAACAGATGTATATATATGACTGATTCACTTTGTTATAAAGCAGAAACTAATAAAAAAATGTGAAAAAAATCATATGATCATTTCAATAGATGCAGAAAAAACATTTGACAAAATTCAACACCTATTTTTGATGAGAACAGAACTCTCAACACAGTTGATATAGAGGAAACATTCCTTAACATAATAAGGTCCATTTGTGACAAACCCACAGCTAATATCTTTCTTAATGGTTAAAAGCTGAAAGCTTTTCCTTTAAAAACAGAAACAGGACAAGGATGCATACTGTTCCATTTCTATTTACCATAGTATTAAAAGTCCTACCTACAACAGTCAGACAAGAAAAAATAAATAAAATAATCCCAATTGGAAAAGAAGAAGTAAAACTGTCACTATTTGCAGATGAGATGATACTATATATTAAAATCCCTAAAGTCTCCACCAAAAATCTATTAGAACTAATAAGTGAATTCAGTATAGTTGCAGGATACAAAATTAATATACAAAAATCTGTTGCTTTTCTATACACTAATAATTGAATATCAGAAAGAGAAATCAAGTAAACAATTCCATTTACAATCACATGAAAAAGAGTAAAATACCTAGGAAGAAATTTAACCAAGGAGGTGTAATAATTCTTAAAAGTATAAGACTTTGATGAATTAAGTTGTAGACAATACAAATAATTGGAGAGATATCCCGTGTTCATGGATTGGAAGAATTATTGTTGCTAAAATGTCCATACTATCCAAAGCAATGTACAGATGTAGTGCAATTCCTATTGAAAAAATCATGACATTTTTCAGGGAACTAAAACAGATAATCCTAAAATTTGTATGGAACCACAGAAGACACTGATAGCCAAAGCAACCTTGAGAAAAAAGAACAAAGCCGAAGGTATCTTGATCTCTAACTTCAGACCATACTACACAGTTAGAGTAATCAAAACACTATGATACTGACACAAAGACAGACACATAGATCAATGGAACAGAATAAAGAGCCCAGAAATAAACCCACCACATATGGTCAATTAATCTATGACAAAGGAGAACAGTTTCTTCAATAAGTGGTGCTGGGAAAACTGAACAGCTACATGTAAAAGAATGAAATTAGAACGTTGTTTCATACCATATCCAAAAATAAACTCAAAATGAGTTAAAGACTTAAACGAAAGTCTAGAAATCATAAAACTTATAGAAGAAAACAGGCATTATGCTCCTTGACATAAATTTTAGTAACTTCTTTTGTATGTGTCTCCTCAGGCAAGGGAAACAAAAGCAAATATAAACAAATGGGATCTGATCAAACTCAGAAACTTTTGCACAGCAAAGAAAACAATCAAGAAAGCAAAAAGGCAACATATTGAATGGGATAAGATATTTGCCAATAGTATGTCTGATAAGGAGTTAATATCCAAAATGTATAAAGAGCTCATAAACTCAAGGTCAAAAAACAAACAACCTGCTTAAAAATTGGCAGAAGACCCGAATATGCAATTTTCCAAAGAAGACATATAGATCTCCAACAGGCACATGAAAAGTTTCTCAACGTTGCTAATCATTAGGGAAACACAAATCAAAACCACAATGAGATATCACCTCACACTTGTCAGAATGGCTATCATCAAAACGATAAGAAATAATAAACACTGGAATTGATATGGAGAAAAGAGAACCCTTGTAGTGTTGGTGGGAATGTAAATTGGTACAGCCACTGCAGAAAACTGTATGAAGGTTCCTCAAAAAATTAACAATAAAACTATCAATACCATGTGATGCAGCAATTCCACTTCTGGGTATATATCTGAAGAAAACAAAAACACTAATTTGAAAAGATATATGCACAACAATGTTCATAGCAGCATCATTTATAATAGCCAATATATGAAAACTACCTAAGTATTCACCAACAGACGAATGGATAAAGATGTGGTATAAAACTCAGTTTGTTATATAAAAGAATGAAATCTTGCCATTTGCAACAACTTAGATGGACCTAGGAGGTAGTTATTATGATTAGTGAGATAAGTCCCACAGAGAAAGATAAATACTTTATGTTTTCACTTATATGTGAAATCTAAAAAATAAAATGAGTGAGTATAACAAAATAGAAACTGACTCACTGATACGTTGAACAAACTAGTGGTTACCAGTGAGGAGAGGGCAAGTTGGGTGAAAGGAATTAAGAGGTACAAACTACTAGGTATAAAATAAATGATACAGGAATATAATGTTCAGCACAGGGAATATAGCCAATATTTTAAGGTAATTTTAAATAGAGTATAATTTATAAAAATATTGAATCACAATGTTTTAAAACAGAACCTAATTTAATATTGTAAATCAACTATAATTCTATTGAAAAAAACAAAAAGAAAAGGAGCCTGTAGAGTTTCTCTGCAGCTCATATACAAAACTGAGTGAAGGAAGAAGTAAGCCTGGTTATGGACAGATCATAGTGCAAAAAATTTGCTACTGGCAAAAATTTGAATTTCTCAACCATTAGCACTGTGATCAAATGTCTCTATATGTAGTCATTTTCTACATCGTAGTAATTTCCTTTCTCTCTCTCTTTAGTTCAGCAAATATTTATTCAGTACTTTATATCTACTAGGAGCTGAGAAAGCAGTAAGTATATAAAGATGTCTTGCACTCTGTCCCTGACCAGGGGATGCCTGTAGACTAAAGGCAGAGAGGCTTATAAAAGTATATAAGTTGCAAAGCATAAGTGCTACAGCAAAAGATATGAACATATTGCCCAGGAAGAGAGAAGGAACAAGTAAGTGATACTCAAAAGCAGAATCAGAAATAGATTGCTGCCATTTATCATTCTTTGTTGAATTATTTTTTCTAGCTAGGCAGAGTCTGCACTTTCATTTTTTATTTCAATGATTTTTCCCTTTATAAAGATATTTCTTATATTTTTATCATCTTCAGGATGCTATTCCAGAAACTTTTTTCATTATCCTCTTTAAAATTATTTATTTGCTAAATGTATCTTTCATTTTTGAATTATAACATGTGAATATTGATAGCTAAGGATTTTTCCTGAGTTTTACACTAATTTTTTTTCAGCACTGGAAAAAAAATGATTTGAAGTAATAAAAGAAGCCATTGATCTACCTCCAAATAAAACATTGAATAGGAACACTACAAATCTTAAAGTCACCTGAAGTAAAACAAAATTTTATAAGGTGAGGCTCTAATTAGACCAGATGTCTCAAATGGGCTTTTTTAGATTAACACATTTGAATGCATTCCTCTATGCATGAAAAAATTTACAGTTTCATTCTTCACTATTGAAACAGCATTGGATACAAAAAAGATAAGTTCAGGTACTTACTAGCCCATAACAAAGGAAAAGATAATAATCTTTTTACATCTGAATTTTCCTGCTCTATGGAGCTATAAATTATTCTATGCACACACACACACACACACACACACAAACAGACAAAAAAAATTGAAAACTTAAATAGAATAAAGCACAATCAACTTGTCTCTGTTCAGGCACGTTGTCTCTGTGAAGTCATTTTTTAATAGAAAAGACTACTTTCTACAACATGGAGTAACTTATCCATGTTAGCTATTTCTTACTTTGCCCGTTTCAAAGTATGGATAAGAATTCTTAATTATTTCTTACATATCATGAGGATTAATGATTCTAAGAAGCTTTCAAGATGGAATTTCTTTCAAGTATAAAGCATCATCAATAATAAAGAAAAAGGAAATTAAACCATAATATCCTTGACCATGATGACAAATTGATGTCCTGATGGACATAACTAGCATTTCATATACCTGGCTGTAAGGCAGATTTTGTAGTGCACCATTATTATTCTACCCAGGTACACAGATGATACTCATAATGAAACTTACACACCCCACACCTAAACGTATGTGTATAGAACACACACACACACACACACACACACAATCAAATCTTACATGTTCTCTACAAGTTTACCCAAGAGAGGATTTAATCTCATGAGTGGATTAGAATTAATGTAAAAATGCTTCCACATTTTCAAAATTCAGAAGCAAGGTAAGTTGAGCCCAAATAATATACTTGCATTTTGAAGGCTATATCTCATATTTAATTTTATTTATTTATTTATTTATTTTTGATGTGGACCATTTTTAAAGTCTTTGTTGAATTTGTTACAATATTGCTTCTGTATTATGTTTTGGTTTTTTGGCTGTGAGGCATGTGGAATCCTAGCTCCCTGACCAGGAATTGAACCTGTACCCCCTGCACTGGAGCAAGTCCCAACCACTGGACTGCCAGAGATGTCCCTATATCTCATATTTTAATGTTTTAGAAATCTTTGAGAGTTAACCTATATTAAATGACTGTTGTATAAAACCATGAAATGTCATAGTTTAAAATTATGGGATATTAATTAAAATATGAATTAAAAATCAATATCCTCAGAAAAATATGCATAACACTTTTGCTGATAAGAGAAACAGCTATATCTTTCAAGTCAGGCCCAATTTCATGATCAGTTAAGTAGGCAATTTAAGTGTCTTGCCAGCATATAAGTAACGATCTAATATGAAAAGACACACAGGCATTTGTAAGAGAAGCACAATTAATTTTGATATGTTTAAATAAGATGGTACTTCAATCAAACTATATATTCCAAACAATTCTCTGTGATGCTTTTGATTCAGAAGTTTAGAGATGATAACACTGATGAGAATGTTGGTAGTAAAATATCAAAACTGGCAGCACACAACTACAATTTAGAAAAGAAATTAGATTTCCCTGCAAAATATATTAGGAGAGGAAGTGGAGACAAAGTGTCGTAGAACACAAAAACAATTCAAGCAACCCTTTAGAAACTGACAGAAGTAATTGCACCTCTGCTTAATGAAGTGAATGATTTAGGGACAAACTCTTCAGGTTTATATAGGGCTGGAGGGGAAGAATGTAAACTAATTACCCAGCAAACTGCTTGGGGACTTTAAAATCTTCATTCTCAGCATCTCATACTTCCCTTGCATTTCTGTAGTTCTAATACTTCTAATATTTGGTTACCTCAAAATGGAAAATATTTTAATTAAAAATGTTTAAAGACATAGTTAACAGATAGCTATTCAGGTGCAAAAAAGGTGCAAACAACATGACAGTGGTAACTTAAATTGACCAGTAGAGACAAAGTTGAACTCACTCTCACATTTATAATCATCTAAAATATTCATCAAATTTCTATTAGCTGCCAAACCTCTTTCTAAGCTGTGGGGATAACCTTCACAGGTCTGGCATTCTAGTGGAAGTAGATAGAAAACAGAGAATAAAGAAAGAGCAAGAAAGTTACAGGGAATATCAGAGGGTGCTACATATTATGGAAAGAATGAAAGAGGGGAGGGAGCTAGGAAGTGCTTGGGTTGGAGATGAGGGTTGAAACACAAAGAGATGGTCAGAGGAAGGTTTACTGAAAAAGTGACCTTAATGAAGGGGACTTGAAGGAGACAAGCGTTCAAACCTCTTAGGTATCTGGAGACATATTTTCCAGTTGGAACTTGCTGGTACAAATGTCCAAAACCAAAGCGTCTCAACTACTCCAGGAATGCCAAGGAGCAGTTGAAGGGCAGTGAGTGAGAAAGAGAAAGAAAGGGAGAGTAGGAAATGAAGACAAAGGAAAAGACGCAGATTGGGTAGAGCTTTGTAGGCCATTAGAAACCTTTACTTTTACTCTGAGTAAAAGGTATAGGATGCTTCTGAGCAGGAGGTGATATGGTTGTACTGGGACAATTTCTAATTTTAAAAGTGTGAAATCATTTCCATTTATATTTATATAAAAGGTCATATTATATACAATAGGTATCTTATCTTCTTAATTTGATCTCTTGTTTAAAACTATTTCAGTGGAACACACTATAACACTGTGGAGTTAGAGTCCAGGGCTATGGCAGATATCTGGTTTTCTCCCTGAATTCACTCCACTTTTTGCCCACAGTAGTAAAATGGCTCGCTGGGCACATTGTCCTCCAGTTGTGATTGTATTTCCTTCACTCCCTCACAGCTTCTGAGATTCATCCTAAAGAAAGAGGGCCACACACAATGTGGCCCTTATTTTTCCCTGAATCTCCATTCTGTTAAATGACAGCAGCATTTCACAGTGCTTGAGTTGCTTTCTAAGCTCATTTGTGCACTTTAGATTTATCTTTCTGGACATTTATAAAGTGTGATGATGATATTGTGGTTAAGAGTGTGGGCTCTATTGCAAGAATGCTCTGCTTCAAATTCCAGTTTTGCCCCGGGCTTAGCTGTGTGATCTTCAGCAAGCTACTTACCTTCTCTATGCTTAATTTTTTATTACCTGTAAAATGGGCTTGTTGTGAGAATTAAATGACTTAATTCATAAATAATGTATAACAGTGCCTCACAATAGTATACCTCAGTGCCATTTTAGCTGCTTTTATCATGTGTTTTAGTAGCAAATAAACACTTTCATCTCAATATTATAAATTAGGCCCAAAATGTAAATCTTTGAAAATCACAGTCACCAAGTTTCACAATTTCCTTTCTTAAGAAGTGGGGAAGGAGGTTTACCTAAAATAGCCTTTCTATTTGTTTTCAAGGCCACAATACCAAAATATAACTGCTTCTCTGTCAGATTTAACCCAATTTGTACTTTATATCCAAGTTCCCAAACAGCTGTTGTTTGCCCTTGTTACCAGCACCACATTAATGCCAAGCACATAATAGTTGCTCAGTAAGTTTTCATTGAGTATATACATGAAATTATAGAGAAATCAAAATCTTTAAGACCTCAAGGACTTAAATAGTCTTTAGCTCCGGTCTTTGTTTTCAGACCATTAAATAAAGCTTCTCCAAAGTCAAACCTAGTACAATTTAGAGGCAGCTACTTCTGGAAAGTATTAGTATAAAGAGCCTTTTCCTGATGTAAACCTCACAAATGAGTAAGTACAAAGAGAAAATAAAAAACGCAATGTTATTATATCTTTATCCGGGGATTACTTCTAGTATACTATGCTAAGGCTACTACTGAAACACAGAAAAAGACTTGGAAAAATAAATAAGCAAAAAGCTTTTTTTAATGCTCCTAGAATTTAAGTTTTACTTAATGTGCCAAGGCAATGTTACTGCCAGAATATGGCCAACCTGGTGGAAAAGAACCTAGAGGACTCAGTTTGAATATGTACTTTCCTCTGAGCAAAGTTAGAGGAAGAATGTTTTGGTATCTTGGAGAATATGGTGTCAGTTTATAAACAGTCCATTTAGACCAAGTCTGCATTCTTTGGAGAGAAAATTAAAGGAAACTTTTTTTACAAAGAACAGAGAAACACAAGATACAAGCAATGCTACATCTGGGTGTAAAGGTGTTATGCTGTCCTTTTCATTTATTGTTATCTCTGTACAGTGGAGTTATGGGCAGTTTTCCTCTTTTTATGAACTTCTCTGTACCTTCCAACTTTTCCATAAGGAGCATACATTTTTAATAATCAAAAACAAACAAATACCAAGTGAAAAAGCAAGCTTGCAGAAACCTAAAACTTTCAACTAGATAGGTAATGTTATCTGAAATTGACATAAATAAGATGATAACTTTCTAAATATTTTAAAAATAAGTAAGGATTGGCTGGAGAAAGTAACAGATTGAGTGAGTTAGTAAAATACTGTGCTGATATTGTGAATATTGCAGAAGGAGTAAAAAACTAGAAGATACATGGGATAGAGACAAGAGTGAATAATGAAGGCTCATCTTCACGGCAAAAAAGTAAAGAAGAAACTCTTGAGCCTGTGAACTATATTATGGGGTTTCAAATTATGGATTTTTAAATTGTGGAATTTCAAATTTCAGATTAAATGGATCCCAACAGAACAAAAGTAACAAGGTATGAACAAGTAGTTTGACTTTGGGCCAGCTACCTAATATCTGTTATCTCATCTTTAAAGGGAGATACTATCTACCTCTAAGAATGTTTATGATGATTTAATTAGGTAATATGTGGCAAACAGTCCTCATCAAATTTTTTCCTGAATCTGGTGGTATAGGAAGGGAAGAAGAATAACACAAACAAGTTTTCACCTATCTTAAAGAAAGGAATTCAGAATTATTTCGTTAGCATGAAAAATTAATAGAAGAAATTAAAGTTAGATATTAAAAGCTGCTTGATGTCTTTTCAAAAACAAGTATATTATGAATATATTCTAACTAATAACTAATTTCTAATAAACTATATACTATATAAATAAAATGTAAAAGAATAACAATAAAAATAATCTTACAGTGATGTACACCATATTACAATTCAGCTACTATAACACTAAATATAAACCTGCTAATTTCCTTTAACATAGATGGCAACAAGAATAAAACTGAAGAATATATAAAATGTCATTGGAATGTTAAACTCTAAAATCAACACTATGGATTCTGAGATAGCCAACATCACCTTGACAAGATAGAATGAACATGAACAAAAAGAAATGCAAATGTCCAGGAGCCAGCCCTAACCAGGCCACTCAGTGTGCCAAATGGGAAGTTGGTGTTCTTTGAGAGAAAACATGTATCCAATTTCATGACAATCTTTCAACATATGTGGACATGGGAGTCTGGGACCAGGCAATATTTGAATTATTAGGAGGAGAAGAATTGCTATGATCTCAGGCTCAGCCAGCAAGCTACCTTTAGTCAACTTGCTTCCCATGAAGGTTGCCTACAGGGAGAGAATGTGCTGGTAGGCAAGCTGCAACTATTTCTTTCACTTAGCTCTTATATTTATCATTTAAATTCATAGATTAGCATTCTGCTCTTTACCTGTCATCCTTGCCTCATTGGCATTTGTTATTCTAATAAACTGTCACAAAGACAAGGTTAAGTTTAATATCCAGATGATTGAGGGCTGAGTCCTTTATCACACCAGCCTAACTTCCCCAAGATTCTCCCTCAACCACCCACATTTATTTTTAAAACAAACATAAATATATATAATATATAATATGTATATTATATACATAATAAACCTCAATTATTGTACTTTTCAATGTTAATCATCTATTGTTGATATATCTTTATAATCAAAAGACCAACTACTTGGTTCAAGTCAACTTTGACATCACATACAAGAGATAAAAAAGATTATTATTTTGGTGAAGTGATTAAAATAAGTAAACCATGTTATGCTATAATAGTAACAGATATGGTAAATCAGAAAACATAAACATGATATAGTTCATATTTAGAAAATTAGCTGATGTAATATATTGGAGAAGAGGAAGATCATTGAAAGGAGACCAATCAGGAGATGGTTAAGAGTAAAAAGGACCTAGTCATTAGTAGAGATGGATGGAGAGAAGAATTGTAATTAGGAAACTCTTAGTATGTGTTTTAGATTGAAAGTAAAAAAGCATCCGGGTAGATTAAGCAGAAAAGGAGTTTACTGAAAGGATATTGGGTAGCTCAAAAAACTGAGAAAGCTAGATAACTTTTATCAGGTTCCCAGCTGAGCTTTCAGTAGTAACAAGGATACAATCCTAGCTACCAAAGTGACCTGATGAGAAAACATTCCTTTTCCTCCAAAACCACTGATGGTGATGATACACAGCTAACATCATTGCCATGAACTAGAGTTTAATGCCACTACTACTTCTTTTCCAGGATCTTGATCTTACACGATTGTTGTCAGGCACCTCTGACATCACCCCTAGCCAACACAGTGGATTCTGTATAGAAACTCCTTTCTTAGTTTGCTTATTTTTGAAGTACACCCTCAAACAAGTCTATTTGTTACAGATCAGGTCCTAGACACCAACATATGGTAATAGGCTTATCAATATTGGGGTTTTTTTCAAGGCAACCACAAATATAGTTTTCTTCCTATAAACCTGTAAGGAAAACACACAATATTGATAATAAAAATTATAAGCTAAGCAAACATATTTTCTTACATAAGAATTAAGTATAGTATATATAAACTGAATCTAAATGCTTCTGATTGAATAATATCTTTCATACCTAGGAATGCCTAATCCTGAACAAAACAAGGAAAACACTAATATAATTTTCAGCAACATCCAGTTATCAAAGTAATATATTCCATAATTATTATTTCATAATGCTTATTTTTAATTCATCTATATTAGTTATAAAACAAAACAAAACCCAACAAAATCACCTTATTAACTTTCTAAATTTATGAAATATCTCTTTTTCAATCTCGGAAGTTGTACTTTAAAAAAAAATAATTCTTACTCTTTAGTGGAAATCAGTTCAAGGGTTCAGAAAGTGTCCTTTGGAATTCTTCCGTCTTATTGCTGCATTTCCCACTGCAGTGCTTTTTGAACGTGTTAAAGTGATGTAATAAACTCTCTGCTTCACAGCCCCGGCCCTCTACTTTGGTTGGACCCTTCACCTTGGTGATAATGTGCCCATCTCCCCAGACACCTAGCTGACCTCACAGCAGTTTAAAGTTCTTCATAATGCAAGGTCTCTGGTATCTGCCAGAACTTTTCCATAGTCATCAAAAATACTTGTGTAAATTAACCCAGATCTGGACCTTATATTACAATTAAATCAATTAAAAAACACTCTGCCAAGTAAATTATTTTATGTTATAATTCAAGTACAAGAACTAGTCCTTGAGAAACTTGAAATTTCTATGCTTGGGAATCACCTCTGTCAGTTTTACAGATTAAAAGTGGGAACCAATATTTCAGTACTGGGACAAAGATGCCTTTGTTAGGGCAAAGATGCCCTAACATCACCATATGCTGGTGATGTTAGAGATTGAAAAAAGTACCTGCAAAAGATAATGCAAGGAGAAACCCACATGACTGATAGGTGACATTTTTAAAAAGATATCTTGAAAGATTCTTGCATCTTAAAATTAAATGATAAATTTCTCATGGTGTTAAAGGGAAAAAGAAGTATATCGAGTATATTAAATTTAACTTAAAATGATTAAATAATCAAATGTTAATCGAATATTTTGTAACCTAAGATGTTTACAGCAGCTGTTAGAAAGCAATGAGGTCATTTTTTAAAGTTCAGTCTAAAAGAAACAAACAAGGAAAAAAATAAAAACACACAAAATAGTACAGATGTAGACATATTGAAATAGATATGCTAAGAAGTAGAATGCTCAAAAAAACAAATGCTATTTTTTCCAATAGAAGTGAAGTCTAATTTCTTAGATTACTTTTTAGTATTTCTTCTTATTTAACTTTCAAAATTTCATACACTTAGTATTTAAAAATCAGTCAGTACTATAAGGATAACCCCATTGTTATCTTCAGAGAGTAGGTTGAATTTAACTGCTGAGTTCGCTACACTATCCACAAAATAGAGTGTTTTTTCTTCCCACAGATAGCTCACCTAGCTAGGTTCCTTATTCACTTCAAAATGGTTGGCTTCAAAAGGATTGCCTTGAGTTAACCTGCAAATGTGAGTGATAGTTTCAAGGTGCAATTCAAGATTTAATACAATTAATTAATCATTGAAATAATGGACGTGTCCATAGAATATCAATTAATCACTTTTAAGAAATGTTCTATCTCTCACTCAAAATACCAATTTTAATGGGTGTATTTAAGTTACATTTAACACACAATTTAAAGTGATCATTAAATCAGAGAATAAGGTATATGAGTTCTCTCACAGAGTGAGGGGAAAATAAGGTGATTTATCAAATAAAGTGCTAGAATTTCTCCCTGAGTTTTGCTCCAGGAAGCAAATGAATTCTCTTAATTTAGCTATTGTTATCAACTTATTAGGAAGCTGACAATCAGATTGAATCACTCTAAGAAGTGAATGGGTGGGATCTCCACCCACTGCCCCAAGGATTTTTGCATTTTCAGTGGATAATTTTTTAAATGGTGAAATGAAAACAGAAATCAAATCATGACAAGGAGGCATTTTTGAACTAGGATAGATTTTTTTTAGACTGTTAAATCTTACTTAACTATCTCAAATTCTAATTAGTCTGTTTGGGCTGCTATGACAGAATACTGTAGACTGGGTGGCTTATGAAATAGAAATTTATTTTCCACAGTTCCGGAGGCTGGGAAGTCCAAGATCAAAGGACCAGTAGATTCCATGCCTGGGGAAAGCCCACTTCCTGTTTTGTCTAAGGCAGTCTTCTTGCTATAACCTCACATGGCAGAAGGTTCAAGGGAGCTTGCTAGGGTCTCCTTTAGAAGGACACCAACCTCATTTATGAGAGCTCAGTCTTCATGACTGAATCACCTTTCAAAGCCCTCACATCCTAATACTATCACATTGGGGAAAGGTTTCAACATATGAAGTTGAGGGGTACACAAGTTTCCAATCTGTAGCAATTCGATTTTCAGATTACCCTGGCCCTTGGTAGGACTTCTTTGTTCACATGTTCTTTTTACATGTATATATGGGAAAACTGGGTTTAGGAAAATTTTCTGAAGAGAAATTTCCATAGAGAATTTGGGAGAATGAGGAAAGTCCTTCTATCATAAACAAGTCATAGATTATTATCTGGGTCAGTCTCTGCTTTTTAAATAAAAAGAAAAACACAATTTTGTTAAAGGTTTGCATTTTAACCTGTACATTTGGAAATAAATAGTTCATATCTTATTTAATTTGACACTTACCCTGATGACTAGGTAAATGGAAATATTTCTTCTCTTTGTCCTACACTCTTTCGTTTCATTACATGATACTGATGACAAGGTTTTCACCTAGATTGAAGCTAGCAGGCTTGATCATCGCCTGCCAGAAGTGATTAATACCAATCAAACAGAGTTTGTTCAGTTGGAAAGACTGGCAGAAAACAGTTATCATCTTCTTAAGGCATTAAAGTTCCAGATTGGCTCTGTGCTTGAGATAAACAGGATATAAATGGATTTGCTCCAATGTTCCCCTTGTTATCACATTTATTGAGCCTATTTTCCCAAGCAATGAAAGTAACTATGCCCACTCTTTCCAATGGCCTTCAAGCTGAAATGGCATACCTTTAGAATCTTTCAGTAATAATTATAATGTCCAAATCTTAAATTAGGGAGAAACTAGTTAACCCCCAATAAGACAAAATGTCTCCCTCAAACTCTTTCTGAGATCTCTTCTTAGATAATGAAATATAAATCAGATGTTACCAACCTCACCTGTTGAGGCATTTGTTTATGTTTCCCTGGTGTTGCCTTTTAGCATAAAACAAATGCACTGTACTATTTTGTATCTCTCTGGTGGTGGGGGAGGGAAGATGCAAGAAGGATACAGGCCAATACTACCAATCCTTTCTGTTTCAAGGGGTGAAAACAAGTAGCTGAGATAGACCCAGAGGGGACAGAATGATAGCAATGAGCAAAGCAAGAATGTAACATTTGCTAATCTCTTACTTCTGCCCCATCTCACCTACACACCGGCCCTACACCACTAGCACTGACCTGTCCCAGCTCTAAATTCCTTAAGGTTCACAACCCTTCTCCCCTGATGTGCACCTTCCAAACCCAACCCTGTTTACTTCTATGTGATCATCCCTGGGTCTGGACATAATGTAGTTTATCTCTTTCTCTAATCTCTTTCCAGTCTATTGTTTTGTGTAAACTCTGTCAGACTTTCTTCAAAACATTTCTCTTGTATTTTTAAGGGTCTCTGTTGCAGTTAAAAATAAACATTAAAATAAGACTTTCTGCTATATTAATTTAAAATATCCTCAAGGCAATGTGTTCCAGGCTTCTCACTGACTAGGGGAAGAGCATAGACAAGAAAAGAAAAGCACATGTGGAGAACACACAACCTCAAGTGGCCAAGCCCTCAAGGGGCTCACTGACTAATGGACTAAACAGAACAAAGAAATCAATCCTCACAATATCTTACATCAAAATAAGTGTATGTACATAGTGTATATCTAAGAGTCCCACAGAGTGTGTTTAGAAGGACACCAAACTGTTAGAGAAGAACAAGAGTCAAGGAAGTTCCATCTAGCCCAGTGAAACTGAACAGTAGGTGCCAAGACAGAGGCATGAAGGAGCAGGATAAACATAGGGAATGAAAACTGGTTCAGTTTTCCCACTGATGACAGATGGTGAGTTGGGAACAGGGAGAAGAGTTTTGATCAGGAAGGGTATTATTTGTCATGATAAGACATTTGAACATTATCCAGAGTCAGTGAAACTATTATCAAATCTCAGAAAGATTTTAAGCAGGGAAGAATATAATTAGATTTACAAACCACAAGGTTAATCACTGTAAGTTTAAAGGATGATTGGAGAGAAAAAAGAAAACAAAACAGGAGACAGGTTACTGCAGTTATCTAAGGGAGAAATTATGAGAGCTTTAAGGCAATGGAAGCAGACATTTTCAATTCAGGTCTTCAATACAGAAACCCAATCAACCCATATTTATATGTAATGCCATTGCTTTTCTAATTAGCTACTGCACAGATTTATGCAAGGTAGTCATCATCAAATGCTATTGCTCTTTTGAAATTCCTACTCTGAAACACACAGTGGTTGCGGTGGTTGCAATTTGGGGAGAATACCCTCTTTCTCATGGCAGAGGTCACGTATTGACTAGTGCCACAGGAGCAAACCTGGCAATTAGTTAATAAATTCAATCTGAATCTTGTTTTATCCTTTGATGACCTTAAAATATGAAGATGACTAAAAATTAGTTTTACCTAAAAATTCTGCTTTTGACTTGATAAATATAGCTTTAAGAAAACCATACTAAAAGGTAGCCAGAAAGTGCTATGTAACACAGTCCTTCAAACTAGACACATAAATAATCTTAAAATCCAGTTATCCTCTTCCAATGAGCTTGGGATTCCTACTTGCTACATAAGCCATAAACAGTTTTTTGCTAATCAGATTTTAGAAGTCACAAGTAGAAAACTGTGAAGGTGGAAGGTCAGAGTTAGTACTTCAAGTACTTACTAAAAAGCATGTGTTGCCTGAAACTGTTTACTCAAGTCAGAACCTTTATTAACTGCATTCTTTTCTTCTGGAAGATAGGATTCAACTATAAATTATTTGGATAGACTACCATCTCCACATTAATTTACCAAGGCTTTCATCCTCCCACACAGAAGTGTATTTCTTAATACAACTCAAAAGACATCAAGTATCTCATCCAACCTATTCGTCAGCTCTAAATGGGATTTGACATTAAGAGGTCAGCATTGCTTTTCCTCATAGATGACTAACAAATTTACAGAGACATAAGTTCACCATTCTCACATGGATCACTGCGCAACAGACCAGTGTTTTTTTATTGTAACATTTAGGTTTCAGTTATTAAATGAAAGTGGAAACTCAGACTGTGACAAATTGCTTGACGCCTAAACAATGATCCAGAGAGATACCCAGAAGGAAAGCCAACATATTTCCAGGTTTCAAGAGGAAAACTTGGCCAATAATAATGAAGTTACATAATTTTGGGAAATTTTATGAAATTCAAATATTAGAATAAATTAAACTATGATTTAGTCTTAACATTTCATTGGTTTACATGAAATTCTTCTTTGAAATTATAATGCATTTCAATTTTTCTTAAAATGTTCACAAAGCTAACATTAGTAGCATAAAAGTAAATATTTATACAATCATAGTTTATTTTGTCATTCTCTAACCTCTTAATTAAATTCAACAACTTAGGAGCATGGAAATTAATTGCCTTTTTACTGGAGAAACTAAGCAAATGAAGAGAAAAATTCATGTGCATTTCCAGTGAAAAGTTGATTCATAGTTTATGGCTATATCTGCATTAAGTCATGCTTTCAAATGAAGAAATTACTCATGTATTCCAATGTGCCCAAATTCAGGCAAGATTTGATTTAAGATGAGTGACTTAGAAATGGCTTGTTCACAGGAAAAATAAATAGGGGCATATTTTGTCACAAGTCAAAATTTCAGCTTTTGCTTCCGAATTCCATGCAACTAGCAAGTGACTGGTCTGGACAGGTGCCTTGTCTTATTTATGCATCCACCATGGTAATTGCATACCCTTTCTTCACTTAGACAAGTTTTTCATGCTTAAATATAGTAACTTCACCCCTCACTTCCACTTTATTGCTCTGACTTCATCTCCACCGTTGGAAAATGTATTTTCATTATCTTTGGTCATACACCTAAAAGCATTTTCATTATTGAAAGCATAGATACTCATAGAATCAATGTTATAATGTTTGTTGAGTAGAGGCTAAAAAGCACTAAAGAATTCCCTTCTCCAAAGCATAATTCATATAGTAATTTAATAAAAGTATTAAGAACATAGTATATGCCAGGTACTAGGGATAAGAATAGCAAGAAACAAAACAAAACTTCTAGAAATGTTCATTCTATTAGGGAACAAAGACAACTAAATAATTACAAGACAGATAGTGGATACTATAGTTTACTTACCCAACATCCATTCTTCCCTTCCTGTTCTAAATAGAATGGTAATTTCCTTAAATTATCCATAAATCCTCCATGAAGTCAGGGACACAGACTACGTCTTCATTAGTCTAAGCCAGTGGTCCTAAATTGGGAGTGGATTTGCCCTCTAAGAGACACTCAGCAATGTCGAAGACACTGTTTGTTATTACAACCTGGGGAATGACATATAATGTGCAGAGTCTAAGGTTGTTACTAATACCTTACAATGCACAGAGCATAGAATTATCTATTTCAAAATAACAGTACTGCCACCATTGAGAAACACTTGTCTAAACTGAAGTTAGTAACACTCTCCCTTCCTCATTTAGGAATACGGGCATGAGATAATAGTTTTCTTCTAGCAACTGCCATATGTCCAGTTGGTCTAATCAGCATAATAGGAAAAGGCTTTCTCTTTCATCCTTTAGACTTAAATATGGAGACATTTTGCTCTGTTATTTCTTGCAATTACCTTGGATTCCTTGGACAGTCAGAGAGAATAAAGCCAACACAAGGAAGCATGCAAAAACCCATTTTTTTTCTGAGAGAACTGGAATTTCAATAATAGCATACTTTGTGGGGTTTAATGTGAAATAATACATGTCCTCATTATTTGTTAGTGTGTGTCAGGTTTTCTGTTACCTGAATGAAAAGTTTCCTAAGCAAAGGTAATATTAATAAACATATGTATTTGTACCTAGAGGAGTACCAAGGAGAGACAGCTAGTAGAGCCTAGAAAAGCCTGCAATGGGCTCTCCAAAGAGGAGGTGTCTAAGTTAGTCCCAATCAGCCAGATAAGGGTGTAGTACAGGAGAGATGTTACAGAGAAAGTGAGCACCCTGTGCAAAAGCCTGAAAATAAGAGAGGACATGGCACAATAAGGGAACTATAAACATGGATGGTTGGAATAGGGAATTCATGGGTTATGGGTGAGGGAGTGACAAGAGGATGACCCTCAAGAGTTGGCTGGAGACTGATTCTGTAGAACCCTGTGTGCCAAGCCAAAGAGCACAAACATATTATTGAGGCCATAAGGAACCATGGAAAGATTCTAAGCCTTAGAGTGATAGGGTCACATATGCCTTGTTGAGAAATTGCTAGAACCATGCAGAGAAGACTAGAATGGAGAGAGAAAAATAAAGGAACCAGACTTATTAGGAAATGTTACAGTAACCTAATAACAGGTGTTAGAAGCTGAACCTAAAATGATGACGGGATAGACATAGGGGAAAAAGAATATTAAACTATTAAACAATTGATTAGATTCACTGATTCAATTGATTAGATAAGATTCATTTCTAGGAGGTAGAAATGCGGGAAAGGGAAAGATTAACAATGATAATGAGAATCATGATCCACGACACTTAATAAAAGTGGTACCCTCACTCACTGTGGAGTACAAGAGTGCCAAGAGGTGAGGAAGGTGATGGCTTAAGCTGTTCATCTATTGAGGCTGAGGCAGAGTTAAACAGCTCTGTGTCAGGACCCTAGAGATTCATAGTGACATTCCTGCAGGAGATAGAAGATGAGTGATAACCACTGTCATGTCTTATGGTCAGAAAAATGTTGTGGTAGAGAGAATAATGCTCCCCCATAAATATGTCCATATCCTAACTCCTGGGATCTGTGAATGTTAGAGTTCTCCAGAGAAACAGAACGTATGTGTGTGTGTGTGTGTGTGTGTGTGTGTGTGTGTGTGTGTGTAGATAGAGGGTGAGAGAGAGATTGATTACAAGGAATAGGCTCATGCAATTATAGAGACAGACAAGTCCCAAGATCTGCAGAGTAAGTTGGCAAGCTGGAAACCAGCACAGCCAATGGTTTACTTCCAGTCTGAGCTGAAGGCCTGAGAGTCAGAAGAAGCGATGGTGTAGTTCCAGGTTCCACTTCAGAGGGTGGCTGACTCAAGAACAAGGAAGAGCTGATGTTTCAGTTTGACCAAACATTTGGACACCCGGTGGCCCAATCAAGTTGATGCATAAAATTAACCATCCCAGTAACCTTACATAGAAAAAGAGGCTTTCAGATATAATTGTTAGAACCTTGAGATAGCAAGATTATCCTGGATCATGTAGTGAACCCAATATAACTGCAAGAGTTCGTGTAAGAGGGAGGCAAAAGGGTCAAAGTTAGAGAAGAGATGTGACAACAGAAACAGAGTTTGGAATGATGTGCTTTGAAGGTAGAGGAGAGGTCAGGAGCCAAGCAAAGCAGACAGGTTGTAGCAGTTGAAAAAGGCAAGGAAACTGATTATCCCCTAGAACCTACAGAAGAAAATGGAAGAAAGAACCTTACTGATCCTTAATTTTAGGACTTCTGACCTCTAAAACTGTAAGAAAATGAAGCTGTGCTGTTTTAAGCCACTAAGTTTGTTGTAGTTTGTTACATCAGCAATATGAAACTAATGTATGTATTGAGCATTTGGATGGAATAGTCAACAGGAAAAATATGCAACATACATATTTCTACAACTAAAGCTGACTTAATCACATTTTCAAGTATGTTTGCTGAATTTGAGAGAAAGGGAATTTATAAACAACTTGCCTGTATTCTCTCACTTAATACAACAATCTCTTGAGTTAGGACTGTAATTTTCTCTATTCCATAGATATTAAACTGAAACAGAGAAGTTAAGGAGTTGACACAAAGTCACATGGTTGCCAGAAATGGAATCTTCAGGAAGAGAATGGAAAACTATTTTTCTTATGGTTTTTAGAGTATTGACGTGAGGATACGTTCACATATTCCTTTTAGTTTATGATCTTGGCCTTCTGTTAACATACTGTATTACAACTGTGTGATGAAGGAGAAAGCAGTACCCAAGGGATTTCTGATGCACAGTCTAGAGTTGGCAAGGCTTAAGGGCAAGACATATAGTATTAGGCAAGTTGCATTCTTCCAAAGTTGCTGCTTTTCTGCTGTTGTAAGATTTAATTCAAATGTTCTGTCTTTTTTTGAATTTTCTCCTATTCCTACACATTTTATTGTGAATATAGTGTTAATACGTGACTTTAATTTGCAAAGTATAGATAATTAAATTTTAATAATTTTGTGTTGCTTGATTTTTAAGTGAAATGTCAGTTACTCCTGCATTTATTTACTATATTTAATTACTGATTTCTAAAATAAGCAACTTTGCATGAGATCTGAGTGTAATCAGATTATGACTGCATTCAGATTACTTATATTTGTTTGCGTTGTAATACATACAACCATCAGTCACTGATGAATATCCATAAGATTTCTGATTATGAAAGAGCTCTAACCATAAAATAGCATATGTGTTTTTGTTTTATGTAACCTACAGAATGCTTACTTTTTTCCATCTTGTTCGATAAATTCTACAAAAGAGATGTCTCCCCCGCCTTTAAAATGCAAAGAATTTTTATACTGTATGCTGCATACTTTTGAAACCAAATTTGTTTAAATAGTGTAATTTGTGTGATTATGTTCAAATGCGACAATCAATGATCTAACAGGGCTGAAAGACTTTTTTTTAAAGTCCAAATAGCAAATGTTTTTGGCTTTGTGGTCCTTCTGACCTTGATCACAACTATTCAATTCTGCATGAAAGCAGACATTGACAGACAATACATAAACCAAATGGGCATGGTTGTGTTCTAATAAAACTTTTTTTCCAAAAATGGATTACAGGACATATTTGTTCTGTTGGCCATAGCCAGCCTACCTCTGTGTTGCAGAACCTCAGATAAAGTTGAGAGGGCAGATATTGTGTTTGGTTGTGTGTTGAGGGGTGCAGAGCTGGGTAGGGAGCTGGGGGCAAGGGTGGAGGAGGGAGTTAGGTAGGTTGAGTGGTGGGACTTTTTCACCCTGTTTGTTGTCTAGTTGTCTCCTGAAAGACATTTTTATTTCTGAGTGTTCCATGTTGTTTCTCTCCCTGATCCAGTAAGGGCAATGAAAATCAATCAATCAAAATCATAAAAAATGAATATAATTAAGAATCCTCAATAATTAGGAGACTGCTAAAATTTTAGAAACTCAAAATTTAGAATAAAGAGCCCTCTTTTCCCCCTCCATTTTCATGCAATCTTGCCTAAATGGTTCTGCCCTACATTCCAAATTGCAAATTATACTTTTTATTGCAGTAACTAGGACTTCCAAATGAATTTATGTTTACCTTTCCTCGTAGGGAAAATGACTGACTACAACCACATAGGCATTGTACACTGACTCTTAAGGAAGAAAGAATGAGAGAACCACATTCCATTTCATGCTAAGGACTAAAGCCCTAACTGTCCTGTTACACAGTCACTCTACATTTGAGTTCTCAGCTGGACAGAATTGAGAGAATGCTGTTGGGGCTCTCTAGTAAACAATAGAAAGGGAGGAATGTAAAGCAGCAACAAGACCATCTTTGCAATATATCATTCCTTCAGTCCTCCCAGGCTATCATCTTAATTATGAGGCCCATAGAAACAGTCACTACAAGAATATACAACAATATTTAGCCTCAGCACCATCACTTGCAAACGATTTCAGAAAACAGTTTTGTGCTCCATTTGTACATTTCTTTGACTAGAAATTTGCTGTCTTAGCAATCTTTCTAGCTCTGATAGAAAAATAGCATATCAATTATAAGTGTAAATATAATTGAGACATATAATTACAAGATAAAACTGTAAAACTTCTAAAAGTAAATCCAGTATAGAATGGACCTACTGTTTAAAAAGAAAGAAGGGGAAAAAAGGAAAGATTAATGGATATGGGCTCCCATGGAATGAGGGCTCTCAAGCATTTAGCGTGAAATTGGTATTCTGCCATTAAAAAAGGGAGACATTTTAGAGACCTTTTCAGTTATAAGAGGAGGTACTGAAAAAAAATTTTTGAGGGAAGTGGAGGAGAGGATAACTATAACAAAGAGTTATTGGATATCTTGTTATTCTCACCTGATTTAAAAAACACATTAATATCTGTCAATAAGTGTGTTATAGAAATTTTAATAGAGGTACCTCTCATATACTTACTATTATTACCTCAGAGGACTATCTCCATACTACTTGCACAACTTGTTAAGAATTTTCCATTAAATAAAATATTGGGAGAAAACTTCATTAAATCATATTAAAATTAAAAGCTGCAAAAATGTATACCTTTATCTGGTAGAAAATGTTTGATGTGTTGCCTAATACATGGTAGATACTCCAAAAAACTGAGCTTCTAGTAGAGAGACAGACTATTTATGTGAACATTTGTTTGGGCTGGGAGTCAGGGCACATTCAATCTCTGCCATGGTTGGGACTTCTAAAATCTCTGTGTTTAAGATTTTTATTTTCTCTTCAAAGAATATGGTTTTCATTAGATGATCTTGTTACTAGATATTGTTGCATTGCTTTCTATTTCTCCTGTCATACTGGAACTTCTCTACATTTTGAGGGTGCTATGGACTGAATTGTGTCAACCCAAAATTCATATGTTGAATCCCTAACCCCAATGTGATGGTATTTGGAGATGGAAGTTTCAGGAGGTAATTAGGTTTAGATGAGGTCCTGAGAGTGAGGTGCACATGATGAGATTAGTGCCCTTATAGGTAGAGACCAAGGAGCTTGCTGTCTGTCTGTCTGTCTCTCTCTCTCTCTCTCTCTCTCTCTCTCTCTCTTTCCCTGCCTTCTGAAGAAGAAGACAGCCTTCTGCAAGCCAAGAAGAGGACCCTCACTTGGAACCTAAACAGCTGTAACCATGATCTTGGGCTTCTCAGACTACAGAACTGTGAGAAATACATGTCTGTTGCTTAAGCCACCCATTTGTGGTGTTTTGTTAAAGCAGCGTGAGCTAAGTTAGGAGAACCCACTCCTGCCCCACGTTCAGGACAGGTTATAAATGTGAGTTTCAGCTTCATCCCTTGTGGTGGGCACAAGAATCAGTCCTAAGCCTGTCAGTAAATATATTCCTGTAGTGTAATCAGAGCTTCTCTCAGGTATTCTCATGAAAATTCAATGACATTTCTTATGCTTTTTAACCTGAAAGAATGTAGCTTCAAGAGCTGAAAAAGCTATCTTGAAACCATGATGAGAAAGCTGGTTTAAAAATAGAGTCGACACTACAGAAGACTTTCAGGAATGGGTGGAGGGGGGAGAGAGAGAAGGGAGAAAGTGTCTTGATGATATTGTTACTTTAGGGTAATTCACCCATTGCAAAAAAAATTAATAGGTAGTATATGAAATAGCAGAAAATAGGGAGATAAGTTAGAAAATTACTCAGAATCTGTTAAGATTTTAACCTTATAGCTTTGGCTTTGTGACTTCAGTGTCTGGCATATAGTTAGTATTCAATTCATGTTTTTGGTTTGCAAAAAATAATTATTGAATTATTAATTACTGGGATCCTCAGCTCAGGGAACCAAGAATGATGCTGTATATCCCTAATGAAAGATCTCATTTATCAATTATTGCTTATAAACCAATAATTTAAACCCCAAGATTTAAAACAACCACCATTTTACTGGTTTATTATTCTGTATGTCAGCAATTTGTACTATATTCAGGTAGATTTTTTTTTCTGCAATCATTTGGAGTTTGACTTGGAGGCTCTTTGCTCTAAGGGGCCCCTGCTGGAATGGTTCATCTACTCCAGGTGATCATAACTTCCAGCAGGCTAGTTGCATTAGTTTGCTAGGGCTGCCATAACAAAGGACCACAGACTGGGGAGATTAAACAGCAGAACTTAATTTTCTCACAGTTCTGGAGACTAGAAACCCAAGATCAAGGTGTTGGCAGGTTTGGTTTCTCCTGAGGTCTCTCTCATTGGCTTATAGATAGCCGTCTTCTCCCTGTCACCTTACCTGGCCTTTCCTCTGTGCAAGTGCATTCCTGGTGTCTATTTTTATGTGTCCAAATTTCTTCTTCTCATAAAGATACCAGTCAGATTGGATGAGGGCCCACCCATAGGATGTCATTTCACCCTAATTACCTTTCTAAAAACCTTATCTCCAATTGCAGTCACAATCTGAGGTACTGGGAGTTAGGACTTTAACATATGAATTGGAGATGTGAGGAGAGACAAAATTCAGCACACTGCACCAGCCAAAGCTCCTTCAGTGATGATACCACTTCCTAAGAGAGCAAGATGTACTGCTTCTTTAGGCTTTGGTTTAGAATCCATGTACCTCTGCTGCACTCTGTTGTTCAGAGCAAAACACAAGACACTTCTACAATCAAGGGTGGAGAAATGCAAGTAATGGCAAAAGGATGTACATTGGAAAGGCTTGTTCTAGCTATCTTTGCAAATGATCGCTAATGAAAATACTAATAAAAATACCAATTTTTAAGGAATTCTGAAGGAACTTCGGTGTAACACAGCCATGAAGAAAAATAAATTTTAGTAGATTTAACAGTTAAAACTGAGCAATAACAAGGAAAATACTTTCTCAGGAGATCCAAACTTCATATTCCACCACCTCAGTTAAGTCCTTAACTTGTACCCCTGTAGATAATGCTCAAAACCATGCTTGGAGAAATGTACTATTATTAATTTTATGTTGGAAATAGAGAAATTCAGCTTTGTTGTGATTAAATAACTTGTTAGTCATAGTTTTAGGATTGTTAATTTATAAACTGAACTATTAGGTAATTGATTAAGATCACTGTATTTGTGAGCTATTTAACCTTAATTTCAAGGGTTCCAATTATAAGGAGCTTTATTTTTTTGATATCTGTAAAGTTCATCTAAGATAGATCAATACAGATTATACTATGATTAATAACACCTTACTTATTCTACCTTGCATTTATCATCTATCTCATTTTAAGGAGAGGATTTATCTTCACATATCTAGGGTTTTTTTTTAAGAGACAGTCAAATGTTAAGCTCAATTTCCATAGAGTTTGCAATATCATAGATTGTAGCACAAGTGACCTTGAAATGTAACATTCTGAGCCACTCAGTGATTATTTGTGCAAAAGCAAACTTTTTAAAGCACACTTTAAAATTTTTGAACAAAGAACTCTTGCTAAAGGAATTGCTTTGAAGAAATAATATTGCTATAAAAATTTTATTAGATTAAATTGATATAATTCAAAATTGAAAATTAAGTTATTTAAGGAAATGTGCATAAAGGCCATGAAACTGCAGGATGATATAACTTAGAACAATCTTAAAAGAAAATCACAATTAATTTGACAATGATTTAGCATTTTTCATGTATCAAACCAGCAAAATATTTTAAAAGAATATCACTAAATGCTGATAAGTATGATATTATATTATAAATGCAAATCAACAAGCTGTTTTAGAAAGCAGTTTGACAGTATATAACAGAAAGTATATGACCCAGTAATGACACAACTATCAAAGTTCCCTAAGGAGATAAAAGTAACCAAAACAAACAACAAACACAGAAACTCAAACACACACACGTGCTCACATGCACACACACAGCTTTTTCACAAGGATGTCTATCAATTTATAGTTCTTAATAGTAAAACAAAAAAATTTTAAATTTTCAATAATAAGTCATTAAGTGAATTATGTTATATATATGTATATATGTATACATATATACACACAACGATCAAGGTTAAGGAAAGAAAAAGAAAATATTATCCATGGGAAACAAAGCTGGAAGAAAATCTAGAAAAGTTATGCTCATGAATGGACTTCAGGTAATGAGTGTATCATCTATCTACCTTGCTGTATTTTCTATAATAAAATATATTTCTTTCATAATGGGAAAATATAGAATAAGCTGTGTACATTATTGGATTTTAAAAAAGAGCATTTAACCTCCATTTTTTTGTTATTACTTCTCCATTGTGAGTTATCAATTCTCTATTAAATGCACTATGCTTATTAAGAAAAAAATGTATATATTTTTTAAAGTTAAGGAAAACATCAGTGATTATAAATAGTTGGATTATTACTAATACATTAAAACCTGGAATGTCATTAATTTTTCTCTGACTGTATTTTTCCAGGACAAATGTCAAATTGATTAATGTAGTGAACCTACTGTAATTTTTTGACAGCTCTGAAGAGCAGACCCAAGTAAGCTGACAAATTAGGAATAAAGTTTCACAAGAAGACCAATGGTATAAATTATGCTATTACCACTCAATGGGCATCAGTGTTTTAAGAAAAAACGTTATACTTTTTGGGGTAAAGTCTAAAAAGCTGTTTTATATAGTGATGGGTTGAAGACTATTCCTCCTTTGGAACAGAAATAATATAAAATAGCTAACTGGTGTCATCAAATAACTTACTCCTATAACCCAAACTAAATTGAATATTTTACTCATATAGATCCAGCCAAGATTTGCACCTGACTTCTAAATCCTTAGCCAGGAACTTGCACATACTGGTATAGTTCTTCAGAAGTATGCCAACTTTATGAATTTGCCTAAAATAGGAAATCTTATATATGAATACAAAAAGGAAGAAAATTACAAATTTCACCCTGAGAAACTATTCAGATTCTTTTGAGGATTTATAGATTTAAAGGATTTTCATTTGGGAAGGGAGATTGGAGGTAATGTAATTCACTGGATTATCAGGGTTTTTTTTTTTCCTGCAGTTTCTTTGTTGAAATGAAACTACAACAGGAAGCCTAAATTTAAGAAACTAAATAAAATTATTATGATAGAAGTAGAGTGGGAAAACTTGTCCTCCCTCCTTTTGTGTTTCTCTATGTCTCTATCTCTTTCTGTCTCTCTCTCAGCATGGTTTTTAAAATACAGAAGTTCTAGTTTAACAGAAGAGAGACTTGGTAATGGGGAAATCAACTCCTTAGACTTGTTCAATGACTTAAAATTTTCAAATAATTGTATCATATTCAAAACAACTCAGAGTTTCTTCTCTCTCCTTTTTTTTTTTTAAATTATATACCCATATCTCAGAATGATAACTTTGGATTCCAAATAGGGTATCCTCATTATGCCAAGTTAAGTCTGGCCTTGGCACAGTGTTAGATTTTATCAGATTTTTATGACCTTATTTTTAGAGGTTCTATGTCCTATGTCAGTGTGGAGAATATTGCTATTTGCATGCCCATATACATTCTCTCTTCCTTTCTGCTCACAGAAGCCCATTATCATTATTATTTCTATCCTCTGCAAGGCCATGAGCTCAAGAATGGTGACCCTATTTCCAGCCTCAGGAATGAACCATGATTGGTTCAATCCAATCAGCTTGGTCTTGTTCCTTTTGTCAGTGGATATTTTATATATTGTCATGTGACCAAGTCCTGGTCAATGCAACCTAAGGAAAACTCCACTGATAAACTTCTGTGGGAGATTTTTCTCACTATAAGAGTGATGCACAGAAATGTATTCTCTCTTCTTCCCTGAATAATATTATGTCTGCAAATGATACTGGAACCGCTACAGCCATTTTGTCACCATGAAGAGAGACATACTGTAAAAGAGAGAAACCTTGCCTTTATTTCATGTCATTGTAAACAACAGAAACAGAGGCTTAACCATATTTAAACTTTTACTTTTCCCACTCAACAAAAAATCCGAAAGGTATTGTTCATTGGCCTTGAGACAATAGCTCTAAGGATATCAAGGGCAAGATTTCTTAAATTCCCGTGGCTTTTCTCTATTAGTATAAGATGGCTGTTACAATCCCAATCTACAAATCTATGTCAACAAAACAAATCTATGTCTCCTTCCAATCAGAAGAGGAAGGAGGAATGAAGAGGAGGTGAAGTGACTGCATAAGACAAAACACTTTCCCATAGGGGGACTCTTCATGGGAAAAGATCTGGGAAAGTGAATTTTTTTCTTCTTAGACTCTGTAGTAGAAGAAAGGAAGGAACTGGTGCTTGGCTGCTGAGTGAACTTATCTGTACCTTCCCTATGGAAGACAAAGGGAAAGATAGAAAAACCTAGATTCTTGATGACATTGTTGATCCATTGAATAAAATAACACAGGACAGCAGTTTCCAGACTTTGAATTATATGAGAAAATGAAGGTCTCTACTATTTAAGATACTTGTAGTTTGGGGTTTTGTTGCTTTCACTTGAAAATATCTTAATTAATAGAGCCATATAAACATCATACAAAATGAATTCTAAAGTCACATGTCAATAAAGGTTAAACTGATAATGTTTTTTTAAAGTCAGAAGAAATAAATATACCTAAAAGTTTTATGTTTCAATTTATATACATTCTTTCTTATTCTTAACTTTTAGAGAAACAGATTAGTCATCACTGCATAGACATCCCTTACTTTTTATTTACTGTTTGTCTTCTACCATTAGAATATAGTCCGAGAGCAGATACCGTTTCTGCTTTGTTCATTACTATGTGCACAATGTCTTTCATAGAGTACATAACAAACAGCCAAAAAAAAAAAGAATACGTTTATCCATTTAGTCGGATGTTTGGAAAATGTGCTTAAAAAACAATTCAAGACTCCTTGCAATTAGTACAACCTTTAACAATGTGATTTCTACTACTTCTGAGGTCAGCGATGTGGAAAAAAGGAAAAAAAAAGAAAACCTTATTTACAGATGTTGAGTAGTTGAGATGTTTGGGGAAATTAATTTTGTTTAAATAAATATGCTCCAAATAATAATTTAATCTTTGTATGAAGGAAAATGAGTCATTCTCTTTCTTTTATATTTACCATTGATTATGAGTTAATGAGAGCTTCAAATCAATATTCTCTGTACTCATAAAAGGAGGTCATAGAATCTTAGTATATAGGTCATCTAATCCAATTTCTTTCCCTTAATCAAGTTCTCATTAACATGGGGAGACTGAATATACAAACAAACAATGGCCAGATCATATATAACAATATAACTGTGACCCATAAACTGAATCAACCTGCCCAGGAAACCAACTCCTTATATATAATCTAAAACACAGGAAGCCAGGCTGCTCAGATTGCTGTCTCTAGTGACAATCCAAGAAGCTAAACAATAACTTCTGTAACAATTGGTCCAGAATAGGCAGAACTTGATTAATAACTGACAGCTTCCCCAATTTTTATCCCTGCTTCCAATTCAGGACCAACCAGAGAAAGCCAAATATGCAGCCCAAACCAGTCACATAGGATGCCTACTTCTAGTTAGTCCATCTACAGCTTTCCCAGAGAAACAGCCTGCAGTCAGGGCATACCTTAAGTCTTCCTTTTTCTCACTGTAAAACTTTCCCACTCCTGTCTGCCTTTGAGTACCTGCCAAATGCCAGTAATGGTGGCTGGCTGCTTTGCTATAGCAAGCTCAGAATAAATAGCCTTTGCTTTTCTCACTTGGTTGGTTTTTGTTTATGTCCACAGCATATATTGTCAAATATACTTCAACAGCTATACTACAAAACCAAATTTGCATTAAAATACTTAGAGTCTGTTGGATTTCCTTAAAAGAAATTCATAAAATAATTCAATAAAGATGATCGTTAGAAAGTGATGCCTTGACCAGATGGACTACAGGAGTGTCAGTTTAATTAAAAAATAAAAGTAATCTTTATAAGATCTCCTGACCTATTTTAAGCATATTTATCAGTTAGAAAATAGAGCACTTTAATGTTTTCCTGAAATAATTCATTAAATATAGATGCAACCAAAATAGATTCAAGGTTATTACCAATTAATCAATCTGAAGCATTCTGAATCACATTTCAAAAATTATTTACCTCACATTTAAACATACGAAGAAATTTATGAAACATTTTTTGGTGAATTTGCTTTCCAAGCACAATGGAAGAAATATAGCTATTACTCTAGATTTTTTAACTGGCCTTATTAGATTTGTTGGAATTAAAGTTTTCTAACAAGAAAATATGGACATTCATGTGTCAACATTGTAAAAATCTCAGATATAATTTCCTTCTAATTGTTTTTCACATGTTTGAATATAAATACATAGAAAATCACAAAATTAAAGTATCATGAAAGATTAAACATACCTTCTAAGAGAAGATTCCTAGATGAACTAAAATTGTTTATTCTTACTGATCTTTCAGTTGTTTTCTTTTCTTTTTTCTTTTTTTTTCTTTTCTTTTTTTTATTTTTTTTGCAGTACACGGGCCTCTCACTGTTGTGACTTCTCCCGTTGTGGAGCACAGGCTCCGGATGAACAGGCTCAGTGGCCATGGCTCATGGGCCCAGCCACTTCATGGCATGTGAGATCTTCCCGGACCGGGGCATGCACCCATGTCCCCTGCATCAGCAGGTGGACTCTCAACCACTGCACCACCAGGGAAACCCTCAGTTGTTTTCTATTAACATGTAAATTCGTATAAAGATGTGCTATTTATTAAGGCAGCACTGATTTCATTTTTACTGTCAAGAGGAACCATAATTATAAATGATAAAAATAATACATTAATTTATCTTGATAATTTTGGAGACAATATATAATTTTCAAAAACTGAATACAATAATGGGGACTTTGTTTCTCCAAAGATATTCTGATTGATTTTTCCTTCTCCTTCAGGTTTGTCTTAGATTGCAGACATTTCTTGTTGCCATAAGAAGAGCTTGCAGACAAACGTGTTGCTAATCCTTGATCCATGAAATAAGAATCCAAGACATAAAAATCAAAGGAGGCTCTTTAAGGGAGTATAATAAATCCAGCAGCCCTCAAGGGGAGAATGCACAGATGAACACCTTGCCCCAACTGGGATTGCATAAAATTGCACTACTTGAAATACTCTCTTCTGACCATGAGGACATTTTAGTCAGATTCCTGAATATCCCAAAGTTAGTTAAGCAATCCTACATTAAAATGATAGTATTTTTATAGCCCTAAATAATGAGGAGTTTCTGTTCAACATGTATAAAATTTCAGTTATGCAAGATGAATACGTTTTAGGAATCTGCTGTACAATATTATGTTTATAGTCAGCAATATTGCACTGTACATTGAAAAATTTGTTAAGATTGTAGATCTCATGTTATCTCTTCTTACCACAATAAAAACAATTGAAATGTTAATAAGAAGATGCAGTCTAGAGCAGTCTTTCTGATGCTCTGACTTTCACCATCTAAGCACACATGATAAATAAAACCACATAATATTGAGCAGCACAATAACAAAGAAATTTGCAAGGCACTGATTTTCAAACAGGAGTTTTGTTTGTCTCAGTTTCCACACATGGTTCCCAAAGTATACTTTCAACAACTTTGAAAATACCTGGAATAAAATGTTAGGCATTGAGCAGAGGGAGAATGAGTAAAGCTAGAAAAAAAAAAAAAAATGAGGGCTTCCCTTGTGGTGCAGTGGTTGAGAGTCCGCCTGCTGATGCAGGGGACACGGGTTCATGCCCCGGTCCGGGAAGATCCCACATGCCGCAGAGCGGCTGAGCCCGTGAGACATGGCCGCTGAGCTTGCGCGTCCGGAGCCTGTGCTCTGCAACGGGAGAGGCCACAGCAGTGAGAGACCTGCATACCGCAAAAAAAAAAAAAAAAAAAAAGAGAGCCATTTGACTCTTACACAATTTGGCTTCAGTTAGCATTCACTTTTCCTGTGACACCTTTACATCCATAGGATATGTAACATATAACAGGACATTGTCAGTTTCATGACTTAGAAAAATAACATTGTTCTATAGGAAAGGTCACATTGCAGTGAATAATAAATATCCAGTTTCTCTTTAAAAATTACACAGAAATTCAGAGGAAATTTTCAGAGCAATGAAATAAACATGCACTTAAATCATACAACAGACAGTAGTTAGAATATCATTTTTTACCCAGATCCTAGATGTTCTGCTCCAGTGATATCTTCAAAACAAAGAAAATTCAAATATAAAATTGGAAATAAATTGCTGCTATTTTTAAAGTGTAAATTAATGGGACTGTCTATAGATGAAATTTAGATTAGAAATATATATCTGGAAGTACTAAAAATAAGACAGTGTTAAATATATTGTCAGACACTGGCATTTTATCATAAAACTACACTTATGCTATTTGTCTTTTTGGAAATGCTCATATTCAAATCTTTTTATTTAAATGCCTAGTTCAGGGCTTCCCTGGTGGCACAGTGGTTAAGAATCTGCCTGCCAATGCAGGGGACACAGATTTGAGCCCTGGTCCGGCAGGATCCCACATGCCATGGAGCAACTAATCCCGTGTGCCACAACTACTGAGCCTGTGCTCTAGAGCCCGTGAGCCATAACTGCTGAGCCCGCATGCTGCAACTACTGATTGTTTTAATTACAAATAATAACAAACCCAAATACATGATTATAATCCTTCCATTTTATTTCAATAAATAAATGTAATCAATTGATTCCTCTGCAAAAGCAAACTATGTAATTTCCTTCTTGCTATATATACTGTTACTTTTCCATCTAAAATATTAATATATTATCATACACCGTATAAATATAGGCATTTAGACAGAAAAATTCCAAAAAGCGTAAATTTTCATTCAGTAATCTAGTATAGGTTAGTAAAATTAAGAGTGTCAGAGAGAGAGTGAGAGAGGGAGAGAGAGAGACAAAGAGGGAGGGAGGGAAGAAGGGAGGGAGGGAGGAAAGAAAGGAAGAGAGAGAGAGTGAGCAAGCGAGCTGAGGTATTTCTCCAGAGGTGCTGGAGGAGATGCCTAAGGAATTGGAAATGGTGTTGGTAATATAATGGTCTGAGCAACCTCATGAGCTGTCAAATCCTAGACTGCACAAGACTAATAGCTCTTTTATTTAGCACTGCTCCCCAAACTCGGAGGCACAGAACACTAGCTATTTAAGGGCAAAGTGATAAAGACTCACTTACTTAGGTTGATAAGCTTTCTCAGGAGTAGCATTTTGATCCTGAAACAAGTCACAGAACTCATTAGCAGAGCCAATGCAATGATAATAGACTATGACTAACTTTAATTGTCCTTCTGTTGTGTTATGCATTTAAAGGCTGCATTTGAAATGAAAGCTTTGTTGGTGATTTATTGTTGGTGATTTGGGTTTTAAAGTAAGATAATCTCACACCTATAACAAGATCAGTTCTGCCTTAGACACATGTCCTGGATCACCTTCAGAAATCTTTGTTGATGACATAAAATGCAAGTGTTTTAAGCTACTGATTTTGCAAAATAATAGTTAAATTCTACCTATCATTTAATATTCAAAGATATTAACTTTATGTTTTATGAAATGTGAAATAAAATGCTAGCTACAAACCTGGCACATACTTCAAATGGCATTCTAGAGTTTAAAGCATCAAAAACTTTTAAACAGGCAGCACCATTGTACACAGAAGAGATTTATTAGGCTGTCAGTATGATACAGAGACATACTGCAGCATCCTTGGAAGGGTGTATAAAGTTTAAATAAGCATATTCAATATGAGAATATAATTTTATATTTAGAAATGTTTTTTTTAAGTTACTATTGTTTTTTAATACGTCAAGAAAGTAAGTTCATAAAGAAAGCTCTACTACTTTGAGCGTTATTAATTCTCAAGGCAGGAACGGTTATCTTGGACACGGGATATGCTTCAGATGTTTGTTTGTAATGGAACAGAGTTTACATGTTATAAGCGTGAGAACTTCCGGTAGAATGAAAACATGCAATAGAGACTAAACTGGGGCCCAGAGATCTGGATTCTAGCTAGGGTCCTGTGTATGGCCCCAGGGGGCTTTAGACTGCCCAAATTAAATTTGCATAGCTTAGCAGCCCTGTGGGTCTATCCCTTACTTGCAGAATACTATAGATCATATTATAGATCCCGTTTTGATTTTAGTGTCCTCTATTGTCAACCAAGGGGTTTAGATTAATTACTAAATTATTTCAGATATGCACTTATCTAAAATATTTTTTGAGAATGTAGTGAATTAAATGTTCCTAAATTTTATCTATGTAGGTATTCTTAACACTGTAACTTATGCATAATAGAATAGTAAAATACCTAGAAAAATCAATGGTAAGGTATTTATGGTTCATCAAGTCAATGTAAAGCAATGTGATGCAGGACACTTACAATCCAGCCTTCTGTTATTCTTTCCCCTATGTTCTTATATATCAAAAGGAGAAATCAAATAAACCAGAATAAAACTTGGTTATAGGAAATTAGATAAAGGGTCAGGCCATTAGGATATTTGTTGCTTTTATTTTCTATCATTGCTTTTTTCCAACCAACTGATTGACATACAAAAAGCTGCACATGTTTAATATATACAACTTGATGAATCTGGAGATAAGTACATTTGTGAAACCATCACCATAATCTATGTCATAAACATATTCATCACCTTCAAATATTACATGATATAAAGAGGAATCTAAAAGTGTCCTTTTTAAATTTTTAACAGCACTTCCATACATTTCCCTTGGAGAATTTTAATGAAGTAGTGTTTCTTTGCATTTTTCATTTGGAATGATCTCTCTAGTGTCAGATAGGAGACTAACTTGGACTGCTGCAATATGCTTAGAGAGGAATAATGAAGGCTTGTACCAAGGTAAAGACAGTGACCAGTTATTGTAAAAAAGACTTGAGTAGGTTCAAGAGATATTAATCAGTTTAATAAGAGAATTGATTAGAAGTAGGATGCAAAAAAAAGGAAAAGTTAGTTACTCCCAGATTTCTTCTTAGAGCAGCTAGAAAAATGGTGAATCTATGAAGATAATACATTGCATTCAGCTCACCATGTTCTTTTTGGGCACATAAATACATTTCCCAGCCTCCCTTTCAGTTAGGTAGTATGACTTCTAGCTGATCATACAGGTGGTAGTAATAACAGCTGTTTTCACCCCTAGCCCTACAAAACTTCCTACACAATCCACAAGCCATTCTATCTCTCCCATGGCAAGGTTGGAATCCATCTATTCAAAATGGTTCAGCCACAAGATTGGTAACAATCTGATTCCCTTAGTCCCTATGACAAAACATCTGAGGAAACATGCCTGATTCTCATTATATGGTGAGAAGAGTGAACAATGAAACTTTTTGTATTAATTCAGTAGAATATCAATGATTATTTCTTATAATAGCACATCTAATCCTAACCTGATTAAGCAAGAAATCATTGAATTAATAAAAAACATTTAGAAAAAAGCAGACTTGAAAAAGAGGAATAGATGGGAAAAACAGAGTTCAGTTTCAACATGCTGAATTTGTTGTCCTCTTTAACATCCAAGTGAAGATGATAGAAAACATTTGGGGATACAAATCTGGACCCAAGGAAAGAGAACCAGGCAGGAAATGCAGATTTAAAAGTCTTTAAGTTATAAATTGTAATTGATGTCACAAAAATGGGTAATATGAATCTATCCCATAATCTCATCCTCTGCATACAATGTTCATATAAGGAATAATTTTTTAAATGTCTCTGTATCATCTCTAAATATTTAAAAGACCATTTCAGGTTAAACAAATTCTGTATAATTTTGCAATGTGTATTATACCTTAATTAACTGGGATAAAAGAGAGTAGTTGGTAATCTCTATTTTAGTAAATTAGGTGATGAAATTAAAATTCATATTTTAAGGTACTGCAAGAAAAATTTAAACATAAAATATTTTCTCTGTCCTTTGGCCTCCTCCCTTGCCTCTAGTGTGCATTGTGCATCTGCATTATGTGTTAACCAGACCTCACCAATGTCAGAAATACCTGCTCAACCATAAAGGTCAATTTTTCTTCTTCTGGTGCCAGCTATGTATGTAACTACTTAGAAGATAACATTCTTTTTTCAATCCTGGAAGGGGTCAGGTTGACTCACCACTCTCCTTTTATGTGCAGACATCTCTGGTGAACTTTATGTACAATGCAAATATATCATTTCCTTTAAAGAGAGTGATTCATGCAGAACAGATTTGTCAGACGACCTGGGGAGTTACTGGACCACACCTAACAGAATTTCTTAGCTTAAATACTTACTTATAACCTTATTAATGTTACTAGTTATATTACTTGTATTCCCATTTTACAAGATTACTGTTTATCACATCACCAAATGCGTACTGAGCCTCTGATAAAAATAATGATGACTAGGTGACTTGAAACGATTAACCAAATATAAGATCAATGATTCTATAAGATCAATGATTGTAAAACTGTAACTCTAGGGCTTCCCTGGTGGCGCAGTGGTTGAGAGTCCGCCTGCCAATGCAGGGGACACGGGTTCGTGCCCTGGTCTGGGAAGATCCCACATGCCGTGGAGCGGCTGGGCCCATGAGCCATGGCCACTGAGCCTGCGTATCCAGAGCCTGTGCTCCGCAACGGGAGAGGCCACAACAGTGAGAGGCCTGCATACCGCAAAAAAAAAAAAAAAAACTGTAACTCTAAATATGGGAAGAAATAACAAGAGGGAACCATTTCCTGGAACTTAATAGACTAGTAAAACAGGTGGTCCAGAGAGCTTTTCCTCCCATTAACAGGTCCTAGTTCAGTAATAGCACATTGTGTGACCTATCAATGAAAACCTCACTTGACCCGTGAGTGAGCATTCCTACCACCGTGGAACAAACTGGTCACGAAATGCCTCCCAAATTTAGTCAATGTTAATTAAGACCGAAAGGGAAGGGCTTGTACAATAAAGAATGTTGCCCACCATCCAGTTCTACAAGAATCAAGTCATTAGCCACTGCAGTTGCTGACCTACAGTATACCTTGAAAGGAATTCAGGGCAAGGATCAGGATGAAACACTTTGTGCTCTGGGAAAACTGACAGAACTAGACTTCAGATACATATTTTAAGGAGAAAATTTTAGTAACCCATGTCCTTGCATCTTTCCATACTTAGAAAACACTAACACCATTAACTAAGATATCTGCTCCCTGTAAATATCAGTAACTTTCTACCAATGATGCATGTACCCCTGGATTGCATGTGACCCTTCACCAAAATCACATATATACTGGCCTCAGAACAGCCCTCAGGGCTTTCTGAAAGACTGTCTTCCAGGTTATAATCCTCAGATTTAAAATTTTACATTTCTTTCTTAGATTGACTATTGATTAATTTTTTTCATCCACATAGGAAAATATGTTAAGCTCAAACACTTTTTCTAAAGTTAACTTCTGTTGTAGACACTGTTTTTTTTTTTTTTTTTTGATCATCAGGATTAATTTATCCAATGTCTGGTACCAATTACTGTCATATTTTTCTTTGGTTGCAAATAATCTCTGTAGATGGTAAATGAATGTTTCCTGCTCTTTCTTAGCCAGGGAGTGGGCTCATGATCTATGATAAGCCAATTCCACTTTTCTAGATCAAGACAGATTAGTGGAATGATGCAGTGGTAGAAGAATGTTTAAAGCTCATTCATTTCAGTAGTGCTTTCTGATGCAGAGCTCCGGTGGCTAATGACGTCCAGACACCTGGAGATTCCTTAGTTTCTGTTTCTTTTTATCACAGTTTTTTCATCTTCCAGATGATTCTCTGAGCTAATCATTAGCATTTCAGTAAATCCCCATTAGGTACCAAAGAGCTTCCTGCAATGAAAGAACACTTAGCTGCTGAACATACCAATCGAATAAACAAATGGAATTAAAAGTAAAAATAATCCTCATAATTTAGTAGAGGGTCATTTGTCAAAACAAAAATCCTGGCTGTAAAGTGAAATATGAATATGCTAGGTAGTCAGTTAAGTTTTTATAGTAAATGTAATTAATTGCTTCAACTTTTTCTAAGTTTAGAAATAACAGAAAAATTTAAATAAACAAACTTCTAAAAGAAAACATGATAGCAAGATATCATACAGAATTTATCTGGAAAAATCCTTTGGCATTTTGTTACCTATTTCAGACCTTTACCACATAATTTACCAGCAAAATTGTATTTTAATGAATCATCAAATATGGAGAAACTAGACAAAATGAGTGACCTAGTACACAACAGTAAAGTAGTCCTTAAATGAAGCTTAAACGCAAAATAAAAATTGCTGGTTCCAAATATTAAATCTGTCTTTGAGAGAGTAAAGAAGCAAAATTTGAACAAAGTAACCACGTGAAATGGAAACTTTTACATGAAAGAGATGGACAAAAAGACATCTTCTCTGAAGGCACCACCACCATCAGAACAACAAAATTCAGAGTTAGATGAATACTATAGTTTAAGTGTAAATAAGATACATCTAAAAAGAAAGATGTTGTGATTTTAAATGAAAATAAAAGTTATCAATTAAGAAGAAATATACTATACTACTAGACTTGAAGCTCCATGAGAGCCAGGGCTATACTCTCATTAAGTCAGTTAATATTTCCTGAGTAGGCAGCAGGTAGCACTGTGCTACACACTTTGAAGCTTTGGGGAAGTCAGAGTAACAGGTACAAAATAAAGAAGAACTAGTCATAGAACAACTTATCACACTAAATGTGATCAGATGAAAGAGAACAGCCCTCTGCATGGATAATAAAGGGAGACTTTATGGAGTAGATACCTTTTAAGGTATGACTTCAGAATTTATAGAATATGTGTTTTTCTGTGTGTTTGGTAGGAGAGTAAGATGAGTGGCAAAAACTGAGCATCAGTAAAATGGAGTAAGTGGAGTAGATGGAGATAGAAATGGAAAATTTGGGGAACACTTTGTAGATCTTTCATAATGTGCTAAGTAATCTGAATTATTATTGACAACATGAAGTTACTAAAGATCTTTAAGCAAGAGAGTGACATGATTGACTGTTTGAATGATAATGCAGAAGACAATTGGTGGGAAGAGAAGCCAAGGGACTTACCAGGAGGCTAGTGTAACAGGCTTGAAAAGAAATAATACATGAGTAATACAGTGTTTATAGAGAGGAAGAGATATATTTTTTTAAATGCAGTAATCAACTATATTTGAAGATTAAGAGATTTGAAAATGACTCTAAGTTTTCTAGCAAGAGTAACTCCTTATATGGGTAAGCAATTGAGAACTGAAGGAAAAAGAAAACTTGAAGAAAAGACAAGTCATATTTGTGTATGTTGGCATTAATTTCATGGTGGATATACTAGTGGAGATATCTGGCCAATAGATAAAATGTAAAAAGATAAATCCATAAATATTTGAAACTATTTATATAAATCTTATAGTCACTAGTGTATAGGAGATAATCAAAATTATTGAAGTAGATTTGTGCTCCAGGAGGTTGTGTTCAGACTAAGATAAGAGGTATACTAAGGACAGAATATGTGATCTAAAGGCCAAGGAACAGAAGAACAGGCAGATTACATGGATGAAAAAAGAGTGGAATCTCAAAGTCTAAGGGAGAAGAAAGCACTAATGGCAAGAAGATGGCTGGTAGTAGACAAATATTATGTTTTATTTTCTCTTCATATTCCATTTTATACATTTAACTAATACCTAGTTGACTTATATTTCATATAGCCAAATTATTGTTGTTTTTTTTCTCCATCTGGGTACAGTTGCCTTAATGAGAATATAAAAATTATCTTATTTGATTTAACATTTTGAAAATAAGAATCTTTTGTTATTATATGTTTATCTTCCTTTTTCTTTTTAAGTCTGAGTTTCATAAGTAATGCCGATAGCACTTTAACTGACTTAGGAATGATCTAATTTGTTGAGAATAAAATTCCATTTTTTATACATTTTTGAGTGTACCAAATGAAATAATTTAATGAATAGATTAGCCTCAAATTTTATTTTAAAGTTAAGAACTGACCAAGGTGGCCTTAGCAGTTCTCTCTCTTGACCAAACTTTAGACAGGCTTTTTAGTGCCCCTCAGGACGTGGGAGCCATCCCTTTGAAATGTGATCAAGGAAGATAGTGCCCTATCACCCAGTCTCTGTGAGAGGGTAGTAGCCAAACTTTGTGGGCACTTTGCTCCAAGTTGTAAAACTACCTTCCTTCAAGAAGATTGAGAAAGTTAGCTTTTTCTTTGGCTAAGGCCAGTGAGCAAACACAGATGATCTACAATCCCCCTACCTTCAACCCAGCTCTTAAAAGCTCTCTAGCCCACTGTTTCAATAGAGGAGTTGAGCTCAGACTGAGTTCTGGCTTCTGTCCCCTATTGAAACAGACTTGAATAAATTCTTCCTTCTCTGTTTAACCTTGTCTGGTGCAATGTTTGCTTTGACTATACTTAATATATAAAATCTCCAACAGTGAATAGTCCAATACATGGGATTACAGTTTCAGTGGATTTTTCTTTACATTTCCTCTTGCTCAATGCTGAAGTGTATGTTTTGAAGAACCAAGTCAGAATTATGTCCTTGGCATTTCCAGTATGTGAAAAAAAAAAATCAGGGTTTTAAGTACTGCTAGTTGTTCTTCAGCTCTTGTACAAATGTGTGTTATATGCAAACTATCTGTTTGATCTGCTCTTCCATTGGCCAGGTGAAAATTAAACAAAAAAACTCAGTAATTTCTTGTCTATTAATCATTAAAAGCATTCACTGATGATATCAGTGAAGTGTACTGAAACACAATGAAATACATCTCCCACAGGTTTAATTTGAACACAATATAAACCAAACAAAATAAAACTGTAGTTGAGGAAGATTTTAATATGAGCTCCAGATAATTTCTGTCATTTCAGTGAGCTAGCTTGATTTAGAAAGGCAAATTTAATATCACATGTTAAAATCCATGAATCTACAAATTTGCTTTCAAACATTTAAGGGAGAAAAATTTCCCCAAACCTGGAGGGTATACATATAGTTATATGTAGTATAATAAGAGACTTGTTTTTAGAGTGGTGAGAACAATAATGTTGAAAACTAACAAGAGTCTAGAAGCTTAGAGTTTGTGTGAAAATGTTACTAGTTTTCTCTGATGATCTCTTACATTCAGTATCATTCCCAAAACTGCATTTATTAAATTATGACCAACTACTTGAGGAAAACTTAGGTGGGCCACACAATCATTGGGCTATAAGCATTCTTGTTATGTGACTTAATAAAACACTTTATTTATAGAAATGGCTGTTAGGGCTAAGCCATCTCAGATAGATAAATGCTTATGACATGTCTGAATATCTTCAAAAATGGTCCTAAATAAGCTGAATATTAAGATGAAGACAAAGTTTTAATATCTTTCAAATCAAAACGTTTCAAATACTTAAAACTCAAGTGTGGCAAAGGTCCTTCCACAGCCTCTGGTTTCACCCCAAGTACACTTTGAAGTCAAGGTCAGAACATGTAACCATCCCCCAATAGACTGAACCCACAATTTATTGATAGCATTTTCATTATGTGGTTAGATTTATTAGCTTCCTGTTCAACATCAACCCCCATCTACTTTCTAAGCTTAAGAGAAAAACAGTTTTGATGGGAGGCACAATCACGTAACCTCTTGGCACTCTATACTACATGTTTAGGTTGCTTCCTGTAAGCACCTCAGACTGTCTGTGGGCCTTTACCTGTCCTGGGGAGCACGTTAGGTTCCACAAAGCAGAGAAATTCTTCCCATATTTAGCTCTCAATCAGTGGTGAATACATTCCCCAGTTTCCTTGTCATCTTTGGAATGACCTTGATATGTGTTCTACACTGTCTTGGCAGGATTGAGCTTTAGTAGCCCACAGTGATAACATGCTTGATATCACCCCTTCTCTGATTTCTTTCTCTTGTCTCACCTCCTTGGTCCCCTACCAATGTTTAAGCAATCAGCTCAGAAATATACTACCTGCACTCAGATCCCTTTCTGAGGATCTCTTGCTGGTTTGCCCAGCCTCCTTTGTATCTAGGAATGGCCAGAGGTTCTAATTTTAGTCAATGAGGCCTGAGGGGGAAAATAAATAGCCTGATCATTAACAAGGGAGGAAAGCAGTGAGAAAGGGTGTGTTCTCCTAATAAAGGGGAGATGCAGGGGGCATCTCCACTCACTCCTCTTCCTTCTCCACCTCTATCAAGCACTTCTTGCTTTACATGTAACTATGCTTAAAGCGGCAGCCATCATCTTATAGTCAAACATGAGGATAATATGAAACATACTTAGAATGGTGAAGGGGACAGAGGGAATAATCTGGGATTTTGAGTAGCTGACTAAAGTCAGTTGAACGTTTTGTTTGGCGAGAAAAAATATATATACCATACTTATTTAAGATCAAATATATTGATTATTTAACAACTGTATGTACTAAGACATACATATTTTTATAGAAATTTTTACAGCAAAAAAGAGAAGGCTCACATTATACAAAATGCAGAAAAACATCATAGAAATCTTAATTGCATCATTTTTGTCTCTAATATTATTCTCCTTAGTTGTGTCACAACCTTCTCTTCCTTCACATATTTTTAAAATATTTTCTATTACTGTGAGGATTTCAGTTTCTATACTAGGCTTGCATAGTTGAAACAAAAACAAAAACAGGTAATTAGCCCTAACCAAATCTTTTATTTTTTAAGTGTACCCCAAATGGGGCCTCTTGTTTCATTTTCCATTTAAGCACATAGTCTTAGAAAAATAAATTAAAAGGTTTACCTAGCTTAATTCAGAAATTCAAACCAAAACAACAATAGGCAAATTGTTTTTCTGGCTTAAAAACTAAAAGTCTCACCTTAACACATTTAGTAATTCACATATATAAAGAAAGCAACAAAAAATGATTACTGTACCTGAAAGTATGGGGGAAAATTGAATAAGTAAGAGAAAAAAATTGGTCATAGAATATCTAGCAGTGTCTTAGAGATAGAAGAGTCTGGATGAGAGCAACACAGAAAGCCAATCCAAATAATCACATGTGTAAATGAATTGTGTGCATTATTTACTTTGATCTTCATTGCAATACTGTGTACAAGGTACAATTAATATATCTATTTTATACATGAAGCAAAGGCAAAGAAAAGTCGGGGAAAAAGAAAAAAACTCTCTCTAGATTCTTGCAAGTACCTAGTTTTCAATTTGAACCAGTACCGTCTGGTTCCAGAGCTCGTATTCTTGACCACCATGTGAGTCTGCCTCTTGTCTACCTGATACTCCCTTTCACTAAAAACGGAGATCTCTATTGAGAGAATGAAACAGTTCATGGCCTTCCCTAGGACTTAAGTATCTCCTCAAAGTCATCCAATTATTTTTGAATTAATCAAAACTCAACTAATTACATTCTAAATATTTAATTTCCCAGGTATTTTGTCAAAGGGAAGAGGGCTTGCCATAAAAAGCAAAATCTTATATCATCCAGTATAAAGTAAGTAAGCATGTGGTGTTCGTTCAGCTTATTGATCTCCAATAGAATAATCGACTTCAGGACACTAGAGAAAACAATTTCTGAATATATAAAGCTAAAGATTGGAAACACTGGGAAATGTTAACCCTAAAGGTCACACATAAACTACTATGTGACATGCTCAGACAGTCACCTCTTTCTTGGGCTCTTAATGATGCCATGTGGAAAGATTATTTTGTTTTCAACGAACAGCACTACAAAAACAAAAATTACCCAGATTTGAGTGAGATGAACATGCAGTTTGCAATCTGCAGAATCCAGCTCTACAACCCCACTACTCACCTGGGCAATGACAATTAACTTGAGATTAAAGTTTACATCTGTAAAATAATATCTAAATATTTAAAAATAGTATTTAAACATGTGTGATTTTGAGGTTTCAAAACAATGCATGTTGTCTCTTTTAGAAATATGTGATGCTGAACCAAAGAGTCAATTCTCAGTCTTCAGTTTACCAACATTATCATAGCTAATCACTCTACTCTGGATTCACTTTTTTATTTGGCTTACAGGATACTACATTAAAAATGAAATCTAACTGGTGGCTACACTACTTTAGTAGCTCCTCATATCTGGCCTATCTCTTAGCCTTGATATTTCCCAGGTTTAAGTTCCTGGTCCTCTTCTAAATTTGCATTCACTCCCTTGGTGACCTTATTCCGTCTCTTGACATTAAATACAATTTATATATTGATGACTCGTAGATTCGAATCTACATCACAGACAACTTCCACAAACTACTGTATACCTAGCTACCTACTCTTAACTTCAATGTTTATTAGGAATCCAAAACTGACATATTCAACATGTAATATGTGATCTGCCCCCAAATCCTGATCCTGCCTACAGCCTTTTCCATATAAATTGATAGAAATTTTGTCCTTCCCATCACTCAGACCTCAACCCCTCTAATTTTCTCACACCACATATCCAATCTTTCAAGAAATTCTGTAGCCCTAGAATCTGACCACAGCTGCAATCACCCTGGTCCTACTAAACATGTACTTAAATAGCACTCTGATTTAGTCTCTTAATAGGTCTCATTGTTTTCACTGTTGCCCGCCCCAGGGTGTTCTCTGCAAGAAAGGGTGTTATCACTAGCAATCTGATTGTGTTACCATATGCTTAAAACCCTGCAATAACACCCAGTTTCCCTCAAAGTCAAAGAAAAGACCTCACAATGGCTACAAGACCTCACATCATGTGGCTCCCTCACATTTTTGATGTATTCTTCTACTCCCCTCATTTTTCATTCCATTTCAGCTGCACTGGCTTTCTTGTTCTTCTTTTAACGTGAGATACATATTCCTGCCATAGGGCCTTTTCGTAAGCCATTTTTTTTCTGCCTGAGATTCTCTTCCCCAAGATAAGTTCATGAGTACTTCCAGTACCTTCAAATTTTTTGCTTAAATGTTATCTTTTCATTGATTCCTACCATCACCACCTATTTAAAATTACAATCTGCCTTACTCATTTCTACTCACTCTTATCTTTAATTTTTTCAATTACAATCACTTTTTAATGGATTATATAAATTACTTTTTTTGTATTACATCATATGTTTATTAACTAATGGTTGCACAGTAATTGAACCTCACGCAGGCAAGGATCTATTAGGTTCATTGATACGATACAAATGTCTAGAAGGATGCTTGACATATAGTAGATATTCAATAGATTACTCTGCTTGGCCATGAGCAGTAGTTATTATCATCTATCCAATCCACAGTGTATCATCAATTATTGGATATTGCCCAAAGGCCAGCATATTCCTATTCATCATATTTAATTCATTAGGTAATGAAATTTCACACAATCCTTGAATAAAATGTAGCATAAAATTTTAATACTATATCAAATAGAAACTCAGAAGTGTTATTGGAAAAGGAACCTTAGGACTAGGTATTGGTCAATAATGAAGCTACAGGTATTCATGTATAGGAGAGAAAAATTAATGATAGTGGAGGCTGTGGTGAAGCAACCAGATCCTCTCTTTAGGCCTGGGCATTTATTCTCCTGGCTGCAACAAATGTTGGCCACTGATAACTCACAGCTGTGTTCTCCAGGCCATTGCCCTCAGCTGGAGAACAATATTCTGATCAAGGAGATGCCGTCTTCTTAGGGCAGCTGAAACCCATTGACTGGTCAATGTAAGGTATAAAAACCCAGCCTCCTTGTTTGGCTTGGAATTGTTGTTGAGAGACATCTTAGCTCCGGAGAGCACAGACAAAAATGGAATTTTGTATTTCATTACCTCCTGCACAGCCAAAAATGAACACCATATCACTGGAGGTAAGTAGAATACTGATGCCTGGCATGCTGTCTCAGTGAAATTTTAAATTTTTCACTAGTGTTAAACTGGGATGGAATAATGTTAAAAGGGAATGCACTGGTGGTTGTATTATCTCAGGCATCCTGAGAGCTCAAAGAAAGTAGTATTACAAGGACCCTGAAATTAGTTTTTGTTGCATACTACTGATGCATTGGGGAAAAAAAAATGAAGGCTGGACATGATTAATGATCAATTTAAGTGAAATGTGAAAACCAGACGACCTCCTAACTAGCATAAAGTTATTTTCATTTCTCAAGGGCAAAAACAACTATGCATGAGGTCATAATTTAATTATAAAAATAGAGGAGTTACAGAAAAATTCAACTTCTTAACTCTGCAAGTGTGTTTGTCTTAAGATTAAGACCCTAGTTGGAAAAGCATGGAACCCTATGAAGGTAACAACTGGATTGATGTCTTAAAAATCTTGAATTTCCAGATCCCTTAAACACAGTGGGCCTTCAGAAGTGGCCCACTGCTCTCTTAAAATGCTAAGGTTCCATCCTTATGTGAAGTTGATGCAGACATTCTTTGCATCTATCCCCACTTCCAACCTGGGTCACCAAACAAGTAACCTGGGTCAAGTCACATTGTAACCCAACTGGAGCAGTGCTGCTGAGCCTATAAAGGGACAAAAAAAGAATATGCACCCAAAAAAGCTGTAGGGGAGTAGCCAAAAGTTGCTTGTAGGTGTCGGGAGGGTATATATGGATCCTGAGGGGTTTGGGTTAAGAAGGGTTGAAGGGAAAGGTTCTGTTTGTTTTAATATATGTTAGCAGTTGTGTTAGGCAGAAAAGCACCTCCACCCACCTCAATAGATGTCTGCTTCCTAATCTCTGGAAGCATCTTGAACCAGCAGGGTGAAAAATATGTATATGTGTGTGTGTGTATGAGTATATAATATATATACATAATACACATAATATGTATAATATATATCAGAGGAAATTATTGCCTTACATGGCAAAGAAGAATTAAAAGTAGACAGTAGAGTTAAAGTTGCTAATAAGCTCACCTTAAATGAGAGAGGGTATTCTGGATTACCCAGGTTTTTCCAATATAATTACAAGGGTTCTTAACATTGGAAGAGGGAAGTAGAAAATGAGAGTCCGAAAAAGGAGATGTGACTATTAAATCAGTCAGGTGGAGCCAGGTGAGCAGGACTGAACTTGCCATATGCTCATTTCACAGATGGGAGAAAGAGGCCAGAAGCCAAGGAATCTGGGAAGACTCTAGAAGGTGGGAAAGGCAAGAAAGTAGGTTTTACTCTAGAGATTCCAGAAGTAACTTAGCTCTGGTGAGACCTTGATTTTTAGCCCAATGAGACCAATTTTAGGCTTCTGCTCTTCATAACTGTAAGATAGCAAATTCATACTCTTTAAACCCCTTAGGTTTTGGAAATTTGTTATTGCAGCAAAAAAGAATTAATGCAGTGCTCCTTCATGATATAAAATTTAACACCTTGGCAAGGACCCCAAGAGATGCTAACATGGTACTAGAGGCATAAATAAAACAACTTATGCTAAGTTTATAATTTAACATAAATATTTATGCCTGCATTACTGTTGCTTATGCCTGCATTACTGTTGCTTTCAGCACCTGGAAAAATGAGTGCCTCAGCCTTGAAAGAGGGAAGTGAGCAGTTACCCCAGTATCTGCTACAGTCTAACCATGGCTTTCAGGTAAACTTATTTCATGTAGCATGTTTGCTCCATCTGGAAACATTTCCAGCAGGATACTGAAAATGTTAGCTGCTGATGGCACATTGTTAATTTCTGTTCCAGAATTGCCCTTAGTGCTGTTTTCCCTAAGTTACCATCCTACTCAGGGGAAGTCCAAAAGCAAGGCAGCTTGATGAGGGGGTGCAGAGATCTAGACTCTGCCCCTCAAATTGAGAAAATTAGGAAGAATCATTCCAGCTCCAGAGCTCCCTGTGGAGATCAGCTGAGATGTCTGAAACTATATCACATTCCAACCTCTCCCTATGCCTGATAGTGTTTCTCTTACTCTTTTCCAGGTTTTATTCTCTAAAGCACTCCCCAATAAACTTTCTGCCTGCAACTCTCCATCTTGGAGAGTTCTCTCTTTCCCAGATATTCATCTAACACAATAACTTTTTAAGGAAAGACATTAACTTTTCTCCCCCTATTGATATAAGCAGTGACTTTTTAAGTGATGGGCTAAGGGAAAATTATGCATTTACTACAATAAGGCCTCAGATTTCTAGAAGGTCAAAGGTGAAGTTTTCAAGGTATAGAGCTTTTTAGAGTGACATACAAAAAAGCAGCTTTACTGTGATGGATTGGGGAAGAATTCGTAATCCACCTTTACCATTTGATGTGATCCAGATGTGATGACTTATTTGAGAAATGAAGTAATGTACTCATTTCAAAACGTGGCCAGCATGAGTTTGGAGATGGATGCATAGGGATGCAATCAATTCTGTAAAGGCTGAGAGGGCCTGGGAACCATGCAGAGGAGGCAATCACTTCATTAATTCATTCATATATTGATTCATTCATTAAACAAGTGTTTGTCAAGAACTTTCTAAATGTTTGCCACTGTGTTAGCATAACTGAGAAGAAACGATGCTGTCCTTGTCTTCTCAGATGGGGTCCAGACTTGTAAACAGGAACTTTTAATACTAGATGACAAATGTTGTCATATAGAAATAGAACCTAGGTAAGGATAAAGGTGAAATAATACAGGTGAAACTAATATCCAAGGCAAAGGCCCAAACTTCAGAAAGAGGATAACATGGTATTGCTCAGTGACTTAAAACCACCATTGTAAGATAGAATGAAGGAGAATATAAGAGAAGGGAGGAGCAGGAGCCAAACTGTGAAATGTCTTATGGGTAGGTCATGTTTAAGAGTTTAGATGCGATCCTGAAGGCTATAAGGGAGAATTGGAAGATTTTAAGTAGAGAGTGATATCATCAGATTTGCCTTTCAGAAATATCAGTGTGAAACTCCTACAGAGCATGGCTCAGAGGGCACAATCTGTGGCAGTTTCTGTTGCTTTGTAAACTTGATAACATCAAGGCTCTGTAAACGTTGATCTCTCAGTGCCATGTAGAGATTTAGGATACAGTCTGGCTCTGACATCTCTTACTTATAGGATGCAAATAGATTAAAAAAACATCAGGAAACTCCAACCAAGAAAACACATACAACACCATGGAAATAATTAAGGAGGTCACCAAAGTTTATAAATATACCAATGATAGAATCTGTGGCATGATTAAATATGACCTCTCAAATCATGGAACTATACTTTGACTATTTTCAAAAGGCAGTTCTGCTCAGGGTATGAGCTATAAACTAGTGACCAATGAATCTTACCCTTATTTCCATCGGTATGTTCAAATAATTTTGTCCTAAGACTCCAAAGATGAATAAACTTGAGTAATATTAACACAACATAGTAAAGGTGTTTTTAAAAAACGTTTTAGAAGATGTCATTTCCCTTAGACATCAGAGGAAAAACCTATATATTTGGAGTTTCATTTCCATAAGTTTCAGTAAAAATCTTAGAATCTTATACGGTTTTAAGGAAAAAGTGTTATTAACCCTGATGAAGGTACATTTAACCCTAGGCAATAGAAAATCTTAAGTTCTGATACCTGAAATAATCAGAAATGTTGTCTTACCTACAGCTGAATGTTACAAGACTCAGTTCAGACTTATCTTGTTAAGATCAGGTAGTAATAGTCTATTCCAAACATTTAGTTTTTAGATCTCTGATCTCCTTGAGTCTTATCCTGATTGGTTGCTTTAATAAAAAGCCTTTTCAGGCTCTATCTGCTCAGATACTGTCAACTGAGCTGGTGAAGACAGGACAAGAGAAAGATATGAGAAATATTTGCTCTATAAATCTAAAATATAAATCAAATGATGAAGGCTTCCCAAGAAGCACAATCCTACAGAACAGCAGTTGCTCAAAAAATTATTATTGAACTAGATATATAAAACTCAGTGAAAACCCTGAAAAAGTAGGTTTTCTTGATATGAGTAATACAATGCCTGATTATCTATATATTAATACATATAATAATTTATATAATACATATATATTAAGTACTTATGGAAGATTAAAAATGGACTGATAAAATAATGTAAAATAATAAACATCTGTACTGGGAAAATACAGTAGGCTGGTCAGATTTTGAGCCATTTAATTTAATGTTGAACAACCACCTAAGTTTTGTTAAATTTCCTATTTTTGAAACAAACTACTAATATAGAGTATAAATTGCCATTACAGCCCGTGAGTTTATTATTTCTGATTAAATGTTTACTAAATAATTGAGATTTACTAAAAATTGGAATCTCTTTATAATACCACCCTGGTACAACATTGGTTTTATAAAATCATTATTTCCATGTTCCATTAGAGATGCATTTGGATATTATTACAGGCCTTCTTTATTAATTGTATACACCCCTCTGGGGTAATACCACAGTTTGGGTTGCTTCTGTTATCTTTGACATTTATTCTGTATGTCATGTATCTTAAATCTGTACCTCTGACCTAATTTATTATCATGTACTTTAGACTTGCCCATTCAACTGCTGCCCAGATATTTGCACTCTAATATTGCTTGGACATCTCAAAATGAATATTCAAAACTTAAATAATAATTTCCCCTAAGTCTGCATCTACTTCTGTATCATTCTTTTACTCAGGGAAGCATATCCCCCGAAATATCTGATAACAAAAGGAATATTTTGACAAAGAAATATCTATACTTTTTATTACCAAGTAATGCGTGTAACAAATATTATCTGACTTCATCCCATCCTTAAAACCACACTTGAACTTTTAGACTTTCATATTGTACTTTCTATATTGTGAGAATTTTACTAGAATGTTTTACTACATAATATTTTAAAGGTCTGTTGGAAAAATTTACCAAGTTATAACAGTAATGTCTGTATGCGTAGGACTGATATCATTAACATTGCTGTTCATTAATGCAATTCATTATTTCCTGGGAAGTCTGAGATGGAAATGAAATAATCACATGGGGACTAAAATATGGTCCCCTATATCTCTCCCTTCCCCTGGTTTAAGACATAGGTGAAGTGTCAGAGAATGAGCAGGTATTGAACAGGCTTATTGGCCTCTTCTGAAAGGAGGAAGGTTAGTAAACAGAGCAAAGCTAACAAAATCAGCCTCAGTATAATAATTACCATTTACTTCAAGTGTGCTATGTGCCAAGCACTGATCTAAGGCCTTTACGTATACTTAACACTCAAACAGCTAAAGTGGTAGTTAAACTGATTATCCTCATTCTATAGATATGAAAAAGGAAACATATATGGGAGAGAAAAACTTACCAGAGATAAAAAATGAAGTAGGTAGAGGAACAATGCTTGGAGCTTTGTTTAGCTATAGGGCCAAGACTTTAAACTAAAATTTTTCCTACCCATAGTATGCTCTCTAATATGTCTCTTATAACACTGTTAATCACACCTCAGCTTTCCACCTTAGAAACAAGGCTTAGCTTTGAGAAAGAGAGGGATATAAATAGAGAGAATAAATATTTCATCTCAAGATGGAAAGGGGATATATGATTTTGGTTACTTCGCAATTTTTAAAGAGTTGATCTTTAAAGATTTATTTTAAGCTCACACCAAAATTCCTAGTGCTTCTAGAGCATGAATGTTAGCCTTGTCTTCTGCTTTCCTCTCTCTTAACCACCAAATATTTTTTTATTGTACCTCCAGGATTGTTCTAAAATCCATCCTGTTATCTCTATCCTGACACATCCTTCCCCTCTGCATGTGACATTTCTTCCTAACTGGTTTAGTATCATCATGTTTAGCGTTTTCTAAATTATTCTCTAAATTTCAACAAGTGTATACTTTTCAAAATGCAAATCTGATCACATTAGAAAAAAAAACCTGAATACTTCTCATTTCTGAATGGATAGCATATTTTTGTATAATCTAGTCTCTTAGCCCTCCAGCTTCCTACTTTCCAGGTCACACTCCATAATCCAACTATATCTTACATCCTAAGCCTTTCAATGCACCTCATGCTCTCCTGCCTATGGACTTTTGATTATTCATGTTAAAAGAATTTTCGATTTACAAAATAGTTGCATCAATAGTCCAGGGTTCTTTAGTATTGTTCACTCTGCTTCCTCTAATACTAACAACTTGCACATTCACTAAAACTATGAAATTAACATTAGCACAGTACTGTTAAGGAAACTGCAGTCTTTTTGTTGTTGTTGTTGTTTGTTTTTTTTTTTGCGGTACGCGGGCCTCTCACTGTTGTGGCCTCTCCCGTTGCGGAGCACATGCTCTGGACGCGCAGGTTCAGTTGCCATGGCTCACGGGCCCAGCCGCTCCACAGCATGTGGGATCTTCCCAGACCGTGGCATGAACCCGCATCCCCTGCATTGGCAGGCAGACTCCCAACCATGGTGCCACCAGGGAAGCCCCCCTTTTTGCTGTTTTCACCAGTTTTTACACTGTGCTTTTTCTAATTCAATACCTGATGCAGGTCTTCATGCTGCATTTAGTTGTTGTGTTTCCTTAGTCTTCTTCTATCTGTGACAGTTCCTTAGTCTTTTAATATCTTTCAACATACTAATGCTTTTAAGAGTACTGGTCAATCATTTTGTGTAATGTACTTTCAATTTGAATTTCTCTGGTGTGTCCTCATGGTAAGGTTAAGGTTATATAGTTTAGGGGATTTTTTTGCAAAAATACCGCAGAAGTGGTGTGGCTTTCTCAGTGTATCACGTCAGGGAGTACATGATGCGATATGTCTTATTACTGGTGCTATTAGTCTTGACCACTTTGTTAAGGATTTGTCCATGGTAAAGTTACTATTTTTGATTTGTAACTGATAAGTGTCTTGAAAGATGTTTTGAAACTATGCAAATATGCTGGTCCTCAAACTTTGGTCCTCAAACTTTTGCCACTAATTTTGGCATCCATTTGGTAGAACTTGCCTGAAGAAAAAATATTGTGTTGTTCTGATGGTGATTTTCTGTCTTCCTCAATCCTACATTAATTTTTTTTAGTGAGAAGGTTCTGTCTCTTTTCCTCCATTTATTCATTCATTCATTAATTTATATCACTATGAATTCATGGGTGTTTATTTTATTCTGGGGGTTATAATCAGTACTGTTTTATATGTTACTCAAATTGTTGAACAATTATTGAGCTTTAGCCATTAGGAATTCTTGGAGATTGGCTTCTGTGCATTTTCCACATCCTCATCACAATTTGAACTAACACTTTCTTTTCTAACATTCATAGAATGATATAGCTTCATCTTGTATTTTCTCTGCCCTACAATCAACCACTTTTCTGAGTTGGCTTTGCTTAGTTCTTTGAGAATGGCACTTAGAAACCAAGATCTAGGTGCTAGGTATGCTCAATTTTACAGTGATAGTGTTGCTTCCAGTTCCTCTGATTAGACAGAGATAAGAAATGCATCTGTTGAAACCTACTACACACATAAAGTAATTCCAGAATTGCTAACCCATACTTTGTAAGCAAAAAAGAACTAGAGCACTAGTTACTAACTAGAGCACAACATTTGTGAATAGTTCTTTTTGTCATTAATCTTAGAGTATCAGGTCAAATTACTGTTTTCCAAAGATAGTCTAGTTATTTTCTTCCCTACTTGTTTTGTTATTATTCAAATAATAGGTTCATCTGTTTAACTGATATCTCCACATCTTGTTTTTGTTTTTATTTACATACAGTAAAATATATTCTTTCTGGTACTTAGTTCTGTGGATTTTGATAAATGCTTTGAGTTGTATATCTACAACACAACTGTGAATGAAAATAATTTCATCACTCCCAAAATTGTCCTGAATTGCCCCGTTTAATTTATTCCACATCCTCAAAACTAGAAAGCACTAGTCTATTTTCAATCCTACACTTCTGTCCTTCCCAGAATATCATATACATGGAATCATACAGCATATGACTCTTTGGGTCTAGCCAAAGCTTTCAAATGAATTTAAGGTTCATTCATATCATTCCATGAAAAAATAGTGTGTTCTATATTATCACTGTGTAGTATTCATTTGTTGGCTGTACAACAGTTTATCCATTCATCTGTGGAATGACATCTCAGTTGTTTCTGGTTTGGGTGACTATGATTAAAGCTGTTATAAATATTCACGTACAGATTTTTATGTGAACATAAATTTTCATTTCTTTTGAATAAATAGCTAGGAGTGGGGCTGTGTGGCAATATAGTAAGTGTCTATTTAACTTTATGAGAAATAGCCAACCTGTTGTCTATAGTGGCTGGACATTTAGCATTTTCACCAGCACTGTATGAGAGTTCCTGTTACTCCACATCCTTGCCATACCTTTGTAGTGCAATATATGTTTATGTTAATTACTGATTATGTGAATAGTCATATATCAATGTGGTTTTGATTTGCATTATGTAGTGACTAATGCTGTTGAGCATCTTTTCCTATGCTTATTTACCATCCATATATCTTCTTTGGTGAAGTTTCTATTTAAATCTTTTACCTATTTTTTCAATTGGTTTTAGTGCTTGTTGTCATTGTTAAGCTTTCAGCATTCTTTATATATTCTAGAAACAGGCATTTTTGTCAAAAATGTGACTTGCAAATGTTTCTTCCAAGTCTTTGACTTGTCTTTTCATTACCTTGTCTTTTTTTTTTTTTTTTTTTTTTGCGGTATGTGGGCCTCTCACTGTTGTGGCTTCTCCTATTGTGGAGCACAGGCTCCGGGTGCACAGGCCCCGGACGCACAGGCTCAGCGGCCATGGCTCACGGGCCTAGCTGCTCCACGGCATATGAGATCTTCCCAGACCGGGGCACGAACCTGTGTCTCCTACATCGGCAGGCGGACTCTCAACCACTGCACCACCAGGGAAGCCCTACCTTGTCTTTCTTAAAGCTAGATATTTTAATTTTAATAAAATTCAGTTTTTACTTTTATTGTATGGATTGTGTTTTGATATATGTATGTTAAGGAAGAAAAAAATTATTTGCCTAAGTGATTATCACAAATGTTTTCCTGTTTTCTTCTAGACTATTTATAGTTTTATATCTTATATTTAAGTCTGTTTAATTTTGAGCTAATTTTTGGTACAAGATGTGAGATACAAGTTAAGGATTATTATTTTTTGCATATTTATAAATGTTCCAGTACCACTGGTTAAAAATGTATAAATGTTCTATTGTCACTTGGTGAAAAGACTACTCTTTTGCAATGAGCTGCCTTTGCATTCTTGTCAAAAATAAGTAGACAGCATTTGTGTGGGTCTATTACTTGATTTTCTATTCTGTTCTCTTTTATTCCATATGTTTATCCACTTGCCTTGATTAATGCAGAATTATAGTAAGTCTTGGAATCTTACTATGAGTTCTTAAACCTTTCTTTTAAATTGTTTTGGCTTTTCTAGTCCCTTTGTCTTTATGTGCGAATTCTTCATGAGCTTGTCAATATCTACAAATAGAATGCTGGAAACTTGATTGGGATTCTGTTGAATCTACAGATCAGTTTGGGTAAAACTGCCATTTTAAACTATTTAGTCTTCTGAGTCACAGACATAGCATATCTCTACATCTATTTAGGTCTTTGATTTCTTTCATCAATGTTTTGTATTTTGTATCATACAGATCCCGAACCTTCTTTGTGAGATTTGTACCTAAATACTTAATTTTGTGATGCTACTGTAAATGATGCTTTTAAAAACTTTTCCAATTATTAATTAAGAGATACAATTGATTTCTTTTTTTTTTCCTTTTTGTATGTTGACCTTATATCCCAAGACCCTTCTAAACTTACTTATTAATTTTAGGAGTTTTTGTGTAGGTCCTTCGAGATTTTCTAAATAGGCAATTCTGTCTGTGAATAGATGCAGTTTTACTTCTTCCCTGCCAATCTAAATACACTTTCTTTTTTACTTCTTGCCTTATTACACTAAAATTACTAGTACAATGTTTAATAGGACTTGTAAGAACAGACTTGTTCCCAATTAAGGGGAAAACTTTCACCTTTGAATATTAAATATCTCATAAATTGGAGATTTTTATAGACGTCTTTTATCAGGTTAAGAAAATAAATTATCCCTAGTTTGCTAAAACTTTGATAGTGAATGGACATTTTTCTTTATCTGTTGAGGTGATTATATGATTTTTTTAAAATTCCATTTAAATGATGAAATAACAGAGTGGAAAAGGGGTGTTCTCTGACATTCTGATTAAGCTTCAGCCTTAGGTAGACACAATGTTCCTGAGTACGGAGCATGTGACCTTCTCATTGTTATTGACTCCCCCTAAGCTTTTAGTTCTGGCTTCAGCATGTATTCCTGTCCTTCTTCCAACAGTAGAGGAGTTGTTTGTTTTTTTTGCTTGTTCATTTTCACTAGCTATATTGGATTTTCACCAATGCCCAAGGATGTCTATTTCTTACCCCTTACAACTAGAGAATAATGCATTTTTCCATATAGGAGATAAAGAAGATCCAGGCAGATTGTTTATGTTTGCACACAGCAACTGCTCTTCTCTTTCACCTAGGTGTGCACTAATTCAGAAACTTTCTTAGTATTTTCAAATTTTGGGGGGTTGATAGAGGGAAAATATGTACAGAAATGTGCCAGTCCCCTTATATCTGTGGCCTCCAGAAGCTCCACACTGTCTCCCCACACTTATCTTTTGCCAATTTGTTCACTGTTCTTGTTGAATTATTCTAATAGTCTCCACATGCATCTGCTCTAGATAAGCAAGTGCTTGAGTCCTGTCTCTCTCTGCAGGTGTTGTTCCTTAGAATTTATGCTAGATGATTACCTTGTAACCTCAGATCCCTGATGGATACAAGAAATGTGATGGATTTTCATTTTGTCCAAATTTTTGTTGTAAGAGTATATGTGATGCTCCTTCTAGCTCGCTATATTAATGAGTGAAATCTAGAAGTCCTACTCTCTTTTGAAAACCTCTTTCTTCCTGTGGAACATTTTCATGTCTTCCACCTTATACCCTTCCATCAATCTCTTCAGAGACTTGCCAAATTATACACTCTCTCTTATCCTTGTGATTAAGTGTTCTTTCAGAGAACTTCCTCAAAAAATCCATCTCTCATTTCAAAAAGTAAAGAGTCCCTCCTATGTGATTCCTCATGTACTTCTCTATTATTACACTTATTTAATTCCTTGTAATTTCATATTCACTAGTCCACTATTAATTCATTTAAGATTCCTGAAGGCAGGAGCCTGTTGCATTGCCAGTTCCTGTCACGCTTGGTAGGCATCTGATGATCATTTCTATATGGAAGGCTTTCTATTATGGATACCAGAAACAGTGTAGACAAGAAGTATGGTATTACACAAAAGTCCTCAACATAAACCTAGAATCCAAAATATCACAAATGTTAAATATGTCTTTTAACTGTGCAAGAGATCCATGCTCCAAGAAAATGGAAAAACTCTTGGATATTAGACAATAGAATATAAAATCAATGGAGGCAGGAATGTATCCTTTTAATACCCTTCTCCCAGTAACACTCATTGTAGAGTAAATTGAAAATTTTTAGAGGTAGAAAACAGAGGGGGAAAAATGTGAAGAATAATCCAGATATCTACTCTTGTTTTGGGAAAGCAATTAACACTATTAGGAAATTTTTAAATTTTTAATTATAATCAATATCCATAGAGAGCCCTTTGCTAAATCCTAACGTAAATCCTAGATAAACTTTATATTTGGTGTGTTCCCTGGTTTTTTCAAAATATTATACAATTTTAAAGTAACAGAAAATATGTTTAGGGAAAATATAGATGAACTTCACAGAGAAAAGGAAGACCAGATCCTCATCTGTAGGTAATAATGGTAGGGACAGTGAATAATCCCAGAGCTAACAACCAGGAAACAGCTTACCTGGCCCAAGATACACAGACAATAGGCAGCTTCCCAACACGCTAAAATATATTTCCTTAGGGAATAAATTTAATTACTGTACTAGTAAAATCAATGGATATTCAAGTTATTTCCCCAAAGAATTCAACATTCATTCAACATTTACACAAGAAGAACTGAGAAATCCTTCACTGCCTTATGCTCTGAGCCATAGTTAATTGCAGTTTATTTTTAATTTTTTAATATATACTATTAATTATAATCATGAAAATAGACCTAAACATTTTAACATAACAATGCTAGACTCATAAAGCTGCAGCCTCTTTCCAGCCTTTAAGTGGTGCTAAATTCTCATTTGGCTACAGAGGAATTTCGTTAAATCTACAAATAAATATCCCATAAATGCAAAATTTAAACTTAACCTTGTCCTCTTTTTGCAGTATATCACATTCTAAAGAAATTATCAACAGGATTGCTACCTTATAAAATAGAAGTGGGGAAAAGGAGAGAAAAGATTGCTAGTTTATATCTAAGAACTTGGCACTTTCCAGTAACATCCAAATGTCTAAAATTATTTTCACAGTATACACTTACAATCGTTGGATATCTGGCCAACTGAAACTAGATTTTTAGAATCGAAATTATCAAAGAGTAAAAACCTTTTAACACTGGACAATAGCTCTTAAGTGGATTTGTAAACATAAACAGCTTGAATAATTGTTAGCACTCATCCCTCTCTCTCTCTTTGTACAGTCTTTCTCCTTGCATCTATATACACAGCTGCAGGTGTGAGGTAGTGCATTGTAGTGGTTCAGAGCAAGGGCTTTGGAGTCAGACCACCTGTGATTAGAGACCCTTTTGTACTTCTCAATAGGTGCGTGGCTTTCAATATCTTCCAACACCTCGTGAAGACTCAGTTTGTTCATTCATAGATGAGAGGGTAATACTGGCATGTACTGTGAAGGGTTGTTCTCAAAATTAAATGAGATAATTTCTGTAAAGCAATAGCCATGGTGGCTGATACATAGTGAATATACAATAAATGTTAGCTGCAACAATAATGATCAATGTACCACTGAGGGTCAGAATTGCATTATTTGGAACATCTCAGTAAATGGTAAACAAGTCATAATTTTCTTCCTATAAGGGAAGACTTATGTTTCTACCAATTATATTAGGATGTAAAGATGTTCCTTCTTTCACAGTGAGCTCACTGTCACTAGAAAATCCAAATAGAGCTTCTTTTTACTATTTATTATTTTTGTTTCTCACTCCAAAATGCCCCATGCTTATGAGTAACCATAGAGCAGGATCAATGGCCCCTGGTGTCCAGTGGTAATTCATAGAGAAAAACTTTCTGTTACTTAATTCTTGGTCTTATCAGTGGACACTTGATTTATGAAGGAAGAGCAAAAATTTTGGAACATGACAATCTTTATTTGTACTCTGGATCTGTCACTTATTACATGTTTAAAGCTGAAAAAACAATCATTCTGTCTGTTTTTCCTTTTGTAAAGGTAGGTTAATAACATCTAACTCACAGAGTTATTATAAGAATAATTGATTAATAAGAACTAGACCTGGTTCATAATCAGACCTTAATAAATGGCACCCATTATCATTTTCATTTAGTGCAGGTCACTCTGCTTTACTAAGAAATAAACATAAACACAGAAAAAGTAGCAAAGATTAATTTTACTATCTTGTTTATAATATAAATTACTATCCTTATTAAAAAAAGAATCATTAGAATATCCTTTAAAAATATAATTACAGAGGTTAAGTAATTTTTGAAGTGGTTTATTAAGGGGGAAATAAAAATAAGTAGACTGTCTTCAGTTACAACTGTTGAAGATGCTTCTGTTCAGTTGTTTTTAAGAACCACAATTCCAAGCCTAAATCTTCTAATTGACAGAGTAAAGGGTCAATTAAAAATGTTTTCTTAAATTATGATACACTTCAGGCATACAAATAGATAATAAAATTAATGCCTCTATATCCAGCAGCCCAGCTTAGAAAATAAAGTCTTTCGTGTACAACTGAGGGCTCAGGATTCTTCTCACAGGTGCCACTGTCTTCTTTTTTCGCCTACCACTAATACATGCCCTTAAAATCACTACCATTCTGAATTTGATAAATCATTCCTAGAGTTTAACCCAAAACTATAGTGACTTTAATGACATAATAAATGATCACTATTATTTCTTCAATTAAGTTTTAGAACAAAGATAAAATAATTATAAACAAGGGAATTTTCTGCATGCTTTCTGTGTTTTTAATTTCTCAATTTAAAGTAAATAATAGCATAAATTCCTACCATTGCTAAAAGTACATTTGTACCAGAAGCCATCAAGTTTATCATTAAGATAAATTAATAGACCTATCCTTTTACTTAAAATAAATGGGAAGAGCATGATAAAAATCTATTCAAATAAAATGAAACATTATATGCAAGTTACCATGCTAAGAATACAGACGTAAATAAGATTTGATCCTTGTGTCATGTTTTGGGATAGATTGCAAAATAACTGTTCCTCTCCTTTCCTTTTGTTAAATATCTTACATAAAGGTCTTGGTTTGTATTTGTCTATAGCTGTTTTAAATGTTTGCCACTCTGAGCAAATTAGTAGTGACCTTGCATAGATCTATACTGACTCTTGAGAGTAACGTCTTTTCTAACCTTCAAAGAATATTCTCAGGGTGTTTAAAAAGCATATTAAAAATATTTTCTGAGTGGAAAGGCTTTTAAATATCCCCTACTGAAAATAGTGTTAAAATGGACTTTCTTAAAAAAATGTTTTTGTTTTTTTGTTTTTTTCTATTTAGAAAACAGAATTCTCTGCCATAGTCAAACAGGCAAAATTAATGTAGCTAAGCTCCTGTAGTGTTTGTTTTAATGCTTTGGGTTCCTTCATATGGTGTCATGTTAAGATAATGCAGGTAAAAAGAAAAATGGTGAAACATATACACAGAATGCAGTTAGTCCTCTCTGAGTGGCCAGAAACCTCTGTAACCAACTCCATGACAATTGAGAAAGAACAAGAACATTTCTAAGACAAAACTGAGCAATGCAGTTTAGAAATTCCTCATGAATCCAAACAGACTATTTCCATTTTATTTCTGTACACACACATACACACACACACACAGTTAGAGAAAACAATGGGAAACCAATATTGGAGAAGTCTACATTTCAGTGCCCAAAGAGCCTTTTTTAAAATTTCTTAACTTATAACATAGTTTTCTATGGGTACTAGTACAGTATTGTATCCCCTCTTTCTCATTCCATCTTGCTACTAATCCAAGCACAGACACAAGTTTAAGATTCATATATACTAAATAATCATCCTAGAATCAGATTTTACACCAGTGTTCCCTGACAGATATGGTCCACTTTACATGTGACACCCCAAGTGCTTGAGATAAGAAGCAGAATCAGTAAGAGGTAAAGATACTTATCATAATCACATGGGGAAGTTCTTTCTTTCTTCAATATCCCAATTCTGAGAATATACACTAGAGATTCTGGCTTAATGTTGAGAATAGGGCATGAATATACATACTCTGATAAAGAACTATGTCCAAGTATAACTGATACTTATTTGGAACATCTTCCAGGATCCTGATTAACTACTTAACAACCCATCCCCTGACTTCAGTTATAACCCAAAGTCCTCAAATACTGTTGACCCTGACCTTTTGGCCAAGATTTACTGGACCGGACCCAAGAGGCTCAGTCAGTTTTCTCCTCAGGGAATTGTTTGGGGATTATAGAAAGGAAGGTAAATCAAGCATTTGAAATGGCATAGTGGTTTTTATTTGCTCCCTACATAGACTAGACAAGCACAGAAAGCCAATGTGTAGATACAGAGTGAAACAAGCACATGGAGGAACTAAAGATGAAAGACAACAGCAATTTTCAACTTTCTGGTTTGACTACTGTTCTAAGGTCCAGCTGATTTTCTGTCATTGACTTCGATGACTTGTCTCTGTTTCATTACAATTCCCCTTCATGCCTAAGATATCTTAAGTTGGTTTATTTTATTTCCAAACAAAAGGCCTAATTTAAATATGTAAGTTATCCTAACCTTTGGAATAACAGGTATGTAACAAAATACTAACCAACTTATGGTTAGGACTATTCTTTAGTGATAGAAAATTGCCATCCCAGAAAACTGCCATCCCTCACAGCATCTGAGAAGGAACAACTTGGCTAGTCCTTCTCATTCACATTTGAATTAATAACTTTAAGCTAGTAATTCATTTTGAGACTTAGATGAGCATCACTTTCCTTTATGGAATCGACAATCACAGAATATGCATCAGGTTTTATTCCCTGGCCAATATAGGAATTTCCTCTATGATATATTGACAGGTGTCCAACTTCATAATGCTTTTAGCAGTTAGGATCTCTTTAATCTATGAAGCAATCAGTTGTATTTTTATTAGAGAGTTGTGATGTTAGAATTTTTTCTCATATTAAAGTCTTTCAAAAGTGATTGAAAGTTCAGGGAAGGTTTGCCAACGACTTTTCAAAATGAAAAGTTTATACTATTGATATTATCAAGGTACTGTTTTCAGAAATACAGATTAAAAATCCCAAGGGTTAGAGAATAATTACTATGAGCCATGTGACATGAATAGTTTGATGGAGGTTGAGATAGAAAACTAAGCTATGAAATGCTATAAGTAAAAGGAAAGTAAAAACAGTGGAGAGACCATGACATTGAGAACTGTGCTTCAAGTGTTCTGCTCATTGTCTTGGCCTTGACTTGGCATTAATATTGCATAAGAAATTTAAATTTCTGCATATGAGTTTCTTCATGTTTAAACAAATTTCTGAAAAAGTCTCTAAGGCCCCCTTCAGATTCTGACATCCTATGGATAAATAAAAGAATGTATCACAAATACCTAATGCAGGCACTATACTAATCAATGAAGCTAGCAGTGCTCAGGGATCAAGGAGTAGAGCTGAACACTTCAGCACAGTACTTCATCAAATGCTGAGTCTTGACCTCTCTGTTCTTACTCTGACCCAGGATGCATGGCTAACAGAGAGTTTCAGCGTGCCATCTGTCACATCAGGCATCTGTAGTTTGAGGACTGGATTATAGCCAAAATTCCATCAATTGATGTATCAGTCTTTCCTTTCTTAAAGTCATACAGCTTTAAAAGTGGTGTCTTTGCCTTTATCTACATTTTACTTTTGATAAATCATAACTCAGTGGTTGGCAATGAACTAGAAAAGCAAGTGAATAGTAAATCACTGATACTGACTGTGCCTTTTATCATTCAAGTGAAGATGGCCACTCAGTTGGGCCTGAGAGATTGTGAAGTAGAAAAGGCACATTGAGTGTTTCATTAGCACCACTCCATCCTTCTCTGTGTGATTCCCTTCCTATTCTTCTGTATCCTCTGTCCCTTATTCCTGTCTATTGTACTGAGCTATGAATACCAGAACCCTTCACTGCTCTACTTTTCTTCCATTCTAGCCTACTCTTCCACATTCAAGACCTTTACTCCTTTATTCAAAATATTCTGCACTGCATCTCATATCCTTTCATCCCTGCTAAGTAACTGGCTAGTTACTAAAATAGCTATATGGGGCTAGACTATTAATGGCTAGTCAAGAATGTAGTGTGCTATCACTTACTTTAAAATTACAAAGTATTTATTCAGTGCCTAACATGTGCCAGTCTTCATGGAGGATTCAGAAATGTATACCTATATTATCCTTGATCTCTTGGAGATCACAGCCTAAAGAGAGAACCTAAGTAAATATCTAAGATAATGTGTGGTGAGTACTATAAGAAATATTAAACAACATACATTAAAAGCATAGAGAAAAATACTTGACTCAATGTGGAAGTAAGAGATAGGAGGAAATAACTGGGAAGTCTATAAACGAGACTGTTCTACTATCTCTGAGACAGTAGTAGTCACTCAAGAGGACAAGGTGGGGTGTTCTTCAGGAAGAAGAAAGAATACATGCAAAGTACTGTGGTGAGGAAGATAATGATGGATTACCTAGGCATAGGAATAAAAAGAGAAAAGGCCAAGAGAGAAAAATCTTTACAAATGATCTTATACAACATATTAAGGCATTTGGACACTATCATAATATGAGTAATGGGAAACCACTAGAATGGTTTACAGGTTTGGAAGATCAGTCTGAGGATAGTGAAGATAATGAGTTGGAAGCATGGAGAAGGGAGAAAACTGGAAGCAAATAAAATATTTAAAAATCCACTGGAACATTAACCAGAACTCAACAATTGAAATAGGAATAGAAAAAGATGAATCCCCCAGATATTTGTTACTACAAGAATTGGCAGGGTGCAATGATCCACTGAATGTTTGTATGGGAGAGAAGAAAGGGCACAGGTGGTTTTGAGAGAGAGGGAAATTGAGGATGGCACCAAAGTATTTGACTTGCAGGCTTGGATATCTGGTGGAAACATTTGGAGATGAGGAAGAGTACAGGTAGACACAATTGAAGGTAATTAGAAAAAAAATACAAAGTATGACATTGGTTTTAATAAACAAAGCTATTTGTAGAGCAATCAGATAGCAATATCTGAAAATACATGTCTGATAATTTAAGAAAATGGGACTGTCCTGGATTTATACAACTGAAATTATTAGCTGAATACATAACAGTGAAATCACTTATGAAGAGTATGTAGCAGGAAGGAGACACTTCTAGGAGGGATATTAATATTTAAAAGGTAAGAACAAAAGGGAAAAGAAGTGAAAAAAGAAAAAAAATTGTAGTAATTGAAGAAAAAGACCAATTCAAGGAAAGGATAAGCAAAAAACTTTAAACACATGTAGGATGGGGTTTCAAAGGAAAAGGCAAATAGTAAGAAGAACATTGAGCGTTTAAATGAAAGGCTGGTTCCAATAAATTTTAGGACCTCAAATGTATCAAGAAACATTTAAATAGAATAATTAATTTTCTTGCATTGAAAACTGAATAGGTGGTGAGGAAATGGAGATACAATTATAGGCAAGTATTCTGAGGGAAATAGCCATTCATAGTTGTATCTTTAGTCTTAATGTACAGTTTAGTACAAAAAAGGAACTTAAATATTATTCAGTTAATAAAGAAATTTACAAATTTGAACAATTAAGATCATTTGGTAATAACTTGGTTAAAAAAAAAAATCATTTGCCTGCTGTATGGAGGATAGGCCATGAGAAGGAAAATGTCCATGAGAGGAGACTAAGTGTATTAATTATCTATTGTTATTTTAAAATATTATTACAAACTTAGTAGATTAAAACAATTCATTTCAGTTTATGTAGGTCAAAAGCCAGGGCCTAGTGAAGCTGGGTTCTCTGCTTCAGGGTCTCATAAAGCTGCTATCAAGGTTTTAACCTAGGTTGTGATCTCACCTGAGGCTTGACTGGGAAGGACCTGCTTTCAAGTCCATGTAATTGCCTGCATTTAATTCCTTGTGAGATTTTGGATTGAGGGCCTCAGTTTCTCACTGCCTCTTAGCTGGAGTCTATCTTCAATACCTTTCTATATGGGTTTTCCCAACATGGCTGCTTCCTTCCTCAGAGCCAAAAAAATGGAGAGTTTCCTTGAGAGATGAACATTACAATCTTATGTATTATAATTATGAAAATGACATCCCATTACCTTTGCACATTCTGTTAATTGAAAGTAAGTCAGATTTCCTGTCCACACTCAAGGGCAGGATATTAACCAAGGCAGAAACACCAGGAAGGAGGAATCATGACATTACCTTTACAGTCTATCATCCACAACAGTTAAAATAGTGCTTCATTCCAGGTGAAAGAGCTCAGAGACTTGGACGTGGGTCATAGCTGTGGATTTGGTTAAGATATGGTAAAATTTGGAACACAATTTGAAATATGAAGTTAAGGGTAATATCAATAGATTGGATCTAGTGCAAAGTAAGAAAGAAAGAATCATATATGAGTGCTGAATATTCAGAATGAGCATCCAGGTGAATATTAGTACCATTTACTCTGATAGGTTAGATTGGAGGAAGTATAGGATTTGGCCATATTGGGGTTTTTTTAGATGTGGTAAGTTAGAGATTACTATTGTATCCAAGCAAATATGCCTATTAGGCAGTCCAGTATGTGTCTAGTATACAAAAAGAAAATAGGTGAAGATAGAAATTCAAGTTATCAGAATACATGCAAGGCCATGTAATTAGAAGAGACCATGCAGTGAGTGACAGTAAACAGAGAACAGAAGAAGGCCAGTATCTATCTGTGGGAAGGGAAGGAAGAGGCAGCAAAGAAAACTGAATAGTGACCACCAATAAAGTAGGAGAAAACTCAGAGTAGTGAGGTATGCCAAAAGGCTAGAAAAGATGGTGTTCCAAGAAGAGTAATCAACTGCATTCAATGTTATTCATTATCTTACTTAACCTTCTAATAAGTATTGACTATAGGGGGACATGCTCAGCAGCCTCCATATTGCAAGCTCAGCTTGCTTTCTCCATTTGAGAAAATCTTGGAGCTCGATTCTTTACAACTCTATCTCCAAAAGTATCTGGCTGTCCACAACTGTGTGGCTGACAGAGTATTTGTGCTCTGGCCAGGTGTCAAGCCTGTGCCTCTGAGGTGGGGGAGCCAAGTTCAGGATATTGGTCCACCAGAGACTTCCTAGCTCCACATAATATCAAATGGTGAAAGCTCTCCCAGAGATCTCCATCTCAATGCTATGACCCAGCTCCACTCAACAACCAGCAAGCTACTGTGCTGGACACCCTATGCTAAACAACTAGCAAGACAGGAACACAACCCGACCTATTAGCAGAGAGGCTGCCTAAAATCATAATAAGGTGGCTGACACCCCAAAACACACCACCAGACACAGTCCTGTCCACCAGAAAGGCAAGATCCAGACTCATCCAACAGAACACAGACACTAGTCCCCTGTACAAGGAAGCCTACACAACCCACTGAAACAACCTTAGCCACTGGGGCCAGGCACCAAAACAATGGTAACTACGAACCTGCAGGCTGTGAAAAGGGGACCCCAAACACAGTAAGTTAATCAAAATGAGAAGACAGAGAAACACACAGCAGATGAAGGAGCAAGGTAAAAACCCACCAGACCAAACAAATGAAGAGGAAATAGGCAGTCTACCAGAAAAATAATGCAAATAATGATAGTAAAGATGATCCAAAATTTGGAAGTAGAATGGAGAAAAAATAGGAAATGTTTACCAAGGTTATAGAAGAACTAAAGAGAAAACAAATAATGTTGAACACAATAAATAAAATTTAAAATTCTTTAGAAGGAATCAATCATAGAATAACTGAGGCCGAAGAATGGATAAGTAACATGGAAGATAAAATAGTGGAAATAACTAAGGCAGAGCAGATTAAGAAAAAAGAATGAAAAGAATTGAGGACAGTCTCAGAGACCTCTGGGACAACATTAAAAGCACCAACATTTGAATTATAGGGGTCCCAGAAGAAGAAGAGAAACAGAAAAGGACTGAGAAAATATTTGAAGAGATTATAGTTGGAAACTTCACTAATATGGGAAAGGAAATAGTCAAGTCCAGGAAGTGCAGAGAGTCCCATACAGGATAAATACAGGGAAAAACATGCCAAGACACATATTAATCAAACTATCAAAAATTAAATACACAGAAAAACTATTAAAAGCAGCAAGGGAAAAGCAACAAATAACATACAAGGGAATCCCCATAAGGTTAACAGCTGATCTTTCAGCAGAAACTCTGCAAGCCAGAAGGGAGTGGCAAGCAATATTTAAAGTGATGAGAGGGAAAAACCAACAACCAAGATTACTCTACCCAGCAAGGATCTCATCTAGATTTCACGTAGAAATCAAAACATTTACAGACAAGCAAAAGCTAAGAGAATTTAGCATCACCAAACCAGCTTTAAAACAGATGCTAAAGGAACTTCTCTAGGCAGGAAACAGAAGTGAAGAAAAAGACCTACAATAACAAACCCAAAACAGTTAAGAAAATGGTAATAGGAACATACATATCGATAATTACCTTAAATATGAATGGTTTAAATGCTCCCACCAAAAGACACAGACTGGCTGAATGGATACAAAAACAAGACCCATATATATACTGTCTACAAGACACCAACTTCAGACCTAGAGACACATACTGACTGAAAGTGAAGGGATGGAAAAAGATATTCCATGCAAATGGAAATCAAAAGAAAGCTGGAGTAGCATATTTCATATCAGACAAAAGAGACTCTAAAATAAAGAATATCACAAGAGACAAAGAAGGACACTACAGGATGGTCAAGTGATCAATCCAAGATGAAGATATAACAATTGTAAATATTTATGCACCCAACATAGGAGCACTTCAATACATAAAGCAAATGCTAACAGCCATAAAAGGGAGAATCAACAGTAACAAAATCATAGTAAGGGACTTTAACACCCCACTTTCACCAGTGGACAGATCATCCAAAATGAAAATAAGTAAGCAAAGAGAAGCTTTAAATGATACATTAAACAAGATGGATTTAATTGATATTTATAGGACATTCCATTCAAAAAAAACAGAATACACTTTCTTCTCAAGTGCTTATGGAACATCCTCCAGATTGATCGTATCCTGGGTCACAAATCAAGCCTTGGTAAATTTAAGAAAACTGAAATTTTATCAAGTATCTTTTCTGAGCACAATGATATGAGACTAGATATCAGTCACTGGAAAAAATCTGTAAAAAATACAAACACATGGAGGCTAAACAATACACTACTTAATAACCAAGAGATCACTGAAGAAATCAAAGGGGAAATCAAAAAATACCTAGAAACAAATGACAATGAAAACGTGATGACCCAAAACTTATGGGATGCAGCAAAAGCAGTTCTAAGAGGGAAGTTTATAGAAATAAAATCATACCTCAAGAAACAAGAAACATCTCAAATAAACAACCTAACCTTACACCTATAGCAATTAGAAAAAGAAAAAGAAAAAACCCCAAAGTTAGCAGAAGGAATGAAATTATAAAGATCAGATCAGATATAAAGGAAAAAGAAATGAAGGAAATGATAGCAAAGATAAGTAAAACTAAAAGCTGATTCTTTGAGAAGATAAACAAAATTGATAAACCATTAGCCAGACTCATAAAGAAAAAAAGGGAGAAGACTCAAATCAATAGAATTAGAAATGAAAAAGGAGAAATAACAACGGACACTGCAGAAATACAAAGGATCATGAGAGATTACTACAAGCAGCTATATGCCAATAAAATGGACAACCTGGGAGGAATGGACAAATTCTTAGAAAAGCACAACCTTATGAGACCAAATCAGGAAGAAATAGAAAATATGAATAGAACACTCACAAGGACTGAAATTGACACTGTGATTAAAAATCTTCCAACACACAAAAGTACAGGAACAATGGTTTCAAAAACAAATTCTATCAAACCTTTACAGAAGAGCTAACACCTATCCTTCTCAAACTATTCCAAAATATAGCAGAGGGAGGAAAACACCCAAACTCATTCTATGAGGCCACCATCACCCTGATACAAAAACCAGATAAAGATGTGACGAAGAAAGAAAACTACAGGCCAATATCACTGATGAACATAGATGCAAAAATACTCAACAAAATAGTAGTAAACAGAATCCAAGAGCACATTAAATGGATCATACACCATGATCAAGTGGGGTTTATCACAGGAATGCAAGGATTCTTCCATATATGCAAATCAATCAATGGATAAACCATATTAACAAATTTAAAGAGAAAAACCATATGATCATCTCAATAGATGCAGAAAAAGCTTTCAACAAAATTCAACACCCAGTTATGAAAAAAAACCCTGCAGAAAGTAGGCATAGAGGGTACTTACCTCAACATAATAAAGGCCGTATATGACAAACCCACAGTCAACATCATTCTTAATGGTGAAAAACTGAAACCATTTCCACTAGATCAGGAAGAAGACAAGGTTGCTCACTCTCAGCACTACTATTCAACATAGTTTTGGAAGTTTTAGCCATAGCAATCAGAGAAGAAAAAGAAATAAAAAGAATCCAAATTGGAAAAGAAGTAAATCTGTCACTGTTTCCAGATGACATGATACTATACCTAGAGAATTCTAAAGAAGCCACCAGAAAACTATGAGAACTAATCAATGAATTTGGTAAAGTAGCAGGATACAAAATTAATGCACAGAAAACTCTTGCATTCCTATACACTAATGATGAAAATTATGAAACAGAAATTAAGGAAACACTCCCATTTACCATTGCAACAAAAAGAATAAAATACCTAGGAATAAATCTACCTAAGGAGACAAAAAAACCTGTATGCAGAAAGCTATAAGACCCTGATGAAAGAAATGAAAAATGATAAAAATAGATGGAGAGATATACCATGTTATCAGATTGGAAGAATCAACATTGTGAAAATGACTATCCTACCCAAAGCAACCTATTGATTCAATGCAATCCCCATCAAATTACCAACGGCATTTTTCACAGAACTAGAACAAAAATTACACAATTTCTATGGAAACAAAAAGGAACCCGAATAGCCAAAGCAATCTTGATAAAGAAAAACAGAGATGGAGGAATCAGGATGCCTGACTTCTGACTATATCACAAAGCTACAGTAATCAAGGTAGTATGGTCCTGGCAGAAAAACAGAAATATAGATCAGTGGAACAGGATAGAAAGCCCAGAGATAAACCCACGCACATATGGTCTCCTTACTTTTGACAAAGGAGGCAAGAATATACAATGGAGAAAAGACAGCCTCTTCAATAAGTGGTGCTGGGAAAATTGGACAGCTACGTGTCAAAGAATGAAATTAGAACACTCCCTAACACCATACACAAAAATAAACTGAAAATGCAGTAAAGACCTAAATGTAAGGCCAGACACTACAAAACTCTTAGAGCAAAACATAGGCAGAACACTCTATGACATAAATCACAGCAAGATCCTTTTTGACCCACCTCCTAGAGAAATGGAAATAAAAAGAAAAATAAACAATTAGTACCTAATGAAACTTAAAAGCTTTTGCACAGCAAAGGAAACCATAAACAAGATGAAGAGACAACACTGAAAATGGGAGAAAATATTTGTAAATGAAGCAACTGACAAAGGATTTATCTCCAAAATTTACAAGCAGCTCATGCAACTCAATATCTAAAAAGCAAAGAACCCAATCAAAAAATGGGCAGAAAACCTAAACAGACATTTCTCCAAAGAAGATATACAGATTGCCAGCAAACACATGCAAGGATGCTCAACATCACTAATCATTAGAGAAATGCAAATCAAAACTACAATGTGGTATCACCTCTCACCAGTCAGAATGGCCATCATCAAAAAATCTGCAAACAATAAATGCTGGAGAGGGTTTGGAGAAAAGGTAACCCTATTGCACTGTTGGTGGGAATGTAAATTGATACATCCACTATGGAGAACAGTATGGAGGTTCCTTAAAATCTAAATATAGAACTACCATATGACCCAGCAATCCCACTAGTAGTCATATACCCTGAGAAAACCATAATTCAAAATGAGTCATGTACCACATTGTTCATTGCAGCTCTATTTACAATAGCCGGGACATGGAAGCAACCTAAGTGTCTGTTGACAGATGAATGGATAAAGAAGATGTGGCATATATATACAGTGGAATATTACTCAGTCATAAAAAGAAATGAAATTGAATTATTTGTAGTGAGGTCGGTGGACTTAGAGACTGCTATACAGAGTGAAGTAAGTCAGAAAGAGAAAAACAAATACTGTAAGCTAGCATGTATATGTGTAATCTAAAAAATATAAAGGTTCTGAGGTATGTAGGGGCAGGACAAGAATAAAGACACAGATGTAGAGAATGGACTTGAGGACACGGGAAGTGGGGAGGGTAAGCTGGGATGAAGTGAGAGATTGGCATGGACTTATATATACCACCAATTGTAAAATAGATAGCTAGTGGGAAGCTGTCACATAGCACAGGGAGATCAGCTCGATGTTTTGTGACCACCTACAGGGGTGTGATAGGGAGGGTGGGAGGGAGATGCAGGAGAGAGGAGATATGGGGATATATGTATGTGTATAGCTGATTCACTGTGTTATAAAGCAGAAACTAACACACCATTGTAAAGCAATTATACTCCAATGTAGATGTTAAAAAAAACAAGAATTGACTATAGGATTGGATAAAATTGATTTTACTGGCAGCTTTATAAAAACAATTTTATTTGAGTTGTGGGACAAACGTTTAATTGTTTAAGTTACTGAGTGAATAGGAGGAATAGAAATGGAATAAGTTTTCAGTGTGATCAGGATAAGTGCATATATTTATCCTGGGGGATAGGGGATGGGAAGTTGCAAGAGTTCTCATGTGCTCTGAAGTTCCTCTATTATGTGATACTGATCACACGGTATAGAGATTTCATGAAATACAGTGAATGTTTAGAATAATTCCTGTGGGGAAAGGAAGACATAACTTTTTAAAGACACACACACAATTGCTTTTAACTAGAAAACTCCTCCTTTGGAAGTTTGAATATCTTTTATTGACATACCGTCATCATCTTCAATATGTTAACTCATGATGATGTACCATGACAGCAGGTCCTGTGGAGAAGAAAATATGGAGCAGGAATTTTGCCCAAAGTATCTTAACTCACACCAAATATGTGATTGCCAAATTTATTTACACTTAAGGTCAATCTGGGTCACAAAATCTTGGTAAAATCACTAAAATAGAATAGCAAATAGCAAACATGTAGAAATGGAAACATTGTCTGAAAGTAAATTATACATTCTACTTATTAACAGAGAAATCATAGCTGAATATTTAACTGATACTACAAAACAGGAAAAAACTAGGGAAAATTTTCTCAAATTCATACTCTGAATGTGAACTTATCATTATGTGTCACAAATATATATTTTCAACTAAATGTATCAAAATATATAACAAAATAATTTATGAGCATAAATACAAGGCTTGTAATATAATTTATATTGTATTACATGAATAGTTAATTCAGTTTTTATTCTGTATAATATATACAGCTCCTCCAAGAGTATATTTATTGTAATGTGTCTATGAGAAAAGTGTCTGTGATAGCTCCAAAGTTAAAATATCCCTCTAAGGGATCAATTATGGTATTCATCAAGAACTCCAATTTCAAATTGTCAGTGTTCATCATTTCTTCTATTTGCTATGCACTCTTGACATTGATTCAATTGCTTGCATTTCTTCAGCTCCCCATATCTATATAAGCATATTTTTTCAGCTTTGAGGTATAATTGACAAATAAAAGTGTAAGATATTTAAAGTGTACAATGTGATAATTTGACATCTGTATACATTGTGAGGATTCCTCCCATCGAGTTAATTAACACATCCATTCCTTGATATATTTACTTTTTTTTCTTTTTGCTGAGAAAATTTAAGTTCTACTCTCTTAGCAAATTTCAATTATACAGTACAGTATTATCAACAGTAGTCACCAAGTTTATGCATTAGATCCTTCAACCTTACTCATCTTAGAATTAATTGACAATTTTAGTATATTCTTTAACCAACCTCTCCCTGTTTTCCTCACCCCCCACCACCTAATAACCACTTTTCTACTTGGTTTCTATGAATTGAACTTTTTTTAGATTCCACCTATAAGTGATGTATTTATCTTTCTCTACTTGACTTTTAAAAGAAGTGGTGAATGGGTTAGCAGCAGTTAGATGAGGCTTATCTTTAGGATCACTAGAGGAAGAAATAGAGGTGAAGCAAGAGAAAATGAGCTGCTGTGGAAAGTATTTTTTGTTGAAAAATACTTAAGGACTTTGTAGCACATATTCCTTGTGTATAGAGGGAGTTGCCTGCATGTTTAGGTGAGAAATGAAAGGGAAATATTCTCTTAAACAAACCTTCTGCCTCTAAAAGCATGGAAAATATGCAAGTAACTTGGCGAGGAGAAGAATGTTTTTCTCCTTGTGGACACAGGATCATTAAACACCTTTAATGACTAAAATAGATCAAGAGTCACTGAAGACATTCACCCCTACTGAGCAAAATTTCAGTACCCAACATTTCTCTAGAAACATTTTAGCCTGAAGTAAATGGGAAGAATGAAAATTAACATTAAATCTGAAAATATTTCAGCAATGCATATATTATCTGGGACTTGGTTTTCTAATATTAAGAACAAAGATTTTCAAGTGCCCTAGCATTTGGCCAGGGTACATGAAAATCTCTTTTAATCACCCCAGAACTACTACTGAATTGAGTAAATTTTGTTTTAATAGGAAAATGAGGTATCAAAGCAACGGAGCCCATATTATCATTCAGACTATTATAGGAAAAAAATATGTGTAGTCAAAGAAGTTGCAATCATGTTTTTCAGTTTATTTGACCACCCTCCAAAACCATAGGACTTCGTGACAATAAAAGCAGAAAAATAACAAAACATTTGAGCACTGACCACAAACTATTACACCATACTTGCAGTCTCTCTCACATAGACACATACCCACACTCACACATATATGTGTATATATGTACACATGTTCTCTTATGAAAATAACTATATTCATTATTCAAACCAAAATAATCTGAAAATGTATATTTGCATACCCAACCTACATACATATTCATATATGGGTGAGGCTTTGGTATCAATAGCTTATCTCTGTCTTCATATCTATCTACAAATATATAAACCATGGGTTATAAATATCAAACTTATAAACAATCAGGAAAAAGGGACATGCTGCAAAATATCATGGCTAGTTTTATTCTTATTATCCCTATTAGGACAAAAGAAGGAGCTGCTGATTCCGTTGTTGTTGTATCAGAAGAGAAATTATAAGAATCTTATTAGTCACATATATAGCTAGTTTGCAGTTCTTCAAAATTAAATAGTTTAAAAAATTGTTGGACTCAGAAATCAAAGTGCTCCTATAGCTTCCTAAATAGTGTGGACTGAATCACTCTCCTGAAAGAATTTCACTGTATTCTAATCTTTGGCTGCATACAAACTGTTAAAGTTTATTTGCATCTGGAGAGACCACACAACTAATTTCAGGCACTAAATAACCTTGTGGTGAGTAAAAATAACTAAACATAATACAGGTATTTATTAAAAAGGGAATGGACTTGTTAAACTATCAAATTGACAGTCACTCTGTAAATGATTCACAAATTGATAAACCTAATGTGGTATATCAAAGAGAAGAAATAGATACTATTTCTTATGTCAACTCACTTTCTCAACTTACTTCCCCTGAGACTTTTTTAAAAGACAAATTTAACTATTACATTTTTGTTCTACATTCCACATGAAAAAAACTGGTTTGAGAGGAAATAGCCACAGACTTTATAATAAAAGTTTAAACATTACCAAATGTCATTATTACTATCCTTAAGTATAATCCCTAAAAATGCTATTATATCAAAATAAAATATTAAGCTTGGTAAAGGATTAAAAAAATCTCCTGTAACACCAAAAACAAAACATTTATATACACTAAATAAATATCACTCATGAGGAAAACAAGTATGTCCTTTATTAACAATGTTTTTCTGGCCACCCCTAACCTACCAGTTGCTAGTTTCAACATACATCAATGAATGGCCTTTGAAGGTAAAAACTCTTTCTAATGTAAGGGGTATTTGATCCACATTAATGTTTGATCTTGGCAGAAAAGGTAAATTGAATGAAATCAAATAAAACAAAGGTATAAAAGTAGGTTAACTACACAGATTGAAATTTGAGTACAGCTAGGAAACAGAAAAAGATAAATTACTCATTTCAAACTATTATAGCTCATTTCTTAGATGGCATAACAACCTAAGTTTAGTAAACACATCCTTTATGTACAAATATTATTGTTTATAAAAGAGAAGAGCTCTGAAAAATGTTAAAACTCTAAACATCTCGAGGATAGGTGCAACGCATTTCTTTTCATTCATCAAGCATTTCAAAAGAGGCATTTGCCACATTGTCATCAATGTGTGTGTCAGATATTGTCACCTTTTCACGACATTACAAACTCTCAACATTCAGGTGGCCAGAGAAAGACAGCAAAGAAACTCTGCTAAATGTGTCCTTAGAAGTAAACGTGGAAGTAGAAGAGACATTTTACCAGTTTGCCCGAGACACCCCCTCCCCTACATTCACTTGGTCATGTGTTCCTTACTCAAGGAGGAAGGAGAGGAGCTCTACCCCACGCACAAGGCTTTTTACTGCTCTTTTCTCTATATATGAAAAGGAAATGAGCACAGTTAAGAACATAGCAATACAATCAATCTGTCTTTACATATTGGTTAGTCTAGCATTAATATCTTATCATCCAGCCAGAGCACAAAAGTTAGCAATAGAAAGATGACAAATATTGAAGTTAATGTATTAGTTTTCTAAATTATTACCAAACTTCATTCTAACCATGATTCTTAAGTGCATTTAAAGTTTGATCATCACCTCTCAGTATCGCTAGTGCCTTTTTTCACTTCTTAGAATAGCAGCAGTCACTAAGACAAAGATGGTTTGGGTTGTGATAACACTACTCCCTGTCTAAAAAAGTCAAGTTTCCTGAAGACAAGTCAGGGTAAAGAACTCGTTATTATAAAGTAACTTACCTCTTACATTAAGTTATCTTTATCTTGCTCAATTCTTAAAAATAGTAGTGGAGCTCTGTGCCCAGAAATTCAATTGAGTTTTTCATAAGCCAGACCTAGATATCAGTTTCTCAAATATCTTTCAGTACTTTATTTCTATAAATTACATTACTTTGCTGTAGTCACACTCTAAATATGTGTCATCAAATTAAAGAAAATCAACTTTAGAAAGAAAAATATCAAGTACTTAAGAATTGACATCAATTTTTTTCAATGTACAATTTCTACACCTGAAATAAAGCTCTATTTTAATATTAGGTATTTAACACTGGAAAAAATATATGGAAAATAGTGCCACCATAAAAATATTGATTTGTATTTGTCTTTTCAATGTGATTTTATTCTAAAAAGGCAAAACAAAACAAGATACGTAATACTTGAATGCTTTCCACCCAGTCTAGAAATTGAGGTCAACACTAGTAGTTGTTTATGGTCAGATCCGAAACAAATTGGAAATAACCACTAAGTTTTTGTTCATTCCTACAATTACTATGTTTTGTCCAGTGTCTTAAAACACTCAGGTCCTATCTTCTCCTACATATTCCAAAACTTATTTTTAAATATTTTAATACATCCATATTACAAAGGACTTAAAGAATTAACAGAATGAATTTTCCATATTTCCATCAAAGTGACTATTTTAAGAAAAATATTACTTGTGAGATTAAAGATCTTAAAGATATTCTAAGGGCTTGGAACACCATGTGGGAGAATACCTGAAATTGTATCATCACCACCTACTTAAGCCTTGAACTCTGCCTTCCAAGGGTTAGTTACAGTGGCATCAAAGCAAAAAAAAAAAAAAAAAAAAAAACCTAGACTTGAAATAACTGAGATAAAAACAATTAAAACAAAAATATATGCTAATATTAATTATGTTTATTTTAAAATGAAATGTGCTCACTCTAAGGAATTCAGAGAAGGAAGTTTCAGAGAAAGAAAAATTTACCTTATAGCTAAAGACTGGATAGGGCATGGGAAAGCAAAGTAAAGCAGGGGTGAGTTTGGAATTAGGGATAATTTAAAATAAAGTGATTATGTACTAAAAAAAAAAGCACATGTTGTCACTTCGAGTAAGATGGTTTCATTACTTCCTTTTAATAAATTAGAAAACTTCAGAACCAAGAGGATTGAAAATCTCCTTATTTTTTTCTCCTTCAGCAAGGATATATGTGTTTATTACCAGAGAAAGTTACAAGAATTTTCAAGAAATCAAACTTTCAGAGATTTTAACATTAATTGATTCATTTTCTCATTGGAATTATCTTTTTGTTCCATTCGCACTTTTTACTCTTAGGAATCCAGCAGCTGGAACAGTGCAAATATAAGAACTGTCATCCACAAATAGAAGCTTACCATGTTAGGGGGAAAATGATAGGCCTTCTACTTTTTGGACATAACACATTTTTTTTTTTTTCATCAAATGACTCCTGAGAGAATGGTTTTTCTTGTTGACCTAGAAAACATAAAATAGGATATAATGGAATAACTTTGTAGACCTCAAAACAAATCTTTATAGGAAACAACAACAAAAGCAGAAACCAAAAATAAAATGAAATAGGCTCTCTTCTCCTTTCCCTATCCTTTTGCGCTCAGCAGTTCATTCTTTACAACACAAATGGATTTCCCTGGACCTTCTTCCCTAATTAACCTTAGCATTAGAATTATTTAACTAAAATATCCTTTAACAAGGCTAGAGATAATATTCATGCTACTTCTCTCAAAATTTAACTCCTAAAACAGTTCACAAGACATGAAGAGCTAAATCCGTAAGGCCATTTAATCTTTTAGCAATAGCACTTTCTCACTGAGACTTCTGAATTCTCAGACCTTTCTTCCATTTTAATTTTCTGCCTCTTTAAACAGGTCACAACTACAACAACTACAGGCTTGACAGGAAAAGAAATTTGGTGCCTCTAATTCGCTGTGTGTCTACTTGTATTTCACTTTCTTCACATTTGGCCTTTTGTCAGACTCCATCTAAAATCAAATCACTATTGGCCAAGGCCATGTCCACACAAAAATGGCAGTGTTAGATGTGTCCAAATAAGATCATAATTCTGCTTAGCTATAGCAGTTTACACGGCGATGTGAAATATCAGAACCATTGCTAGAAGAAAAGTCTGCCATGAGCTTACAGAAATCAAACACACCAAATCTATTTTCCTTCATTCTGCCAGTGATATCTGAAGCCAGATCAATTATTATCCATAAAGAAACAAAAAAGAAATGGTAAACATTTACAATATTTTTTAGAATTTTCTAATTAACTATGAAACACTTGTAGAGGAAGACACATATAAGACTAACAACATGTATTATTAATCATTTAGATTAATTTAGTTGCTCATATAAACAAGTCTAACCATCATATAATGCTGGAGAAGATTCTATATATTGTATATTGATGATAATTTCCACAAAAGAATTAGTTAGCATATGAGTTTCCCAAATTGTAGCCAAAGAACTCCTCAGAGGTTTACATAATAATTTCAAAGTTCTCTTCAGTCTACCAAGACACACTGTGTATATGTATAAGTAAACGATTCCACAAGTAGAACACCATAAATCTTCCCTGCCTTTAGCCACATTTACAAATTTTTACTGAAGCTATCTCTGTAACCAGAGACAAAGATGTGTATTTTAACAAAATCCTACAAATGTGAACCCAACATGAACAGAAAATTGATTCTACAGATGCGACCCAAACATGAAATTATAGGAAATAAAAATATAACTTTTATAAAAAACATTTAGAATGATGTATATCTACTAAATTTTTCCTTTAACTCCTTCTCCACCTTCTACCCTTTGTTGTCAAGTAGAGCATGTTCCTTTTTTGTATTTCCTCTATGGCATATACATTGATGTGCAGTGAGGCTGTGTGCTAAAATTTCAGTTCTGCTGTGTATGAAAGCCTTTTGATGGCCAAAAGAATACATCTATACTACTTTCAGTATAAAGATAAGACATGAAAAATCCAACTACTGGATAGGTCTTCTGTCTACTTCTGGGTGCCCTCTGGCAGCAAGTTGGTCCATAGCTGTATAGCAGGTTTTTCATATTACTCCTCTGCACCACAGTTATATCCCTCCCAATGGGCTAGACTTAAACATTATCCTATCTTCCTGTGCTGGTTATTTCTGCAGTTGATCCTGATCAAGTGTCAACACCAACCATTAGCTATCCTACTCCTGTTTTTATATTCTCCAGGAGGTTAAATGATAATAAACCTCTCTCCCTTCTAAGCAAACAGGAAAACTGCCACAGTGAAGTTACCAGGAACAAGTCAGCCAAAGGCAGAGATAGAGTCAAAAAACATCTTGAGCCTTTTAAAAACTTGTTCTGACAGCAGCTTCCACCAGAGTCCCTGAACTAATGAATTTGGTTTAGGTTTGTAACATATACCATTATCAGAGATACCATTTACCTAACCAGAAACAGGCTCAGGCCCTAGGAGTAATTATGTGGCAGAGTGTTTATCATTTACACAGTAAAGGAACCTCAGGCTAGAACAAGAATTGCAGCTGATTTGAAAACTAAAACTTGATTTCTGCCACTCAAACTGCCATTGATGCCCTCTTGCATCCTGTTTGTGAAAAGATGAGTTCGAGTTGGAGGCTCATCTTGTTTGCAGAAAGGACATAATTCAGCTAAGGGTAGAACGTAGTTTCCTGGTAACCATGATCTATAGAAAGAGAGCTAGTGACTCTTCTAGTCGCTATACCTTTCATAAAGCAGGCCAGAATTAAGTCAACTCTTCTGAAGATAAAATGAGGCAAGTTCTTCCATATTGCTACTTGAGGAGAAGATATAAAATAGAATAAACATAGGGCCTCCCTGGTGGCGCAGTGGTTGAGAGTCTGCCTGCTGATGCAGGGGACACGGGTTCGTGCCCCGGTCTGGGAAGATCCCGCATACTGCGGAGCAGCTGGGCCCGTGAGCCATGGCCGCTGAGGTTGCGTGTCCAGAGCCTGTGCTCCGCATCGGGAGAGGCCACAACAGTGAGAGGCCCGCGTACGGCAAAAAAAAAAAAAAAAAAAAAAAATAGAATAAACATAAATCAAAGACTTTCTGACTTTGAAGATTTTTTGAGATATAATTGACATATAACATTATGCCAATTTCAGGTGTACAACTTAATGATTCAATATTTCTCTATGCTGTGAAATGATCACCACAATAAGCCTAGTTAATATCCATCCCCACACATAGTTATAAGTTTGTTTTTGTGATGAGAACTTTTAAGATCTACTCTTAACAATTTTCAAATATACAATTCGATATTATTAACTATAGTCACCTTGTTATATATTACATCCTCAGGCCTTATTTATTTTATAACTGGAAGTTTGTAACTTTGACTAGCTTCACTACACCCTACCCCCCACTTCTGGCAAATACTAATCTGTCTCTATACCTATGAGTTCGGTTTTTTATTTTGTCATTTTAGATTCCACATATAAGTGAGATCATACAGTATTTCTCTTCCTCTGTCTGACTTATATCATTGAAGATGGATGGAGCATGAAGGCATTGTGCTGTTGCAAATGGCAATATTTCCTTTGTTTTTCTGGGTGCATAAAACTAAGTGGTATTTATATACCACATTTTCTTTATTCATTCAACCATTGGTAGACAGTTAAGTTGCTCTCTATGTTTTGGCTATGCATTTGGCAATGATGCAATGTACATGAAGGTGCATATATCTTTTTGAATTAATGTTTTTATTTCCTTCAAATAAATATCCATATTGCAATTGCTAGATTATATGGTAGTTCTATTTTTAATTTCTGGAGGAACTTCCATACTGTTCTCCATAGTGGCTGCATGAATTTACATTCCTACCAGCAGATCACAAGTGTTCCCTTTTCTCCACATCTTTGCTGACACTTATTATTTCTTGTCTTTTTGATCATAGTTTTACCAAAAACTGTGAGGTAATATTTCATTGTAGTTTTGATTTGAATTTCCCTGATGGTTAGTGATGCTGACACTTTTCATGTACTTCTTGGCTATCTGTATGTAAAAAAATGTCTATTCAGATCCTCTGCCCATTTTTAAATGGTATTGTTTGGTTTTTGGTATTGAGTTGTATGAGTTCTTTATATTTTTTTATTTTATTTTTATTTTTTAAATTTTATTTATGTTTGTCTGCATTGGGTCTTCATTGATGCTTGTGGGCTTTCCTTAGTTGCGGTGGAGGCTACTCTTGTAGTGGGTGGGCTTCTCATTGCGGTGGCTTCTCTTGTTGTGGAGCACAGACTCTAGGCACGTGGGCTTCAGTAGTTGCAGCACAAGGGTTCAGTAGTTGTGATACACGGGCCTTAGAGCTCACAAGCTTCAGTAGTTGTGGCGCATGGGCTCAATATTTGTGGTGTGTGGGCTCTAGGGCACATGGGCTCAGTAGTTGTGGCTTGCGAGATCTAGAGCTCAGGCTCAGTATTTGTGGTTCATGGGCTTATTTGCTCCATGACATGTGGGATCTTTCCAGACCAAGGATTGAACCCATGTCTTGAATTGGCAGGCAGATTCTTAACCACTGCTCCACCAGGGAAGTCCAATATGTTTTAGATATTAACCTCTTATCAGATATGATTTGCAAATATTTTTCCCATTAATTATGTTGCCTTTTCATTTTATTGATCTTTTCATTTCCTGGACAAAACTTTTAAGTTTGATGTAGTCCCACTTATTTATTTTTGCTTTTGTTGTCTTTCTTTTGCTGTTAAAGCCAAAAAATCATCATCAAGTCCACTGTCAAAGAGCTTACTGCCTATGTTTTGTTCTAGTTTACTAGTTTCAGTTTTACCTTCAAGTCTTTAATCCATTTTGAGTTAATTTTTCTTTGTATTATAAGATAATGGTCCAGTTTCATTCTTTTGCATGTGGCTGGACAGTTTTTCCAACACCATTTATTGAAGAGACTATCCATTCCCCATTGCATTTTCTTGGCTTCTTCCTCCTCAATTAATTGACCACATACATATGGGTTTGCTCTATTCCATTGATATATGTGTCTGTTTTATGCCAATACCACACTGTTTTGATTATAATGTTTATAATACAGTTTGAAATCAGAAAGCGTGCTGACTCCAGTTTTGATCATCTTTCTAAGGATTGCTTTGGCTATTCGGGGATTTGGGGGTTTCCATACACATTTTAGTATTGCTTTATTTCTCTAAGTTTTTTTTAATTTTTTTTATTTTTATTTTATTTTTTTTGCGGTATGCGGGCCTCTCACTGCTGTGGCCTCTCCCGTTGTGGAGCACAGGCTCCGGACGCACAGGCCCAGCGGCCATGGCTCACGGGCCCAGCCGCTCCACGGCACGTGGAACCCTCCCAGACTGGGGCATGAACCCATGTCCCCCGCATCGGCAAGCAGACTCTCAACCACTGCGCCACCAGGGAAGCCCTCTAAGTTTTTTTTTAAATGAAGTATAGTTACTATACAATATTATATAAGTTACAGATATACAATATAATGATTTATAATTTTAAGGTTATACTCCATTTATAGTTATTATAAAATGCTGGCTATATTCCTCATGTTGTACAATATATCCTTGTAGCTTATTTTATTTTATTATTATTATTTTTTTTAAATTTTATTTTTTTTATTAGTTTCTGCTTTATAACAAAGTGAATCAGTCATACATAAACATCTGTTCCCACATCCCTTCCCTCATGCATCTCCCTCCCTCCCACCCTCCCCATCCCACCCCTCCAGGCGGTCACAAAGCACCGAGCTGATCTCCCTGTGCTCTGCGGCTGCTTCCCACTAGCTATCTACCTTACGTTTGGTAGTGTATATATGTCCATGCCTCTCTTTCGCTTTGTCACAGCTTACCCTTCCCCCTCCCCATATCCACAAGTCCATTCTCAAGTAGGTCTGTGTCTTTATTCCCGTTTTACCCCTAGGTTCTTCATGACATTTTTTTTTTTTTAAATTCCGTATATATGTGTTAGCATACGGTATTTGTCTTTCTCTTTCTGACTTACTTCACTCTGTATGACAGACTCTAGGTCTATCCACCTCATTACAAATAGCTCAGTTTCGTTTCTTTTTATGGCTGAGTAATATTCCATTGTATATATGTGCCACATCTTCTTTATCCATTCATCCGATGATGGACACTTAGGTTGTTTCCAGCTTCGGGCTATTGTGAATAGAGCTGCAATGAACATTTTGGTACATGTCTCTTTGGGAATTATGGTTTTCTCAGGCTATATGCCTAGTAGTGGGATTGCTGGGTCATATGGTAGTTCTATTTGTAGTTTTTTAAGAAACCTCCATACTGTTCTCCATAGTGGCTGTACCAATTCACATTCCCACCAGCAGTGCAAGAGTGTTCCCTTTTCTCCACACCCTCTCGAGCATTTATTGTTTCTAGATTTCTTGATGATGGCCATTCTGACTGGTGTGAGATGATATCTCATTGTAGTTTTGATTTGCATTTCTCTAATGATTAATGATGTTGAACATTCTTTCATGTGTTTGTTGGCAGTCTGTATATCTTCTTTGGAGAAATGCCTATTTAAGTCTTCTGCCCATTTTTGGATTGGGTTGTTTGTTTTTTTGCTATTGAGCTGCATGAGCTGCTTATAAATTTTGGAGATTAATCCTTTGTCAGTTGCTTCATTTGCAAATATTTTCTCCCATTCTGAGGGTTGTCTTTTGGTCTTGTTTATGGTTTCCTTTGCTGTGCAAAAGCTTTGAAGTTTCATTAGGTCCCATTTGTTTATCTTTGTTTTTATTTCCATTTCTCTAGGAGGTGGGTCCAAAAGGATCTTGCTGTGATTTATGTCATAGAGTGTTCTACCTATGTTTTCCTCTAAGAGTTTGATAGTTTCTGGCCTTACATTTAAGTCTTTAATCCATTTTGAGCTTATTTTTGTGTATGGTGTTAGGGAATGATCTAATCTCAAACTTTTACAAGTCCCTGTCCAGTTTTCCCAGCACCACTTATTGAAGAGGCTCTCCTTTCTCCACTGTACATTCCTGCCTCCTTTGTCAAAGATAAGTTGGCCATATGTGCGTGGGTTTATCTCTGGGCTTTCTATCCTGATCCACTGATCTATCTTTCTGTTTTTATGCCAGTACCACACTGTCTTGATTACTGTAGCTTTGTAGTATAGTCTGAAGTCAGGGAGCCTGATTTCTCCAGCTCCGTTTTTCGTTCTCAAGATTGCTTTAGCTATTCGGGGTCTTTTGTTATTCCAAACAAATTTTGAAATTTTTTGTTCTAGTTCTGTGAAAAATGCCAGTGGTAGTTTGATAGGGATTGCATTGAATCTGTAGATTGCTTTGGGTAGTAGAGTCATTTTCACAATATTGATTCTTCCAATCCAGGAGCATGGTATATCTCTCCATCTATTTGTATCATCTTTAATTTCTTTCATCAGTGTCTTATAATTTTCTGCATACAGGTCTTTTGTCTCCTTAGGTAGGTTTATTCCTAGATATTTTATTCTTTTTGTTGCAATGGTAAATGGGAGTGTTTTCTTGATTTCATTTTCAGATTTTTCATCATTAGTGTACAGGAATGCCAGAGATTTCTGTACATTAATTTTGTATCCTGCTACTTTACCAAATTCATTGATTAGCTCTAGTAGTTTTTCGGTAGCATCTTTAGGATTCTCTATGTATAGTATCATGTCATCTGCAAACAGTGACAGCTTTACTTCTTTTCCAATTTGGATTCCTTTTATTTCCTTTTCTTCTCTGATTGCTGTGGCTAAAACTTCCAAAACTATGTTGAATAAGAGTGGTGAGAGTGGGCAGCCTTGTCTTGTTCCTGATCTTAGTGGAAATGGTTTCAGTTTTTCACCATTGAGGACAATGTTGGCTGTGGGTTTGTCATATATGGCCTTTATTATGTTGAGGAAAGTTCCCTCTATGCCTACTTTCTGCAGGGTTTTTATCATAAATGGGTGTTGAATTTTGTCGAAAGCTTTCTCTGCATCTATTGAAATGATCATATGGTTTTTCTCCTTCAACTTGTTAATATGGTGTATCACATTGACTGATTTGCGTATATTGAAGAATCCTTGCATTCCTGGGATAAACCCCACTTGATCATGGTGTATGATCCTTTTAATGTGCTGTTGGATTCTGTTTGCTAGTATTTTGTTGAGGATTTTTGCATCTATGTTCATCAGTGATATTGGCCTGTAGTTTTCTTTCTTTGTGACATCCTTGCCTGGTTTTGGTATCAAGGTGATGGTGGCCTCGTAGAATGAGTTTGGAAGTGTTCCTTCCTCTGATATTGTTTGGAAGAGTTTGAGAAGGATGGGTGTTAGCTCTTCTCTAAATGTTTGATAGAATTCGCCTGTGAAGCCATCTGGTCCTGGGCTTTTGTTTGATGGAAGATTTTTAATCACAGTTTCAATTTCAGTGCTTGTGATTGGTCTATTCATATTTTCTATTTCTTCCTGAGTCAGTCTTGGCAGGTTGTGCATTTCTAAGAATTTCTCCATCTCTTCCAGGTTGTCCATTTTATGGGCATAGAGTTGCTTATAGTAATCTCTCATGATCTTTTGTATTTCTGCAGTGTCAGTTGTTACTTCTCCTTTTTCATTTCTAATTCTATTGATTTGAGTCTTCTCCCTTCTTTTCTTGATGAGTCTGGCTAATGGTTTATCAATTTTGTTTATCTTCTCAAAGAACCAGCTTTTAGTTTTATTGATCTTTGCTATCGTTTCCTTCATTTCTTTTTCATTTATTTCTGATCTGATTTTTATGATTTCTTTCCTTCTGCTAACTTTGGGATGTTTTTGTTCTTCTTTCTCTAATTGCTTTAGGTGCAAGGTTAGGTTGTTTATTCGAGATGTTTCCTGTTTCTTAAGGTGGGATTGTATTGCTATAAACTTCCCTCTTAGAACTGCTTTTGCTGCATCCCATAGGTTTTGGGTCATCGTGTCTCCATTGTCATTTGTTTCTAGGTATTTTTTTATTTCCTCTTTGATTTCTTCAGTGATTACTTCGTTATTAAGTAGTGTATTGTTTAGCCTCCATGTGTTTGTATTTTTTACAGCTCTTTTCCTGTAATTGATATCTAGTCTCATAGCATTGTGGTCAGAAAAGATACTTGATACAATTTCAATTTTCTTAAATTTACCAAGGCTTGTTTTGTGACCCAAGATATGATCTATCCTGGAGAATGTTCCATGAGCACTTGAGAAAAATGTGTATTCTGTTGTTTTTGGATGGAATGTCCTATAAATATCAATTAAGTCCATCTTGTTTAATGTATCATTTAAAGCTTGTGTTTCCTTATTTATTTTCATTTTGGAAGATCTGTCCATTGGTGAAAGTGGGGTGTTAAAATCCCCTACTATGATTGTGTTGCTGTCGATTTCTCCTTTTATGGCTGTTAGTATTTGCCTTATGTATTGAGGTGCTCCTATGTTGGGTGCATAAATATTTACAATTGTTATATCTTCTTCTTGGATCGATCCCTTGATCATTATGTAGTGTCCTTCTTTGTCTCTTCTAGTAGTCTTTATTTTAAAGTCTATTTTGTCTGATATGAGAATTGCTACTCCAGCTTTCTTTTGGTTTCCATTTGCATGGAATATCTTTTTCCATCCCCTTACTTTCAGTCTGTATGGGTCTCTTGTAGACAGCATATATATGGGTCTTGTTTTTGTTTCCATTCAGCAAATCTGTGTCTTTTGGTGGGAGCATTTAGTCCATTTACATTTAAGGTAATTATCGATATGTATGTTCCTATTCCCATTTTCTTAATTGTTTTGGGTTCGTTATTGTAGGTCTTTTCCTTCGTTGTGTTTCTTGCCTAGAGAAGTTCCTTTAGCATTTGTTGTAAAGCTGGTTTGGTGGTGCTGAACTCTCTCAGCTTTTGCTTGTCTGTAAACGTTTTAATTTCTCCATCAAATCTGAATGAGATCCTTGCTGGGTAGAGTAATCTTGGTTGCAGGTTTTTCTCTTTCATCACTTTAATTATGTCCTGCCACTCCCTTCTGGCTTGTAGAGTTTCTGCTGAGAGATCAGCTGTTATCCTGATGGGGATTCCCTTGTGTGTTATTTGTTGTTTTTGCCTTGCTGCTTTTAATATGAATTCTTTGTGTTTAATTTTTGACAGTTTGATTAATATGTGTCTTGGCGTATTTCTCCTTGGATTTATTCTGTATGGGACTCTCTGTGCCTCCTGGACTTGATTAACTATTTCCTTTCCCATATTAGGGAAGTTTTCAACTATAATCTCTTCAAATATTTTCTCAGTCCCTTTCTTTTTCTCTTCTTCTTCTGGAACCCCTATAATTCGAATGTTGGTGCGTTTAATGTTGTCCCAGAGGTCTCTGAGACTGTCCTCTGTTCTTTTCATTCTTTTTTCTTTATTTTGCTCTTCAGCAGTTATTTCCAGTATTTTATCTTCCACCTCACTTATCCGTTCTTCTGCCTCAGTTATTCTGCTATTGATCCCATCTAGAGTATTTTTCATTTCATTTATTGTGTTTTTAATCGATGCTTGATTCATCTTTAGTTCTTCTAGGTCCTTGTTAACTGTTTCTTGCATTTTGTCTATTCTATTTCCAAGATTTTGGATCTGGGAAATAGAATCTTGGATCAGCTTTACCATCATTATTCTGAATTCTTTTTCAGGTAGACTGCCTATTACCTCTTCATTTGTTAGGTCTGGTGGGTTTTTATCTTGCTCCTTCTCCTGCTGTGTGTTTTTCTGTCTTCTCATTTTGCTTATGTCACTGTGTTTGGGGTCTCCTTTTTGCAGGCTGCAGGTTCGTAGTTCCCGTTGTTTTTGGTGTCTGTCCCCAGTGGCTAAGGTTGGTTTAGTGGGTTGTGTAGGCTTCCTGGTGGAGGGGACTAGTGCCTGTGTTCTGGTGGATGAGGCTGGATCTTGTCTTTCTGGTGGGCAGGTCCACGACTGGTGGTGTGTTTTGGGGTGTCTGCGGACTTTTTATGATTTTAGGCCGCCTCTCTGCTAATGGGTGGCGTTGTGTTCCTGTCTTGCTAGTTGTTTGGCATAGGGTGTCCAGCACTGTAGCTTGCTGGTCGTTGAGTGAAGCTGGGTGCTCGTTTTGAGATGGAGATCTCTGGAAGATTTTCGCCGTTTGATATTATGTGGAGCTGGGAGGTCTCTTGTGGACCAGTGTCCTGAAGTTGGGTCTCCCACCTCAGAGGCACAGCACTGACTCCTGGCTCCTCAATTCGGAATGATTTGTTGTCTATTCATGTATTACACAGATGCAGGGTTCATCAAGTTGATTATGGGGCTTTAATCCGCTGCTTCTGAGGCTGCTGGGAGAGGTTTCCCTTTCTCTTCTTTGTTCTCACAGCTCCTGGGTCTCAGCATTGGATTTGGCCCCGCCTCTGCGTGTAGGTCGCCGGAGGGCGTCTGTTCTTCGCTCAGACAGGACAGGGTTAAAGGAGCAGCCTCTTCGGGGACTCTGGCTCACTCAGGCCGGGCGGGAGGGAGGGGCACGGAGTGCGGGGCGAGCCTGCAGCGGCAGAGGTCGGTGTGACGTTGTACCAGCCCGAGGCGCGCCGTGCGTTCTCCCAGGGAAGCCGCCCCTGGATCCCGGGACCCCGGCAGTGGCGGGCTGCACAGGCTCCCGGAAGGGCGGTGTGGGCAGTGACCTGCGCTCGCACACAGGCTTCTTGGCGGTGGCAGCAGCAGCCCCAGCGTGCCACGCCCGTCACTGGGCTCCGCGCTTTCAGTCGTGACTCGCGCCCGTCTGTGGAGCCCCTTTAAGCAGCGCTCTTAATCCCCTCTCCTCGCGCACCAGGAAACCAAGAGGGAAGAAAAAGTCTCTTGCCTCTTCGGCAGCTCCAGAGTTTTCCTGGACTCCCTGCCGGCTAGCTGTGGCACATTAGCCCCCTTCAGGCTGAGTTCTCGCCGCCAGCCCCAGTCCTCTCCCTGCGCTCTGACCGAAGCCCGAGCCTCAGCTTCCAGCGCCGCCCGCCCTGGTGGGCGAGCAGACAAGCCTCTCGGGCTGGTGAGTGCTGCTCGGCACCGATCCTCTGTGCGGGAATCTCTCCGCTTTGCCCTACCCAGGTATGTGGGGAGTTTCTTGCCTTTTGGGAGGTCTGGGGTCTTCTGCCAGCATTCAGTAGGTGTTCTGTAGGAGTTGTTCCACGTGTAGCTGTATTTCTGGTGTATCAGTGGGGAGGAAGGTGATCTCCGCGTCTTACTCTTCCGCCATCTTACCCGGAAGTCTGTAGCTTCTTTTATACCAAATAGTTTGTACCTCTTAATGCCCTACCCCTATATTGCCCCTCCCCTTTTCTCTCTCCCCACTGGTAACCACTAGTTTGTTTTGTATATCCATGAATCCGCTTCATTTTTGTTCTGTTCACTAGTTTGTTGTATTTTTTAGATTTTACATATAAATGATATCATACAGTATATTTCTTTCTCTGTCTGATTTATTTCACTTAGCATAATGCCCTCCAAGCCTATCCATGTTGCTACAAATGGCAAATTTTCATTCTTTTTTATGGCTGAATAGTATTCCTTTGTATATATATACCACATCTTCTTTATCGACTCATCTGTTGATTACACTTAAATTGCTTCCATATCTTAGCAACTGTAAATAATGCTGCTATGAACATTGGTGTGCATGTATCAAATGCATAAGTTTGTTTTGTCTAAGCTCTGTATTACCCTGCCTCATGTTCTGGTGTCACAGTAACCTCTTGGTTTTAACCAGTAAGAAAACCCATATGACTTCTTTGTAGGAACATATTACACATCTCAGCACATAGGTTCATTGTATTTCATCAATATGGGTCCAGGTAAACACTTCATGTTTCTCCTACTCCTTCAACCTTGCCTTATAATCTTTGCTGTACTGCATCAGGGATAAGTTATTAGTTGACACTGGTTTAAGTATTATTCAATTTTAGTAAGACATATTAAACCTAAAGGAGGTTTCAAGATTCAGGTAAAAAAATCCCTAAGATGTTGAAAAACATAGTGACCACTATTTATTGCCTTTTTAGACTTGCTTAGTAGTTATTTCTTACTAGTCTTGGCTAGTAGTTTCCTCCAGTTATACCTCAACTAATTTTCTTGGTCAGAGGGACTTTGAAGGGGAGAATACAAAGATATTCAAGGAATTTCTAAGATTATTTTAAATTTTATATATTATAGTATATGCAGAAGGAAATAATTTTTTTTCTCATACATATGCACATTTTATAAAATGTTCTATCTTCAGTATTTTCATTACCCTACTGCATTTATGTGACACAAGTGCACTTACTATATACTTACTATGATTATAGATGTTCTACACTAATGATGTAAAAATTATAATGTACAATTAACATCACAGTTTCTAATCAATTTCATAGGTCATATTACTGAATTATTGCTGAATTTTTATCTTAAAAATTTTTTTGCAAAGCATTTATTTTGTTGAGTAGTAAAAGGAATGTACAAATTTCAGTATAGAGTTCTAGTTCTTTAATTAATGAGCAGCTAAAAATAAAAGTCTTTCTAGGATCCTTGAGACTCTCCAATCTACAATAGTATAAGAATATTATTTATAAATTTAGCTAAGGTAAATAAACTCTCAGTGTTAATGAGGAAACTATTTGTCATAATTCCATAAATTAGGTTAAACTATTATCTTCTGATAGATTAAAAGTAGATGAGAAGAAACTAAACTTTAACATTGTTTAGGGCTCTTAAGTGAAAGTAATTAAAATGCATCTGTGACTAGCTTTAGGGCAAAGAAAAACTGAACATTTATTGGCCTTCACAAGCCAAGGAAATAAGATCTCAGTAAAGCATTTGGTAGATTTCTTGCTAGATACCCTTATCTGTCTATCTCTCTGGCTCTCTGGCTCTGTCTCTCTTTAACTCAATTGCTTCTTTCAACATAAATCCATTTGCTCTTACTGCCCCTTCTTTTTTCCACTTGACAGAAAACATGGTCATAACATTTCCTGAATATCACACATGCCTCTATTACAGAAGGACTCTATTTCTAATTTTAGTTTGAAAAAAATTGTGGGGAATTACTGTGATTGTTTCAGCTTGATTTAGGTGTCCACTCCCGACAAATCAATAGTAGCCAGAAAAAAATTAAAGCTTCAAATGGATCCCAAAATGATAGTCATGGAGGAATAGAGGTTCTTAAACCCATAATGGGGTGCTATATTCTAATGAAGGGGAGGAGTGACTGACTGACACATAAACCTGTTCAACAACCTACACAAACCATAACTTAAAATCCTCCTGACTTCAGTTGTTTATTTTACTCCTTTAACCAAACTCCTAACAAATTTTGAGTTATGTGGCAGGAAAAAAAGAAAAACTTTAAACCTACAGACAAAAAAAATTTCTGTATCTGGATTTGAAAATGTTCACTATTTTTCTATAGGTTTCATGTACTATACATTTCATATGAAGTCATGTCCTTTAATTATTTGCATGACGAGTTCAATATATTTTATTTATTTATATATTTTGCAAGATATATTAAGATAGTGTAAATTAAAATAAAGTAAAAATGAAGCAACACAGCTTCTAAAAATCAGGAAATTTAAAACAAATTTAGGAATTATAAATAAATAAAAATACATAGAGAATTACAACAATGTATACAACTTTGACCTAAATTTAACATTTGAACACCATATAAAATACCTAAGGAGAGTCTTTATTACAGTCAAATATTTCAGTTTTCAGTGTTTGGGGAAAGGGAGAATAAATATGCAAATTTAGAGATTTTAATAAGCATCTGCTAATTGCTTTTAAAAAGGAATTTGTGGCTAAGATTATGTTTTTTCACAGTTTTATGAATAAGTCAAAATACAGGGTGGGAGAAAAATAATGATTCCAAAGGAAAATGTTTTACTTTCCAGAATGTGAATAGGGGAATTTATTGCTTAAAACTTTCCATTACTTAGGATATTTACTACAGGGAGTATTAGATAACATGAGATGAAACTGACAAAACAGATTTTTTGATAAGCCCACTATTTTTGAGAGGTAGCTTCTGATAAAATGATGTAAATCTAAAACATCTTGATAAAGAACTACACTATTTCAAGTAGCTAAGGGCAAAAATGAGACATCTGCCAGAGAGTCAAAAAAAGAGTGACAAGATCAACAGAAGTTGAGTGCTTGCAAGTTGCAAAACATTTTATGACATGATCTAGATGTTATTGTTTTTTTCTTTTTTTAAGTGAAAGATTGAAAGTGATTCTAGCATACCATATTTCAGGCATGAAGGGAATCTCTTGATAGTCTCAACTATGAAAGCCACCAAAATGAGAGATTACATATCTATAGTGGTATCTTCAAAAGGGAATGAGACATTTTTTTTAAATCAAAGTCAACATTATTTGAGAATATACAATAACAGATATAGAACAGATAATGTAGTCTTGCAGATAATACTTGATGTGGAGGTACAGAAGATAAAAGTCAGAGTTTTAGAACCTCCTATTCTATTGAAGATCCCTTGACCTATTCTGTTTAATACAAACTATATGTCTCAAAAGTTCTTGGATATCTCACTGAAGTCAGCTATTAGATCCCAAAGAAGTAACCACAGTCAAATTACTCTGAACAAATGTGAAGTAGATATTATAAGCTCTCTAGATTCCCCAGGCCCTAAAAGTATTCTAGAATACTAGAATAAAAAGAAAATGAAACTACAGAACTGTCTTCCAGATCTATTCCTCTGAAAAAGGACACCACCACTTTTGATAGCACAACTGATACTTCTAATTAAAAATATAGATCACTGAAACTGAACTCTGGTTACCATTGACTGACTACATATTTCTGCCAAAACTCTTTATCTCCAAACTTCACTTTATTAAAGACTTGGCACCTTATCTTGCCACCATAAACCCATGGAAGCTGGGTCCGTCTAGCTCTTCTGCTCTATGTTTAGACATGGAGGGGATTTAAACCCTCTAATGATAATATTCCAATTTTCTTGATTAGTCTCTCTCAATAGTCTGGACTGGCAGATTCCAAGCCCTTTCCATTGACATTAGCTGAGATAGAATACTTCAACTATGTTCTCGGCTTCTTCCTAAAAGGCCAGGTATTATTCTTCACCCTCATTGTGGTTATTTAACCCAGTAAATAGCAAGCTGGATCATGGTAGCCTTAGATCCTTAGCATGTTTTGTAGCAGAATGGTGTCCATTTATACTATTGATGATGTATCTGGTCCTCAAGACTTTCTCAGGCAGCTTATGCTTATTCTCCCCACCACTGATGCATTGTTTAAGTCAAGAGCAGAAAGTTGTGACTTCTCCATACTTGGTCTTTTATACTAAGGGGTAGGAGTATTTAATATTCCTCACAGTAACCTACAATAATTTAATTTAGGTTGCTTGACTATAAATTACTATATACCTTAAGAGTAGAAGAGAATGATGAATATTTTGTACTCATAAGATACATGGCAAGATACTAGAATAAATTAAAATTAATTTTGAATATGAGCACTAAAAGGTGCCAAAAGGTAAGGAGAATTACAAAATACATCCCTCAGATATCTCACAATTTTACCCGTATCTTATAGATTGGACCGTGATGTTTTCAGTGAAAAATGAATAAATATTGAATAAATCCTTGTCATGTAACAACTCACTAAGCTAATTTAAGCAGTAGTTGGACAAATAAAAAGATGCTGAACAGAAGATAATTAAGTTTGGGTTCCCCACAATCACATTCTGAGACTGAGATTTCGGTACAGTAACTTGTTTGGAAGATGATCCCAGAAAGCTTGGTAAGAATGTGGGAGCATCAAACTGGATGAGAAAAGCCAATATGGTGTAATACTGAACTAGTAACCACTGTGGGTAACAGGGGCTAAGGTTTAGAACACACCTTAAAATTTGTGAGGAAATGTTGTGAGGAAACTTTGGTATTTACCATTTCCGTTCAGTTAAGGTTAGCTTCTAGATCAGTGGTCAGTAAAGGGCCAGATAGTAAATACTTTGGGCTTTGCAAACCACGTGTTCTCTGTCACACTATGCAACACTGACATTGTAACACAAAAGCATCTAACAGAAAGCTTGTTAACAAATAGCTATGGTTGTGTTCCTTTTATTTATTAAAACAAGTGGTGAGCTGCATTTGGCCTGAGAGCCACAGTTTGCCAACTCCTGTAGTAGACCATCATTAACCCTGCCCAGCACATCAGAAGGTGATCTTGTAACTAGAGAATGCCCTCAGGCAGAAAGATGCAGGAAGCTATGGGCTGCTATGGAAATTTCTACAAGTGACCTCTTGGGAAGACCAAGAGGTATTAGTGGTAAAGGATAAGAAAATAATAAAATTTGAAGTCAGAAAAGAAATTACTTAAAAGAAAAATAGCTATATAACTATGTTGCGTTTTAAAAAATCAGAAGAAAGAGGACATCTAAATATTATGTCAGAAGTATCTCAAATTATTTTTTAAAAACGATGAATCTCATTACGTTCTACACTTGAAACCTGTTATTTGTCAATTATATATGCCAATTATATCTCAATAAAAATAAGTCCTGAATTATAAGGAAAAATATAGACTTTAGATCTTTTTTATCCCTGATAATTCAGTTATTCAGATCCCAAATTAAATAGTTTTTTTTAACATCTTTATTGGAGTATAATTGCTTTACAATGTTGTGTTGGTTTCTACTGTGTAACAAAGTAAATCAGCTATATGTATACATATATCCCATATCTCCTCCCTCTTGCATCTTCCTACCACCCTCCCTATCCCACCCCTCTAGTTGGTGACAAAGCACCGAGCTGATCTCCCTGCATGATGCAGCTGCTTCCCACTAGCATCTATTTTAATTTGGTAGTGTATGTATGTCAATGCTACTCTCTCACTTCATCCCAGCTTAACCTTCCTCTTCCCAGTGTCCTCAAGTCCATTCTCTACATCTGCGTCTTTACTCCTGTCCTGCCCCTAGGTTCGTTAGAACCATTTTTTTAAAAATATATACAATAGAGTATTACTCAGCCATAAATAGAAATGAAATTGAGTTATTTGTAGTGAGGTGGATGGACCTAGAGTCTGTCATACAGAGTAAGTCAGAAAGAGAAAAACAAACACCATATGCTAACACATATACATGGAATCTAAAAAAGTCAGTTATGTTTGATAGGTATAATCATAAGAACACTATGTAGGAAAAAGATGTTTCCAAAAACAAAACAAAGCAAAACTGCTATTGTCCACTTCACGGTTGTGAATCTACACCACGTGTAATTTGAAACATTGTGTGCCATAGTTAGTTCCTCTTAATGTCTGCAATGACAATGCATTCTTGCTTGCAAGTAACACATCTTTAATAAATATGTGTGCTTAAAAAAAGTTTCTAAATCAGGTAAAATTGAAATTAGTTACAGATAGAGAAAAGAAGCTTGAAATCCAACATTGAGTTATCTAGCTCAATATAAGCATGTGTGACCGTAGTGAAGTCTGATGGTGCAAAACAGTGATTCAAGAAACTAAATTATCACTTTAAAAAAATGGCTAAGTAAATTACGGATGATTTCCGTTTTTAGACTTAGCATTCATATTTCAGATATTTCACAAAACAACACTTAAAACGAGGAGGCACACATATATTCCAGGTCAACCAAATAAAGGAAAGTTGCAGAGATATAATTTGGGACATTTTTAAGACACATAAATAAGGTATTTTCATTTTGCGACTTTTCTAATTGATTTTCAGTTAGGCTGTATCTGAAGAACTTTGACTTCTAAATATATCTTTACTGGACATAATTTTAAAATAAATGAAAGATCAAAACCAAAATGTATGTAAGGTAATAGCATTTCTACTATAGTTTTATAAGACTGTATTTGAGTTCACTCATAAGCAACAAGATTATTGCTTCATAAAAAAGCCCAGTGGAGCTAGAGTATTATCCTAACTGTGGTGCTACAAGCTTGACAAAAAAATATGTGCAGTAACTATGAACATAAACGTACAAGTGTATTGGATTTTTCTTTTCTGCCACATCAAGGGATAAAAGTAGCAATACAAGAGAAAAGTTAAAAACATGAAAAAAATAAAGGAATCAGATGGATGAACCATAAAAATGTAGCCTAATAACAAATAGTACAGTGTTGTTGAGAATAGATATCTTAATAGAGAAAAGTATCTGTGTTCATAATATACTTACAAATTAATGGTTCAGAAAGCTCAAGTGTGAGTTGGTTGGAGAGCAGAGATGTTAGCATAACCAGTATGTTGTATAAGTCTGGTGTGAAATTAAAAGAATTATACCAAGTTTTGAAGACCTTATATCTTTACATCTCTAACTTTCATTTACTAGTAGATAGAGAAGGCAGGAGAGAGATTGTGAAGGAAATGGTGTGTGCATAACAGATTTTATAAGATCAACTCACCTAAGAAAAATAAAAATGGAGGGGCAGGTATCTATTTAGAATGTATATGCTGTATTTTGGGACTGAAATATCAAAATACTTCACTTGCTTTTCTTTGATTGTCTATAGATTTTGTGGGTTTTTTTTTGTTTGTTTGCTTGCTTGCTTGCTTGCTTGCTTGTTATCTCAAGGAAAACTCATTCCATGTCAGAGAAAAATGGGTCTATGCATCTGTATTCGTCACGTTATTTTATATATATTATAAAAGAAAGGGTAACATGGAAGGTTAGCACGATTGACTTTGCATCTATTCTTTCTTTCTAAGATATCTAACTCTGGTAGGCACAATTCTAAAGTGATCCCAATGACCTCTTCCTTTGAGTGTGAGTACGACCATTGAACTCAGGATTAGGTTACTAATCAACTGATTTTAGTTAAAAGAAAGGTTATCCTAAGAATGCCTAACCCAGTCAGGTAAGTCCTTAAAGGAAGATGAAGCATCAGAGAAATTATCTTCCTGGCCCGAACAGAGAATTAAACTGGGATGTTGTGAGTGGGCCTAGAGGAAGGGGCAGCAAGAAGCTGAGACTGACCCCAGCTGACAGCCAGCCAGAAAAACAGGGACCTCAGTAACTACAACCTCAAAGAACTGAATTCTGCCAGCTACCTGAGAGGTCTTTGAGGAGAACCACAAACTCCAGATGACAATGCCACTTGGCCAACTTGTGAAACCCCTAGCAGAGAACCCAGCTAACCCATTCATTCCCAGACTGCTGGCCCAAGAAACTGTGAATAATGAGTCTGTGCTGTTTAAGAGACTAAATTCATAATAATTTGTTATGGAACATCAGAAAAGAAATACATTAGCCAAGAACAACCATTAGAATCACTTCTCTAAAACACCTTATTTGAAGTAATTTTAGCTGTAATTATATAACAATATTCATATACATACATATGTACTTCTGATTACCACAGTGATCCATTCACTGAAAAAAGTCAAATGACACAGATAATGCATAATTAAAAACAAAGCTGCTTTGAAATAGACCCATTCCTTCTCCTTTCTTCTCCTGCCCACCACCGTTTCCCAGAAAATTGTTGTTAGCCACTGCTTACTATTTTTATTAGTCTAACATTCTTTTTTAAAAACAAGTGGCACTATTGTATATATCCTCATTAGATCATTGCATTTTTCTCTAATTATATGCATTACTTCATGTCTTTTCATCTAGAGTATATCATTCTTTTAAAGAGGATTTTATTGTCTGAAAATGCTGCTTCTCTCACTATTTGCACAAAATATATGAGGTCTCAACTGAGCAATCCTCAAAATACATGATTTGGATAATTTGAAGTATGCAGCACTTTTTTTTAAATGTAAAAATTCCAGCATTGGTTCCATAAACTTTCATACTCAGAAGTTACTACAGATTTCTATCTCTTTAATCCACATTCTATGCTTTTGTAAAGGCCCATGATTTTCAATTAGCCTTCAGATAATACAATAACCCCTTACTACAGGTGAAAACATATGGTTTCACAATTACAAAGTTGGTTCCAAAGTTTCTTGATGGTCTATAAATGGTCAGAAGTTGCAGAAGAAAAAATCCTATACAATGAATTATTTTGCAGACCCAATAGTCATCTTTATTTTGGAAGATGCTGTGAGACTGGTGTGTGTTTGTGTTTAAATTATGAAGGACTTGGAGAAATAAGAAACAGAGACAGAAGTCTTTATAAAGAGGAGAGACTAAATAAATAAAAGCAAGCTGATATGAACCCATTCTTTTGATTTGCCAAAAATGTTATGACAGTGCAGAAATGGTGGCTTTGAAATAAGTACTGTGATAAACATAGCATGCCATGTACAAGGGTGATTCATAATAATAATCAGATGAGAAAATATTAGAAGGTAGGATCAAGATGGTGAAGTAGGAGGTCCTGAGCTCACCTCCTCCCACAAACACACCAAAACTACATATGGAACAATTCTCTTTGAGAACAGCCTGAAGACTAGCAGAACAGCTCTTCTACAGTTAAGGATATTAAAGAAAACACACACACATTGAGATGGGTAGAAGGGGCAGAGAAACAATCTAGTCAGGACCCACACCCTCTACACAATGACAAGAAAGAGGGGATATCATAAGCACAGAGGTTCTACCTAAGGAGTAAGGGGTTCAAGTCCCACAATAGGCACCCCAGCCCTGGGGACCGACACCAGGAAGACAAGCCCTTATAATATCTGGCTTTGAAAACCAGCAGGGATTATGTCCATGAAAGCTGGAGGACTGTAGAAAACCAAGCAACCACTTTTAATGGGCTCATGCACAAACCCATTGCTCTGAGCCCCAGCTCAGAGACAATGGTTTGAAAGGCACATGGTGCTCAAACTTGCTTGCCAAGACCACTCCAACACACAGCCACCCAATGCTCACTCCAGCTCTAGCCATCCTGCCCAGACAGATTCAGCCAGTGTACCCCAGGAAACTCCCAGCCCACAACTGCTCCAGCTATCCCACCAAGGTGGCCACAGCCTGGTGCAAATTGGTACCTCCAGGCCCATGAACACTCCAGCTTCAGATGGCATTTCTGTACACTAACAATGAGCTTCAGAAAGAGAAATTAAGAAAACAGTCACATTTAAATTTGCATCAATGAGAATAAAATACCTAGGAATAAATCTTATTAAGGAGGTAAAAAACCTGTACTCAGAAAATTATAAGATACTGATGAGGGGCTTCTCTGGTGGCACAGTGGTTGAGAGTCCGCCTGCTGATGCAGGGGACACGGGTTCGTGCCCCGGTCTGGGAAGATCCCACATGCTGCAGAGTGACTGGGCCCGTGAGACATGGCTACTGAGCCTGTGCATCCGGAGCCTGTGCTCCGCAACAGGAGAAGCCACAACAGTGAGAGGCCCACGTACTGGAAAAAAAAAAAAAAGATACTGATGAAAGAAACTGAAGAGGTTACAAACAAATGGAAAGATATACTGTGCTCATGATTGGAAGAATTATTATTAAAATGACCATACTACTCAAGGCAATCTACAGATTAAATGTAATCCCTATCAAAATATCAATGGCATTTTTCACAGAACTAGAATTAAATAGTTCTAAGTAATAATTCTACAATTTTAATATTTGGAATCATAAAAGACTCAAAATAGCCAAAGCAATCTTGAGAAAAAAGAACAGAGCTGGAGGTATCGCACTATTCAAACTATTCTACAAAGCTACAGTAATCAAAACAGTTTTGCACTGGCACAAAAACAGACACGTACGTTAATGAGATAGAATAGAGAACCCAGAAATGAACTCATACTTATATGGTCAATTAACCTATCACAAAGTAGGCAAGAATATACAGTGGGGAAAAGACAGTCTCTACAATAAATGGTGTCAGGAAAACTGGGCAGCTACATGAAAAGAATCAAACTGGACTACATTCTCATACCATATACAAAAATAAACTCAAAATGGATTAACGACTTAAATGTAAGATCTGAAACCATCAAACTCCTGGAAAACAGAGACAGTATGCTCTTTGACAGCAGTCTTAGCAATATTTTTTCGGCTCTGCCTCCTCAGGAGAAATAAAACCAAAAATAAACAAATGGGACTACATTAACCTAAAAAGCTTTTGCACAGAGAAGGAAACTATCAACAAAATGAAAAGGTCAGCTAATGAGCAGAAGAAGATATTTGCAAACAGTATATCTGATAAAAGGTAAATATCCAAAATATACAAAGAACTCATACAACTCAACATTAAAAAAAAACAAACAACCCAATTAAAAAATGAGTAGAGAACCTGAATAGACATGTTTACAAAGAAGACACACAGACGACCAACAGGCACATGAAAAGGTGTTCAACATCACTAATCATCAGGGAAATGCAAGTCAAAACCACAATGAAATATCACCTTACACCTGTCAGAATGGTTATTATCAAAAAGACAACAAATAACAAGTGCTGGTGAGGATGTGGATAAAGGGAATCCTCACACATTCTTGGTGGGAGTGTAAATTGGTGCAACTTCTATGGAAAACAGTATGGAAGTTTCTCAAAAGATTAAAAATAGAACTACCATATAATCTAGTGATTCCACTTTGGGGTATTTATCTGAAGAAAATGAAAACACTAATTTGAAAATATATATACACCCTAATGTCTGTTGTAGCATTTAGTTACAATAGCAAGATATGGAAGCAACCTAAATGTCTATCAATAGATAAGGGTATAAAGATGTACAGAATATGTATATAGAATGGCATATTATTTAGTCATAAAAAATGAAATTTTGCCATTTGCAAAAACATGGATGAACCTAGAGGGTATTATGCTAAGTGAAATAAGTCAGAGAAAGATGAAAACCATATGATTTCAGTTGTCTAAGAAATCTAGAAAATAAATGAATGAGTATAACAAAATGGAAACAGACTCATAAACAATGATTGCCAGAGGAGAAGGAGGGTGAGGGGAAGTGGGCAAAGTAGGTGAAGGGGATTAAGAAGTACAAACTTCTACTTATAAAATAAGTAAGTATGTGATGTAACATACAGCATAGGGAATATAGTCAATAGTATTTTAATAATTTTGTATGGTGACAAATGGTAACTAGACTTATAGTGGTGATCATTTTGTAATGTATAAAATATTGAATCACTGCTATACACCTGAAACTAATATAGTTTTGTAAGTCAATTATACTTCAATAAAATAATGAGAAAATATTTTTTAAATATCCACCTTGATATTAAATCAGTTTAGGTCAACTACTCAAAGTTTAAATATGAAAAGATATGAAAAGAATCATACCGTTCTAAACCTGTAAAGCTGTCAAATAGTGGACTGTAGAAATTAACTGTCAGCACCTATGCTACTTCTCCCAAAGCATCTTTTACATGAAGCACAGTGAGGTCCTACCAAACACTCTATTGCACTGAAGATAATATGGCAGATTAGAGTCAGTTTCCCTTGGTTTTAATCTCAGCATGGACAATCACAAATGGTGTAATGTAATTTTGTACAAGTTACTTACACCAGCTCTCAGCACCTGTTTATATCTGTTTATATCTGTAAAGTGGGGACAATAATAGTACTTACTGAGTCAAGATTTTGTGAGAACTAATTGAGATGCTATAGGTCAAGTACTTAGTGAGAAGTTAATTAATAATTAATAATTAATATTGTTTTTCTAGTGTTAGTATGGGTTTGGATATAAAGTGAAAATTCTATCTTCCAAAATATACCTGCTTAAACAATGGTAACTCTTAATCTTTCAAATCATTTTTCTCCCTCCTTTCTGGCACATACATAAATGCTTTCCAAATCTGAAAAAGTGAATAAGAAATTTCACTACACTAATGCCACCTAAATTAATTTCCCAGGTATTTTTGCTTCCAATAGATCATTCAAATTTTATTTTCTCTTTCCATTTAAGATTTGAAACCAACTTTGTTTCTTTGGAGACACTTCTGAATACTCAAATTTGGATCTGCAAATAAAAACTCAAATGGAGATGAAAAAAATTGTATTAAAATATTTATAACTATAGAATGCAATAGTTTATCTGTTACAAATATAATAAAATTAGGGTAGAGGTTTGGGGTAATAGTGGTAAAACCCATAGTCCAAAGATAAAAATTCTATAGTCTAAATCCTTAATCCAAATATATTTTCATTTCTGAAAGGTCTGGATCTAGCTACTACATCACATTTTATAAAAGAAAAAATTAATAATTTTGTTATCTTACCTCTGAGAATGGGAGAATAGGCTCCATTCAGGAGTTGCAAGTAGGGGTTGTAAAAATATTTATTCTTGCTAATATACAAGCTGTTAGTAATCATGTAGCACTGTAGAGCTGCTCTTCACATAGGTGACACATTACAGAAAAGTGACCTACTGTAGAAATAGTTTTTGAAAAGTGACAAGTGTCTAAATATGTAATAATGTACAGTCAACTTTCTAACAGCCTAAAATTAAAATCAATTTAAAGTTATCATTAATAAATTCAGTGAGAAGAAAGGTTGTATATTTCTGGGAAAAATAAACTAAGTTTTGTTAGAACCTGGTAAGGCAGTCCTTACTTTGCATGGTTCCAGTATACACAAATCTCATTTATTGGAGTTTAAATAACACCAATCCCTCAACAACGTCGTTCAAATTTCAGTTACCAAGGTGTATGAACTATCAATATATGAATAAAGTACATACCTAGCTCTTCAGTTTACAAATAACTAAATAATAGATGTACACCATGATCAATGACTAACCATGTCACTTCTTTCAAAGTCTACTGGGGACTATTCATTGAACACCTGTTAGTCATTTCACACACAGACAGCAAATTATATAGTTGTATTGTTTTTCTGTTTTTCAGTTTTCCCAGTGACAAATTGTGATATTTTCCAAAAGGGAAAATCAACAGAGGAAATTAGCCAGCAATGGTAAAAGTGCAGCAAAGTAACAAAGTGATAATGCTGAAAGTGAAATTTAAGTCAAATGAAAATTTTGTTAAAGAAGAAAAAGTTGACACTGGGAATGTCGAACCGCCCCCCATTCAAGATATTCTAAATTTGCAACCAGAACTTAAGTGAAGGCAAATTTATTGACACAAAAGAGGAAAATGTTTGTGACTGAAAAAAAAAAAAAAAAGGTGAGAATCCAGAGAAAGTGACACTGACCAAAAACGTCACATTATTGGGTATTTCACAACATTGGGTCCACAAAGGATACAATGTTCAAAGCTGATTCAAACACAGAAAGGACTATGACAATCTACCAAAGTGTAGAGAAGTTACACCTCTATATCATAAGCTACACAATAAGAAGGCAAGCACTCTCAAACTATTCTTGGTAATTTTGTTTTTTACAAAGAAATACTTTCTCAGCATTTCTAGTGTTTTAAATTACAGAGAAATAAATGTTAATAGCATTATTTTTTTTCTTTTTCCTTACACATTTATAACTGACAGTGGGAGAGTTCTAAATATTTGACTAATTTTTGAAGACTATATACAGAACAATCAAAAATTTTCCATTGACTGTTAAATCACTGTACTCTTTCAGTGGTTGCCAGCTATTTCATTATGATGTGGCTGTCAGTGTGTGTGTATCCATGTGTCAGAGAAAAAGATTATCTTTTCTGAATTTTATTGAGTCTCTTGAACCTGGAGTTTAAAATTTTCATCAAATTTGGAAAAATTCTATCATTTCTTCAAATATTTTTATCTGCCTGAATATCTTTATCTTCTCATTTTGGTACTCCAATTATTCATATCTTATATTGCTTGTTTCTGTCCTGTAAATCATTGAGGCTCTGCTCATTTTTTCCAGCGTATTTCTGCACTTCAATTTCAGCGAATTTTATTGTACCATTTTTATTTTTTAATTTTTTTAATTAATTAATTCATATTTTATTTTTGGCTGTGTTGGGTCTTCAATGCAGCATGTAGGCTTCTCATTGTGGTGGCTTCTCTTGTTGTGGAGCACAGGCTCCAGGCACACGGGCTTCAGTAATTGTGGCTCATGGGCTCTAGAGTGCAGGTTCAGTAGTTGCGGTGCACGGGCTTAGTTGCTCCACAGCATGTGGCATCTTCCTGGACCAGGGCTCGAACCCATGTCCCCTGCATTGGCAGGTGGATTCTTAACCACTGTGCTACAAGGGAAGTCCATGTACTGTTTTTAAAACTTGTGGAGGTGGTGAAAATTTGGAGATTCTAATACACTGTTATACTATTAAGTGAGATTTTTGTTTCTTATATTGCTTTTTACATTTCTGGAATTTCCATTTGGTTCTTTCTTGGTGGTTCTAATAGTAACCCTAAAATTTCCTATTTGCTCCTTTGTTTTCTTTTAAATCCTTCAAGATATGTCTAATAGATTTTTAAATGAATGTTTTGCTAAGTCCATCATTTTTGTTGTTTGTACTCTATTTGTATTGGCTTATTTTCATCCCTGGTAATGGGTCATATTTTCCACATTTCTCTACTTACATGCTTATTAAAATGTTCTTACCTAGTGTATGCTGGACATTTTGAATGCTACATTGTTGAGAGTCTGATTGTGTTTTCTTCAGTTAATACAGTATTTCATTTTGTTCTGACTGGCAGTTGCTTTACTGGAGGAAAATCTTCTCTTTTTCAGCTCTTTACTTGAACTTTGTTAAGGTGGATCTAGAGTAGCTTCTACTTTGGGATTAGATGAGACTTAACCAAATGTATGACCTCTCTAGGTTGTCTCATGAATGCCTGGGGTTGTCAATGATATTTCTTCAGTCTGACAGGACAGAACTCGTATTTTTTCTACTATATAAGGTTCAGTATTTGTTCAGCTCACAGAAATCTAGTAGTTATATTTTTCCCAGTTTTTGTACTTTACCAGGCCTTATAGTATCTCAACCTTTGAATGTACAGCTTAGTTTTTGGCAACAAACACCATGAAGAATCAGAAGTTCCTTCTCTGTATTGTTTCTGACACAGGACCCCTGTCCTCTTTCCCACCACTTCAGTGACTCTGAATACAGTTTCTATCTCCTCAGCTTAATGAGACCTCCATGTATTTTTTGGCCTCCACTTCCCTTACTGTAGTCAAGAAAATACATCCAGTCAGGTATCTGGTACAAGTCTGGAACTTAACTCTTATAATCCTATCTCTGAAGGGTCACAGTCTTTTTTTTTTAATTTTTATTGGAGTATAGTTGATTTAAAATGTTGTGTTACTTTCTACAGTACAGCAGAGTGAATCAGTTATACATATACATATATCCACTCTTTTTAAGATTCTTTTCCCATATAGGTCATTGCAGAGTCTTGAGTAAAGTTCCCTTTGCTATATGGTAGGTCCTTATTAGTTATTTATTTTGTATATAGTAGTGTGAATATGTCAATCCCAATCTCCCAATTTATAAGGATCACAGTCTTTATGTACTACATTTAAAGAGTTATTTCATATAACTCATACATTCAGTTTTAAACTGTTTTCAGTAGGAGAGCTAGTCCAGGACAAGTTATTTCATCATAACCAAAGATGACAGTTCTTATTTTGAAATCTATAATATCCATATGAAAACTTTTGTCATACTCTACCCTCTTCCTTTGAAATATTAACCAGCACTGCCACCATCCTCCCTATGTATGGACCAAATTTTTAACTTACCATCTTGCTTAGACCAACACTGATTAATGGAAGTGAGGTTTTTGTTGTTTTTCCAAGAAATGCTTTTCAAACTGGTTTGGTTGCAACTGGGTGTTATATTTACTTTTTTCAGAAGTTGTTATTGCTATGTATCTTTTAGAAATATTTTCTTTATGAAAACTTTGACTTTAAAACACTGAAAATACACACACATACACACATAAGGCATGTAAATCTTTTCTAGTCACTTCATAGTCTATAGAGAATAACCTTTATACATTTAAGTCTTCAGATACTGATGATCTGGGAGATATCTAAAATTTTTTTAACCCAAGATTTTATATAAATATATATATATATGTAATATATACATACATGTACATACTACTATGTAAATATATAATATAAATATATATGATATATACATACATATCCATATATACTATTTATTTTATTTATATATTCAATTTGTTTTAAAACATTGAATGAAAATTGGGAAACATTATATTGAATTATATTTTGATAGGATGAAACAATTGAAAGAATAATAGAAATATATTTTCCTTTTTGCTCAGACTAAATAAAAATAATGGCACTGCTACAGTTATCTAAAGTTTGTAGAGCATAGGAGAGCAAATGATAAGTGTGGAAATAAGGTAATAGTTTGAGACAAATTGAAGCAGAGAGAAACAGATTAGAAATCCTGAGTTTGAAAAACAGATACCTTAAGCAGTACTTTTCCTAAAATTTAACCCCATACCAAATGTTGCAATATAATATCAGGATCTGATTTTCTATATGTTAAAACATTTTTAAGATAAATTATTGGACAATCTAGCATAGCTAATAGGTCCCCACTGCCTTTGACAGCAGAAAATTTATAGAACTGGTATCAATTAATTGTTTATGGTATCTTAGAGGTGAGTTAGCTATCAGCTACTCTGAGTGATACAGTCTCCTTAATAGGGGCTCAGTAGTGGGGTCAGGGAGGCAGATGTATCACAAGGACAGAAGGCAATACTGGTGAAGCCTTTTACATCAAACTTAGGCATATTACCTAATGATTTAAATAAAAAATTAAAAAATTATCCTTCTACATCTGTGACTCTATTTCTGTTTTGTTAATAAGTTCATTTGTAACATTTTTTTAGATTCTGTATATAAGCAGTATCATATGATATTTGTCTTTGTCTGATTGATATATACACACTACTACATATAAAACAAATAACTAATAAGGACCTACTATATAGCACAGGGAGCTCTTCTCAATACTCTGTAATGACCTATATGGGAGAAGAATCTAAAAAAAAGTGGATATATGTATATGTATAACTGATTCACTTTGCTGTACATCAGAAACTAACACAACATTGTAAATCAACTATCCTCCAATAAAAATTTTTGAAAAAGCTACCCATTAAAAAAAATCTTTAATCTAAAATTCTACTGGAAACTATTGGAAATAAGACTTGTAATATAAACTTGTTAAAATACCACTAGTCTGACAGTTTTTGTTTCACTATGGTTAAGTTTCTATAGGGAGTTGGTAGTCAACATGTGATCAAGAAACTGCTTTTGTAAAAAAATCTTCATGGAAAACTGTTGAGGAGTGGGTGGCGGTGGGATCTCATTGAGTTGTTATTGTAGTCAAACAGCAGAGAACTTGAAATAGTAACAGAATCACCTCAGTTATATTTTGTCTATTTGTTTTATTTGGTAATATATTTGGATCTATAATTAGTCATTTTTATTAACCAATGCCCATCTAAAATAGGAGTCCAAAATATAATTTCTAGAAATGTCTTGATCAACCTAATAATAGATACACATTATAGAAGTTTAAAACGTTATTAAAAATCAAGTTGAACTACAGAGAACATGCCATGCTTTGAAATTATTATAAAAATTTGCAATAAATTTTGGGATTATCAGTAAAAATAAGATTTGTGAATAAAATCCATCATAAATATTCATCATAGTGTTATGTAGGAAAGAAGGTGATGATTTTTCAAAATTAAGCAACATTTCCAAACTTTAAAATTTTTCAATAGACATTATAAAGATAAAAGAAAAAATGAAAAGTATATGGCTCTCCATGATGTGCCTACATATGTGTATGTATATGCACATACATATACACATTTACACACATACTCATATCTGAAATTTTGCAGAGGTGCAGAGTTAGTGTTCATAATTATATTGGCTATGTTAACACTGTGGAAGCTGAATATTTCATGCTTATGAAAATGCCTAATGCAAACTGCACTGTTCTGTGTAATTAATGAATGTGTAAAAGAAGAGATTGGAAAATGTAAAACATCTTCATAAAGAATGCAGGGGCATGTGGTTTATTTGTCCATGAAATAAATCTTTAATTAGTGCTCTGGAATATGATTTTACAAAATAGTATTTGTTCCATCTTTTCTATAACTAAAAGAAAATGGTCAAGATATCTGTCTTTATTCCACTAAAATAAATCATTTCCTTATATAATGATAAATGTATACATTAAGAAAATATCAGTTATATTACAACCAAAAAATTCTGACACACATACAAAGCTCACCATGATAATCTTTTTGTTATTGAACATATATTTTAGGCTTCTTTTCCTAACATTTGAGAAACAGGAGGCCAAGAAAAGGGAAGGAAATGTAATCCTGTAGCATATGCCATATCACAATTGATAATAGGTCAGGGAGAGATAAGGAGGAGAAGAGTTAGATGAGTAGGAGATACAAGTTGTAGGTTAAGAAATTCAAACAAGGGAGAAACAGCTTCTAATGAATGAAGTGATTTGACATTTTTGAAATGGACAGGTGAAATGAGTATATTTCAGAAGGTTAGAAAGACCTACTTATGTGTAATCTAGGAACAGAGCAGGCAAAATGCAGAAAGGCAGGTAAAGCAGCAGCCAGCATCAAGAGTTGTGGAGTATTTGCAGTGACATGGATGGACCTAGAGATTGTCATACTGAGTGAAGCAAGTCAGACAGAGGAAGGCAAATATCATATATCACTTATATGTGGAATCTAAAAAATGGTACGAATGAACTTATTTACAAAACAGAAATAGAGTCACAGATGTAGAAAAAAACTTATGGTTACCAAGAGGGGGAAGGGTGGAGGGATAAGTAGGGAGATTTGGGTTCACATGTACACACTACTATATAGTAAAATAGATAACTAATAAGAACCTACTGTATAGCACAGGGAACGCTGCTAAATACTCTGTGATGACCTATATGGGAGAAGAATCTAAAAAAGAGTGGATATATGTATATGTATAAAATATTCACTTTGCTATACAGCTGAAACTAATACAACGTTGTAAATCAACTATACTCCAATAAAATTAATTTTAAAAAGAGCTGTGGAAATAAGCAGCAGGGACCCATTTGTGACTCCGATATAGAAACAAGATTTTCAAGACAGGTCTCCAGTTTTGAGCTTGGTCTGCAGATTGTTGAGTAGTCCCAGTTTTGGGGTGGTAGAGATGTAGGGATTAAGTCAGGCAACCCAAGAAGTTAACTGATTCCCAGTGGGATTGAACTCAAACTCTCAGATTTGTAGTGTTCAGCCATTGGTTTTGACTGCATAACCTCCAGCAGCTATGAGGTGAGTCACAGTAATTTGTTACTGATAGAAAAATAAAAAATATAGAAAGTATTAATAAAAATAGTTCTGTGCTTATTGATATAAGAATGTCAATTTTTCTTACTCTCATTCTAATATGCTTTTTTGTGATGGGAGTACTAAGATTGAAGTTGGTTATAGGTACCAGAAATGCCCATGCAAATTACAAAGGAGTGTACAATTTCTGAGACATAAGATGAAGTAGAAAAAAGATCATAATACTATGATTCAGAGAACAAAAATAAAAAGTCAAAGAAGTTATATTAACATCTGGTAAACAACCAGATGGTTACAAACACTCAACAATCAACAGATCTTTTCTTATTTTTTAATTGAACCCTTACAATGAACCAGGTGCTATATTTGTGTAACTAAGTGAACAACATCTTCTCTGTTCCAAGGAGTTTATGATATATTAAAAGGTTAGGAGTCCAAGGAGATGTGACCAAACTTGCCTTGTTTCTCAATCTCAATGCTTTCCCATGTTCTTATAGTGTTCTAGGGATATTGCAGATTTAGAAACCTTCATGTTTATTGATGATGACATAAGGATGAAAGCAAATATCTTGGATTTTGAAGATAAAAAGAAAAAGAAATACAGTCAGAATGTCCAGCTAATTCACTACTCTGAGGTGTAACTAGAATGGCAGGCAGAATCATGGTCATATGACCTCAAAATCTTTGATTTCCTCAACTGTAAAATGGAAGCAATTTTTTTCTTTTACCTTGTGTTAATCGTAGGACAAGAGTTAAGCGGATGAATCCCTAGTTTTGCCTAGTACCAAGTACTTTATTATGCAAATATATACTTTTATATAAATGTATGCATATAATATTAAAAGCACACATTTCAAGAAGTGGCACCTATGTCCTACATTATAAAGGTATTGATTTTACACTGGTGAGAACCCCAAACAACACGTTCCAATAACAGATCAGCTGTTGGCTTGTTCAGGAATCTTCTTAATTTGTTTGATCTCTTCCTGTTTACTCTATTAATTAATGTACATCGATTTCCTATTTCCCTATTATCCTGCTTCCCAATTGGCTGCCTGTCTTCCCCTAAGATAAGACTTGAAAATGAAACTAGAAACATAAATATAAGTTTGATCTGCACACAATAAAATTTTCCTTCCTACGCACATCCACAGATTCTATTTAACTTTTATCATAACCTTGAGGATAACCTGAATGTTGTCCTTCCATTAGGGAATTAGATATGTGTCAATGTAATATTCAGTTGTGTAGATAGAAACAATAGCATTGTTTAAATTAAAGATGGCAGGAATTTCAAAAATAGAATGTTTATATAAAAATTACAGGTCTATTTAAAATATTTGGAAGGCTATGTTCTAGGCATTCACTGCTAAATTTATAGATTTTTTTATTATATGGTTTCTAGTAGGAAAACTATAGCTTTGGAATAATAAATTATTTTTATATAATTTGAAGTAAAATGCTTTGTTATATTTTGATAATTTGAAATAGCATAGATCCTTTGATTCTAGCTACTAATGAAGTGTATGAACTAAGAGGATATTAATCAGGTAAGTCCCCTAAGACTATGATTTTATAAATACTATATAATGGATAATTCAACAGAAGAAGGCAACTAAAGTTGAGTGGGATAATAGATTTTGAATTTAAATTGCTCTCTACATTTCTCATTATTTTTAAGTCTTAATTTTAGTTTGTTTAACAGAAATGCAGGGACAGATTTAAAAAAACAACAAAGAATGTCTTCCAATAGAAAGCATTTCCCCTAACTCATAGCTTTAGAATGTGAAAGAAAAACTTACTTATTGTACTGTGGAAGAAATTGTAGATCAGAGAGGTATAGTGACATGCTCCAGATTATACATATTTTAATGGCTTTAGAAAAATTAGAACCAGAGTTTTTCCTATTTTCATTTCTGTAGTCTTTCAAATATTTAAACTGCAGAAATTACTTATATAGGATGATAATACAGACTCCTCACTATCTACAAAATGTTAGAAACCCGTGATTATGTAGGATTTGTTTATATAAATTTAAATTTTGTTAGCAATGAACAATCTACTGTGTTTCTTAGGATTTGACGGAATTAAAGTTTTCATTTTATTATTTGTGATGAAGGATTATATTAATTTTTTTACAACCTTATTGGAGTATCATTGCTTCACAATGGTGTGTTAGTTTCTGCTTTATAACAAAGTGAGTCAGTTATACATATACATCTGTTCTCATATCCCTTCCCTCTTGCCTCTCTCTCCCTTCCGCCCTCCCTATCCCACCCCTTTTACAATACATTCATATTTAAATCTCAAAGGAATTTAGACTCTGTCAAACTAACCACATGAATAAATGGTAAAATATATAAATGGGTTATTTCCTTCTGTAATACCGTATCTCTCTATATATATCCATCCATCCATCCTAGCAAATTATAGCTCTTTAGTTTGAGACAAAATGATTTGTATTCATCATTAATTCCTCACATACACAATTCACATGGGGTAGTATGCATTTGCTAGAGGTGACTGTTCAGTATCCTACAGAAGAGTATTATAAGGGCTGTAAGTTTCTTATAAGCTTTTCAAACGTCCCTGTCTTCTCACAAGTTCGGAGTGCTTTATTGATACTAGCTCATTAATCTTCACAGCATCCTTGCAAAGAAGACAACAGGTCAACTGCTTTGTCTCGGATTTATGGTGAGGCAGTCATGAATCCAGGCACATCATGAATGCAAAGAGTATATGCACATACCCTGAGCTAAATCCACTGGCTCTGAACTTCCTCAACTTCTTTAATAAGAATCATTGGGAACTCTTATTAAAATAAATATTCATCTTCAACAAACACATTGCAATGAAAAAATAAGGGAGCTTGGGAAAAAACCTTATAGATTAAGAGACTTCAAAGATATATAACTCAAGTGAGTTATATGATCTCTGTTTGGATTATGATTCAAACTATAAGCATGTGCATTATGAAGCAATGGAAAATTTGAACAGTGACCAGATATTTAGTAATATTTAGTGATTATTGGTGGATTTTTAGGTGTGGTAATGTTGTTGTGGCCATTTTACAAGAAGAGTCTTGTTTATGAGATATATTCTGAAATACGTTTGACCCTTGAACAACATAGGTTTGAACTGTTCAGGTCCACTCATACACAGATTTTTATCAATAGTAAATTCAATCATACTACACAATCTGAGGTTGGTTGAATACTGGATACCAACCAGGGCAGACAAAGGAAAAGCAGATATGGAGGGATGATTATAAGTGGATTTTTCAATGCACAGGTGTGGGTGTCCCTAACTCCTGCATTGTTCAAAGATCAACAGTATATGGATGAACTGATATGATGTCTGGGATTTACTCCAAAATCATACAGAAAGAGGTGGAACATGGTGTGTTAAGCATTTTGTTGTTTCATCATCAGTTGATAATCGAAGGATTTGAGTTTATTATACTAACCTTTATATTTTTTATATGTTTGAAATTTCCTATTATAAAAAGTTCCTTTTAAAGGGGAAAAAAACTCTCCCTGATAAAATTCTGTTTTAGTATGTTCGTTGTGGGACTTAAGATTCTTTATTTTTCATAAGTTCCAAGGTGATTCTTATAATGAGGAAATTCTTGGAAAACCCTAGCGACCCATTCTCAAATATGAAAAAATCTGACATGAGAGCCAAATATTTTAGCATCTGTAATTTATTTACATGTAATTTTTCTGTGCAGAACTTTGGGTAATACCTTATTATGGGCTCAAAATAATTTTGTTTCCTTTTTGAAGCAAAAGACTCATTATTTATTTTTAAAAAGATAATAAAATAAGTTATTTTACTAAAAACCTCTAGTTGAGTGGGCTATATAGATCTTATCAGTAGATTTTACTAAAAATTAAGGGAGAAAAGTTCATTTTTCACTGAAAATTTTTTTACATCAGATCAAAATAGTTCTGCTCTGACATAGAATAGTGTTAAAACATATTCTGTTAGACAGGAATGGAGGCTATTACCTGGCCTGGAATAAAATTTTAATGATTGCTTAGGGAATAGAGAAATGATTTGAAGATATAGATCTATCTTTGCCTTTTCAAAGAATCATATAACTATTTATGCAAATCTGACCTTAATAATGAGAAATAAAATGTTTCTTTGGAAAAGAACCAGTCACTCATGTTTGTAAAATAGCAACACTACCATATTGCTGATTGAATGTAATTTAACTTTGTTGTTCATAACTCTTACACATTAAGCTGACATTAACAGATTGAATTATCATTTAACTGAGGCTCATGTGATGGCAAAATGAGGCCATAGGAGGAACAACTGGAGGAAGATTTTCTAAAGATAATATAGTATTTTTTTCTATTCCAGGATTATGAGAGAAAACTTTCAAACAAAGAAACATTATCACCAAATTTCCTCATAAATTTTGTGATAACATTTTTACTTTAACTTTATAGGTTTATAAATTTGTAGAAATACCATATTTGATTAGCAAATTTAACTATTAAAATTCTTTCATTAATAAGAGACTAGTATAGACCAGTGATCACCATCTACTTCTCCTAGTCAGTTCAATTTAACCAGAGCAATTAAGCTTATAAAACATCCTGTGTAGGCTTTCTGGACATTTACAGACATTAACTACAATATCTGTGTATGTGTAAATGGAGTCTTATATCATTGTAGACATCCTTCACATAAAAATATATTTCTCTATTTGAATGCATATTAATAGATATTTTAATTATTTAATTGTGCATGTACAGCACAGCCTGTTTCTACTCATATGCAGAGATGATCTTGTCTAAGATTTCTTATGCATTGACCCAATTCTTGATCTCCACTTTATATTCTTGAATTAATGAGAACTCAGTATAATGGGTAAACTTGGCTGTAAAGGGGGGAGGACTGAGAAAGTACTTCCTATATTTCTGGAGCCATCAGCATGAAAAACCATTGTAGTGTAGTACAAATATGCTTTCAAAAATTAACTTTGCCCTATGAAGTTAAATTTGCCCTATTAAAAGTCTTTTTTTAAAGAACTGATGATTATTTAAAGCTCTGCATGTCTATTTGTTTATAATCTTTGACAACAAAATCTTCTGAATGTGTATGGGTTCTCTTACTCAAATTTACAAAGCTGCAATTCTTCCAATGTATCTGAGGTTACTCAGAAGTGAGTACATGAGAGGAAGGTTAACAGCTGGAATATTCATAGATCTTGGGTGGAAATAATATTCACAAGAAAAGTTTTGGTTAGTTAGAGTGCGTTATTATTTTTTTTCTATTTCTTCTTCAGAGATAGTGAAACAAATTGTAGTATTTGCTTCTGTCTTAGCCTGCCCAGTCTGCCATACCAAATTACCATTGACCTAGGAACCTAAACAACAGAAATTCATTTTCTCAATGTTCAGGAGGCCAGAAGTCCAACAAAAGCATAGTTGGATTCTGGTGACTGACCTCTTCCTAGCTTACATATTGCTGCCTTCTCACTATGTCCTCTCATGACAGAAAGAGAGAAGGATCTCTCTCACTTCATCTTCTCATAAGGCCACCAATCCTATCAGACTAGGAGTTCATCCTTATGACCTCATTTAACCTTAATTACCTCCTAAAAGCCCTGTCTCCAAATACATTCACATTGTAAATTATTTCAACATATGAATTTGAGGGGGGATACAATTCAGTTCATAGCAGCTTCCCACCTTTTCTATCAGTGTTAATTTTCGGCCCAATATCTGTCTTCCTTTGTGGTGTGACTTTATGTAGAGTCGATGGAATAAGAGTTCCAAATAAGATTTCAGAAGGATCTGGTTGAATATCCCAGCTCCATTGCTTAATAGGTGTGGGACTTTCTGCAATTTAAATTTTCTAGGCTCAGTTTCCTCTTCTCTAAATTTGGAATAATAATATATAGATGTAGATTTAATTAGTTATTGCAGGTAATGTGTTTAGTGACTAGTGTTTTCTAAGTACCTAACATCTTTTTAAAAAAAATGTTAGCAGTGTAATTGGCATATAACCTTATATCAATTTCAGGTGTACAACATAATAATTGGATATTTGTATATATTGCAAAATGATTGCCACAATAAGTCTAGTTAACGTCTGTCACCATAGTTTCAATATTTTTTTCTTGTGACTAGAACTTTTAAGACATACTCTCTTATCAACTTTCAAATATGTAATATGATGTTATTAACTATAGTCATCATGTTGTCTACACCACCCATGACCTGTTTATTTTATAACTGGAAGTTTGTAACTTTTGACCCCCATCACCCATTTTGCCCATCCATAACTCCCCTCACCCACATCAGGCAACTACTAACTTGTTCTATGTATCTCTGAGCTCATATTTTTTTTTCTGATTTTTTTAAATTTTGTTTTGTTTTAGATTCTACATTTAAGTGAGATCATATGTATTAGCCTTTCTTTAATTTATTTCATTTAGCATAATGTCATCAAGGTCTGTTTCTGTTGTTACAAACAGCAAGATTTTCTTCTTTTCTATAGCTGAATAATACTCCTCTGTGTGTGTGTGTGTGTATGTATTTACCACATTTTCTTATCAATTCATCCATCAGTGGACACTTAGGTTATTTCTATGTCTTGGCTATTGTGAATAATGCTGCAACAAACATGGGGGTTCATATACCTTTCCAAGTTAGTGTTTTTGTTTTCTTTGGATAAATACTCAGATGTGGAACTGCTGGATCATATGGTAGTTCTAATTTTAATATTTTGATAAACATTCAAACTGTTTTCCATAGTGGTTGCACCAATTTATGTTCCCCACAGTAGTGCACAATGGTTTCCTTTTCTCCACATCCTGGCCAACACTTGTTAATTTTTGTTTTGTTTTTTGATCACAGACATTCTAACAGGTGTAAGGAAATAGCACTTTGTGGTTTTGATTTTCATTTCTTTGATGATTAATGGTGTTGTGTGGACTTCCTTGGTGGCACAGTGGTTAAGAATCCACCTGCCAATGCAGGGGACACAGGTTCGATCTCTTGCCCACAAGGATCCCACATTGCTGCAGAGCAACTAAGCCCATTCTCCACAACTACTGCCTGCACTCTAGAGCCCACAAGCCACAACTACTGGAGTCTGCATGCCAAGAGCCCATGCTCTGCAACAAGAGAAGCCATCATAGTTAGAAGCCCACACACTGCAATGAATAGTAGCCCCCACTTGCCACAATTAGAGAAAGCCCCCGTGTACCCAATGCAGCCAATAAATAAATAAATTTATTTATTTATTTATTAAAAAAATTTTAAGTGGTCTTGGACAACTTTCCATGTATCTGTTGACTATCTGTATATTCTCTTCAGAAAATGAGTATTAAATTCTCCCCCCATTTTTTAACTAGATTTTTTTTGTATTTAGTTGTATGAGTTGTACAAGTTGTATATATTTTACATACTAACCTATTATCAGATATATGATCTGAAAATTTTCATTAAGTAGGTTGACTTTTCATTTTGTTGATGTTTCATTTCTGTTCAGAAACTTTTTAATTTGATGGAGTCCCGCTTCTTGATTTTTGCTTCAAATCCAAAAAATCATCATCAAGACCAATGTCAAGGATTTTGTCACCTACATTTTTTTCTGAGTTTTATGGTTTCAGGTCTTATGTTAAAATATTCAATTCATTCTGAGTTAGTTTTGAGGTATGGTGTAAGATTCCGCTCCACTTTCATTTCTTTTGCATATGGCTGTACAGTTTTCCCAACACCAATTATGGAAGAGGCTGTTTCCCTCCCCATTGTGTATATTCTTGACTCCTTTCTCGTAAATTAATTGATTGTATATGTGTGGGTTTATTTCTGTTTTTATCTGTTCTGTTCCATTGATCTATGTGTCTGTTTTTAATGGCAATACCATATTGTTTTGATTACTATAGCTTTGTAGTAAAATTTGAAATCTGAGAGCATGATGCCACCAGTTTTGGTTTTCTTTCTCAAGATTGCTTTGGCTACTTGAGGTCTTTTGTGGTTCCATACAAATTTTAGGATTGTTCTATTTCTGTGAAAAACACTATTGGAATTTTAAATAGGAATTACACTAAATCCATAGATTACTTTGGATAGTATGGACATTTTGACAATAGTAATTCTTCTAATACATAAGCACAGTATATCTTTCCATTTATTTGTGTCTTCTTCACTCATTAATGTCTTAAAATTTTCAGTGTAAAGACCTTTTACTTACTTTGGTAAGGTTATTTCTAGGGTTTTTTTTTAATGAATTTGCAAATGAGTCTTTTTCTTAAATTCTCTGATAGCTTGTTATTAGTGTATAGAAACATGACATTTTTATATTGATTTTGTATCCTGAATCTTTAATGCATTTGTTTATAAGAGTTTTTGGTGATTTTTTAGGGTTTTCTATATATAATATCATGCCAACTGAAAATAATGATCATTTTATTTCTTCCTTTCCAATTTGGATGCTTTTTATTTTTTTCCTTGCCTAATTGCTCTACGTAGACTTCCAATACTGTATTGAATAAAATTGGTGAGAGTGGGTGTTCTTGTTTTGTTCCTGAGCATACAGGGAAGGCTTTCAGCTTTTCACAATTAAGTATGATGTTAGCTGTTGTATGTATATAGCCTTTATTATGTTGAGATACATTCCCTCTACACCCACTTTGTTGAGATTTTTTGTCATAAATGGATGTTGAATTTTGTCCAGTGCTTTACTGCACCTATTAGAGATGATCATATAATTTTTATCCTTCATTTTGTTAATGTGGTGTACACATCAATTTGCAGATGTTGAACCATCCTTGTATCTCTGAGTAAACCCCACTTTATCATGGTGTGTGATTCTTTTAATGCATTGTTAAATTTTGATTGCTAATATTTTGTTGAATTTTTTCACATCTATGTTCATCAGATATACTGGCCTCTAATATTGTATCCTTATGGTGACCTTGTCTTGTTTTGGTATCAGGGTAATGCCAGCCTTGTAAAATTAGTTTGAAAGTGTTCCCTTCTATTTTGTTGGAAGCATTTCAGAAGAATTGGCTTTAATTATTTGAATGGTTGGTAAAACTCACCAGAAAAGCATTCTGGTCTAGAGCTTTTTTTCTTTGGGAGGTTTTTGATTCCTGACTCAATCATGTTGCTAGTAATTAGTCTGTTCAGATTTTCTATTTCTTCATGATTCAGTTTTGGTAGGTTGTATGTTACTAGAATTTATCCATTTCTTCTAGGCTATTCAGTTTGCTATTGTGTAATTGCTATAATAGTTTATTATGATTCTTTATATTTCTGTGGTATCAGTTTTAATGTCTCCTCTTTCATATCTAATTTTATTTGCTTGATTCTTCTCTTTTTTCTTGTTGAATCTAACTAAAAGCTTGTCAATTTGTTTATCTTTTCAGAAACCCAGCTCTTAGTGTCATTGATTATTTCTATAGTCATTTTAATCTCTATCAGTTTTTTTCCACTCTGATTTTTGCTATTTGCTTCCTTTTATTAACTTTGGGATTTTCTTATTCTTTTTCTATTTGCTTGAGGTTTAAAAAAGGGTTGTTTGATATCTTTCTTCTTTCTCAACTTAGGCATTTGTTGCTATGAAGTTTCCTCTAAGAACGGCTTTTGCTTTATCACTGCTTTGGGGATGTTGTAGTTCCATTTTGGTTTCTTCCAAGATAATTTTTTTATTTCTCTTTTGATTTTATCTTTGACCCACTGGTTGTTCAGTAGCATGTTGCTTAATTTCCACATACTTGTAAATTTTCCAATATTTTTCTTGTGTTTCTAGTTTACCAATGTGATCTGAAAAGATGCATGATATAACTTCAGTCTTCTTAAATTTTTAACTTGTTTTGTGGCCTGATATATGGACTGTCCTGTGGAGTATTCCAAGTGTACTTAGAGTGTGCATTTTGTTGCTTTTGGATGAAATATTCTGTATGTTTCTATTAAGCCCATCTTGTCCAACATATTGCTTAAGGCCAATATATATTATTGAATTTCAGTCTGAATGATCTATCAATTGATGTAAGTGAGGTATTATAGTTCCCTACAATTGTTGTATTGTGGTCTATTTCCCCCTTTAGATATGTTAATATTTGCTTTATATATTTAGGTCTTCTATTTTTGGTAAATAAATATTTACAAATGTTATATCCTCTTGTGTGTTGACAACTTTATCATTATGTAATGCCCTTCTTTGTCTTTTTTTACAGTCTGTTTTAAAGTCTGTTTTGTCTGATATAAGTATAGCTACCCCAGCTTCCTTTTGGTTTCCATTTGTGTGAAACATCTTCTTTCCTTCTCTTCACTTTTGGTCTGTGTGACCTTAATTCTGAATAAGTCTTGTAGGCAGCATATATAGGGGTCTTGTTTTTATCCATTCAGTCACTCTGTCTTCTGATTACAGTATTTAGTCCATTTATATTTAGAGTAATTATTGATAGGTATGTACCTATCACCATTTTGTTAATTGTTTCCTGTTGTTTTTTTTAACAAATTAATTGCACTATACTTGCTTCACAATGGTGTGTTCGTTTTTGCTTTAAAACAAAGTGAATCAGTTACACATATACATCTGCTCCCATATCCCTTCCCTCTTGTGTCTCCCTCTCTCCCACCCTCCTTATCCCACCCCTCCAGGCGGTCACAAAGCACTGATCTGATCTCCCTGTGCTATGCATCTGCTTCCCACTAGCTACCTACCTTACGTTTGGTAGTGTATATATGTCCATGCTTCTCTCTTGCTTTATCACAGCTTACCATTCCCCCTCCCCATATCCTCAAGTCCATTCTCTAGTAGGTCTGTGTCTTTACTCCTGTTTTAACACTAGGTTCTTCATGACATTTTTTTCTTAAATTCCATATATATATATATATATATATATATATATATATATATTAGCATACGGTATTTCTCTTTCTCTTTCTGACTTACTTCACTCTGTATGACAGACTCTAGGTCTATCCATCTCATTACAAATAGCTCAATTTCATTTCTTTTCATGGCTGAGTAATACTCCATTGTATATATGTGCCACATCTTCTTTATCCATTCATCCAATAATGGACACTTAGGTTGTTTCCATCTCCAGGCTATTGTAAATAGAGCAGCAATGAACATTTTAGTACATGACTCTTTTTGAATTATGGTTTTCTCAGAGTATATGCCCAGTAGTTGGATTGCTGGATCATATGATAGTTCTATTTGTAATTTTTTTAAGGAACCTCCATACTATTCTCCATAGTGGCTGTACCAATTCACATTCCCACCAGCAGTGCAAGAGTGTTCCCTTTTTGCTACACCCTCTCCAGCATTTATTGTTTCTAGATTTTTTGATGATGGACATTCTGACTGGTGTGAGATGATATCTCATTGCAGTTTTGATTTGCATTTCATAATGATTAGTGATGTTGAGCATCCTTTCATGTGTTTGTTGGTAGTCTGTATATCTTCTTTGGAGAAATGTCTATTAAGCTCTTCTGCCCATTTTTGGATTGGGTTGTTTGTTTTTTGGTTATTGAGCTGCATGAGTTGGTAATAAATTTTGGAGATTAATCTTTGTCAGTTGCTTCATTTGCAAATATTTTCTCCCATTCTGAGGGTTGTCTTTTGGTCTTGTTTATGGTCCCTTTGCTGTGCAAAAGCTTTGAAGTTTCATTAGGTCCCATTTGTATATCTTTGTTTTTATTTCCATTTCTCTAGGAGGTGGGTCCAAAAGGATCTTGCTGTGATTTATGTCATAGAGTGTTCTGCCTATGTTTTCCTCTAAGAGTTTGATAGTTTCTGGCCTTACATTTAGGATTTTAATCCATTTTGAGCTTATTTTTGTGTATGGTGTTAAGGAGTGATCTAATGTCATACTTTTACATGTGCCTGTCCAGTTTTCCCAGCACCACTTATTGAAGAGGCTGTCCATTCCCCACTGTACATTCCTGCCTCCTTTATCAAAGATAAGTTGACCATATGTGCGTGGGTTTATCTCTAGGCTTTCTATCCTGTTCCATTGATCTATCTTTCTGTTTTTGTGCCAGTACCATATTGTTTTGATTATTGTAGCTTTGTAGTATAGTCTGAATTCAGGCAGCCTGATTCCTCCAGCTCCATTTTTCGTTCTCAAGATTGCTTTGGCTATTCGGGGTCTTTTGTGTTTCCATACAAATTGTGAAATTTTTTGTTCTAGTTCTGTGAAAAATACCAGTGGTAGTTTGATAGGGATTGCATTGAATCTTTAGATTGCTTTGGTAGTAGAGTCATTTTCACAATGTTGATTCTTCCAATCCAAGAAGATGATATATCTCTCCATGTATTTGTATCCTCTTTAATTTCTTTCATCAGTGTCTTATAATTTTCTGCATACAGGTCTTTTGTCTCCTTAGGTAGGTTTATTCCTAGATATTTTATTCTTTTTGTTGCAATGGTAAATGGGAGTGTTTTCTTGATTTCCCTTTCAGAATTTTCATCATTAATGTATAAGGATGCCAGAGATATCTGTGCATTAATTTTGTATCTTGCTACTTTACCAAATTCATTGATTAGCTCTAGTAGTTTTCAGTAGCATCTTTAGGCTTCTCTATCTATAGTATCATGTCATCTGCAAACAGTGACAGCTTTACTTCTTCTTTTCCGATTTTGATTCCTTTTATTTCCTTTTCTTCTCTGATTGCTGTGGCTAAAACTTACAAAACTATGTTGAATAATAGTGGTGAGAGTGAACAACCTTGTCTTGTTCCTGATCTTAGTGGAAATAGTTTCTGTTTTTCACCATTGAGAATGATGTTCGTTGTGTTTGTCATATATTACCTTTATTACATTGAGGAAAGTTCCCTCTATGCCTGCTTTCTGCAGGGTATTTTTCATAAATGGGTGTTCAATTTTGTCGAAAGCCTTCTCTGCATCTATTGAGATGATCATATGGTTTTTCTCCTTCAATTTGTTAATATGGTGTATCATGTTGATTGATTTCCATATATTGAAGAATCCTTGCATTCCTGGAATAAACCCCGCTTGATCATGGTGTATGATCCTTTAAATGTGCTCTTGGATTCTGTTTGCTAGTATTTTGTTGAGGATTTTTGCATCTATGTTCATCAGTGATATTGGCCTGTAGTTTTCTTTTTTTGTGACATCCTTGTCTGGTTTTGGTATCAAGATGTTGGTGGCCTCGTAGAATGAGTTTGGGAGTCTTCCTCCCTCTGCTATATTTTGGAACAGTTTGTGAAGGATAGGTGTTAGCTCTTCTCTAAATGTTTGACAGAATTTGCCTGTGAAGACGTCTGGTCCTGGGCTTTTGTTTGTTGGAAGATTTTTAATCACAGTTTCAATCTCAGTACTTGTGATTGGTCTTTTCATATTTTCTATTTCTTCCTGATTTAGTCTTGGCAGGTTGTGCATTTCTAAGAATTTTCCCATTTCTTCCACGTTGTTCATTTTATTGGCAGAGTTGCTTGTAGGAATCTCTCATGATCTTTTGTATTTCTGCAGTGTCAGTTGTTACTTCTCCTTTCTCAGTTCTAATTCTATTGATTTGAGTCTTCTCCCTTTTTTTCTTCATAAATATTGCTAATGGTTTATCAGTTTTATTTATCTTCTCAAATAACCAGTTTTTAGTTTTATTGATCTTGGCTATCATTTACTTTATTTCTTTTTCATTTATTTCTTATCTGACTTTTATGATTTCTTTCCTTCTGCTAACTTTGGGGTTTTTTTTTGTTCTTCTTTCTCTAATTGCTTTAGGTGCAAGGTCAGGTTGTTTATTCGAGATGTTTCCTGTTTCTTAACGTGGGATTGTATTGATATAAACTTCCCTCTTAGAATTGCTTTTGCTGCATCACAGAGGTTTTGGGTCGTCGTGTCTCCACTGTCATTTGTTTCTAGGTATTTTTTATATCCTCTTTTATTTCTTCAGTGATCACTTCGTTATTAAGTAGTGTATTGCTTAGTCTCCATGTGTTTGTATTTTTTACAGATCTTTTCCTGTAATTGATATCTAGTCTCATAGCGTTGTGATCAGAAAAGATACTTGATACAACTTCAATTTTTTTAAATTTACCAAGGCTTGATTTGTGACCCAATATATGATCTATCTTAGAGAATGATCCATGAGAACTTGAGAAAAATGCGTATTCTGTTGGTTTTGGATGGAATGTCCTATAAATATCAATTAAGTCCATCTTGTTTAATGTGTCATTTAAAGATTGTTTTTCCTTATTTATTTTCATTTTGGATGATCTGTCCATTGGTGAAAGATGGGTGTTAAAGCCCCCTTCTATGAATGTGTTACTGTTGATTTCCCCTTTTAGGGCTGTTAGTGTTTGCCTTATGTATTGAGGTGTTCCTATGTTGGTTGCATAAATATTTACAATTGTTATTTCTTCTTCTTGGATTGATCCCTTGATCATTAGGTAGTGTCCTTCTTTGTCTCTTCTAATAGTGTTTATTTTAAAGTCTATTTTGTCTGATATTAGAATTGCTACTCCATGTTTCTTTTGGTTTCTATTTGCATGCAATATCTTTTTCCATCCCCTTACTTTCAGTCTGTATGTGTCTCTAGGTCTTAAGTGGGTCTCTTGTAGACAGCATATATATGGGTCTTGTTTTTGTATCCATTCAGCCAATCTGTGTCTTTTGGTGGGAATATTTAATCCATTTACATTTAAGGTAATTATCGATATGTATGTTCCTATTCCCATTTTCTTAATTGTTTTGGGTTCGTTATTGTAGATGTTTTCCTTCTCTTGTGATTCTTGCTTCAAGAACCTCCTTTAGCATTTGTTGTAAAGCTTCTTTGGTGGTGTTGAATTCTCTCAGCTTTTGCTTGTCTGTAAAGGTTTTAATTTCTCCATCAAATCTGAATGAGATCCTTGCTGGGTAGAGTAATCTTGGTTGCAGGTTTTTCTCCTTCATCACTTTAAATATGTCCTGCCTGTCCCCTCTGGCTTGTAGGGTTTCTGCTGAGAGATCAGCTGTTATCCTGATGGGGATTCCCTTGTGTGTTATTTGTTGTTTTTGCCTTGCTGCTTTTAATATGATTTCTTTGTGTTTAATTTTTGACAGTTTGATTAATATGTGTCTTGGCGTATTTCTCATTGGATTTATTCTGTTTGGGACTCTCTGTGCCTCCTGGACTTGATTAACTATTTCCTTTCCCATATTAGGCAAGTTTTCAACTATAATCTGTTCAAATATTTTCTCAGTCCCTTGCTTTTTCTCTTCTTCTTCTGGAACCCTTATAATTCGAATGCTGGTGTGTTTAATGTTGTCCCAGAAGTCTCTGAGACTGTCCTCTGTTCTTTTCATTCTTTTTTCTTTATTCTTCTCTGCAGTAGTTATTTCCACTATTTTATCTTCCACGTCACTTATCCATTCTTCTACCTCAGTTTTTCTGTTATTGATCCCATCTAGAGTAGTGTTCATTTCATTTATTGTGTTGTTCATCATTGCTTGTTTCAACTTTAGTTTTTCTAAGTCCTTGTTAAGTGTTTCTTGCATTTTGTCTATTGTATTTCCAAGATTTTGGATCATCTTTACTATCATTATTCTGGATTCTTTTTCAAGTAGACTGCCTATTTCCTCTTCATTTGTTAGGTCTGGTGGGTTTTTATATTGCTCTTTCACCTGCTGTGTGTTTTTCTGTCTTCTCAGTTTGCTTATCTTACTGTGTTTTGGGTCTCCTTTTTGCAGGCTGCAGGTTCGTAGTTCCCATTGTTTTTGGTGTCTGTCCCCAGTGGCTAAGGTTGGTTCAGTGGGTTGTGTAGGCTTCCTGGTGGAGGGGACTAGTGTCTGTGTTCTGGTGGATGAGGCTGGGTCTTGTCTTTCTGGTGGGCAGGTCCATGTCTCGTGGTGTGTTTTGGAGTGTCTGTGGACTTATTATGATTTTAGGCAGCCTCTGCTAATGGGTAGGGTTGTGTTCCTGTCTTGCTAGTTGTTTGTCATAGGGTGTCCAGCACTGGTCGTTGAGTGACGCTGGGTGCTGCTGTTGAGATGGAGATCTCTGGGAGATTTTCGCCATTTGATATTATGTGGAGTTGGGAGGTCTCTTGTCGACCAGTGTCCTGAAGTTGGCTCTCCCAGCTCAGAGCTACAGCACTGACTCCTGTCTGCAGCACCAAGAGCCTTTCATCCACATGACTCACAATAAAAAGGAGAAAGAAATAGAAAGAAAGAATTAGTAGAGGTAGAAAGAAAGAAAGAAGGGAGGGAGGATGGATGGGAAGAAGGTGCGTAGGAAGGAAAAAAGAAAGAAGATAAAGTAAAATAAAATAAAGTATGATAATATATAATAAATTTATTAAAATAGAAAATAATTATTAAGAAAAAAATGGATGGAGAGAACCCTGGGACAAATGGTGGAAGCAAAGCTATACAGACAAAATCTCACAGAAGCATAAACATACACACTCACAAAAAGAGGAAAAGGGGAAAAACTCATAAATCTTGCTCTCAAAGTCCACCTCCTCAATTTGGAATGATTCGTTGTGTAAAGGAGGGATGGAAGGCAAGAAAGAAAACAGATAAGTTAAAATAAAATAAAGTAAGATAAAATAAAATAAAGTTATTAAAATAAAAAATAATTATTAAGGAAAAAAAAACGGATGGATAGAACCCTAGGTCAAATGGTGGAAGCAAAACTGTACAGACAAAATCTCTCACAGAAGCATATGCATACACACTCACAAAAAGAGGAAAAGGGGAAAAACTCATAAATCTTGCTCTCAAAGTCCACCTCCTCAATTTGGGATGCTTCCTTTCCTATTCATGTATTCCACAGATGCAGGGTACATCAAGTTGTTTGTGGAGCTTTAATCCGCTGTTTCTAAGGCTGCTGGGAGAGATTTCCCTTTCTCTTCTTTGTTCGCACAGCTCCAGGGTCTCAGCTTTGGATTTGGCCCAGCCTCTGTGTGTAGATCGCCAGAGGGCATCTGTCCTTCACTCAGACAGGACAGGGTTAAAGGAGCAGCTGCTTCGGGTACTCTGGCTCACTCAGACCTGGGGCAGGTAGGGGTACGGATTGAGGGGTGAGACTGTGGCGGCAGAGGCCGTCATGACATTGCACCAGCCTGAGGCATGCCATGAGCTCTCCAAGGGAAGCCGTCCCTGGATCCGGGGACCCTGGCAGTGGCGGGCTGCACAGGCTCCCCAGAAGGGGAGCGTGGACAGTGACCTGCGCTTGCACACAGGCCTCTTGGCGGCAGCAGCAGCAGCCCCAGTGTCCCACTCCCATCTCTGGGGTCCGCGCTTTTAGCCGTGGCTCACGCCCATCTCTGGAGCTCCTTTAAGCAGCGCTCTTAATCCCCTCTCCTCGCACACCAGGAAACAAAGAGGGAAGAAAAAGTCTCTTGCCTCTTTGGCAGCTCCAGACTTTTTCCTGGACTCCCTCCTAGCTAACCGTGGTGCACTAACCCCCCTGCAGTCTGTGTTCATGCCACCAACCCCAGTTGTCTCCCTGCGCTCCAACCGAAGCCCGAGCCTCAGCCCTCAGCCCCGCCCACCCTGGCGGTGAGCAGACAAGCCTCTCAGGCTGGTGAGTGCTGGTCGGCACCGATCCTCTGTGCGGGAATCTCTCCACTTTGCCCTCCGCACTCCTGTTGCTGTGCTCTCCTCCACGGCTCCGAAGCTTCCCCCTCCACCACCCGCAGTCACTGCCCGTGAAGGGGCTTCCTAGTGTGTGGAAACCTTTCCTCCTTCACGGCTCCCTCCCAGTGGTGCAGGTCCCATCCCTATCCTTTTGTCTCTGTTTATTCTTTTTTCTTTTGCCCTACCCAGGTACGTGGGGAGTTTCTTGCCTTTTGGGAGGTCTGAGGTCTTCTGCCAGCATTCAGTAGGTGTTCTGTAGGAGTTGTTCCATGTGTAAATGTATTTCTGGTGTATATGTCGTTTCCTGGCTTTTTTATGCTTCCTCTGTTCTTTCTTCTCTTGCTCTCTTTCTTTGCGGTTTGATGGCTTTCTTTAGTGGTATGCTTAACTTTCTTTTTCTTTCTCTTTTGTATATTTCATTTAGGTTTTTACTTTGTGGTTACCATGAGACTTACTTAAAACAACTTATATTCATAACAGTCTATTTTAAGTTGTTTAAAAAGTTTGAATGCATTCTAAAACTCTACATTTTTACCCATCCCACAATATTGCATGATTTTGATGTCATAATTTACTACTTTTTATTTTCTCTATTCATTGACAAATTATTGTAGTTATAGTTATTTTTACTAATTTTATCTTTTACCTTTTCTACTAGCTTTGGAAGTGATTAATACATCACCTTTACAAGATTAGATTATTCTGAATTTTACTATATGTTTACATTTACTGGGAGATTTATATGCTCATATTTTTTCCTGTTACTGCTTGCTGCCCTTTAGTTTCCACTTAAAGAAGTCCTTTACATTTCTTGTAAGCCAGTTTAGGGGTGATTAATGTTTCTACCTTTTGTTTGTCTAGAAAACACTTTATTTCTCCAATTCTGAATGACAATTTTACTGGGTAGAGTATTCTTGGTTAGCAGTTGTTTTTTCTTTCAGCAATTTGAAAATATTGTGCCACTCTCTTCTGGCCTTCAAAGGTTCTGCTGGATAACCTGCTAATAGTCTTATGGTGTAATAAATTTTTATTTTCTAACTGCTTTCAAGGTTCTCTCCTTGTTTTTAACTTCTGACAGTCTAATTATAATATGTTTGTTGTGGGTGTCTTTGGGTTCATCTTATTTGGAACTCTCTTGCCTTCCTGGGTCTGGATGTCTGTTTTCTTCTCCAGGTTAAGAAAAGTTTTCAGCCATTATTTCTTCACATACATTTTCTGCCCTTTTCTCTCTCTTCTTCTTTGGGGAACCCTATATTACAAATGTTGGTCCACCTGATGTTGTGTCATAGTCCCTTAACCTACCTTCACTTTTTTTCATTCTTTTTTATTTTTGCTGGTCTGATAGGGTGAGGTCCACTGCCCTGTGTTCATGTACACTGATCTTTTCTTTTGCTTCATCTAGTCTGCTAGTGTATTTTTCAGTTCGGTTATTGTATTCTTCATCTCCATGGTTTTTATTTGGTACATTCTGTCTCTTTGTTGAAGTTCCCATTTTGTTCATCCTTACCTTTCCCGAGCTCATTGAACATCTTTATGACTATTATTTGGAACTTTTTATCAGGTAAATCACATTACCAAATCTCCATTTCATTAAGAACTTTTTCTGGGGTTTTATCTTATTTCTTTTGGAACATATTCCTCTGTTCTTCATTTTGCTTGGCTCTCTGAGTTGGTTTCTATGGATTAGGTAAAATAACCACCTCTTCCAGTCTTGATGGAGTGCCCTCATATAGAAGATGAATTTTGTTCAACCCTATCCTAGCACTTGGTTATTTCTCAAACTTCTATAATTGTCCAAGCAGCCTTGTTTATTCTTAATGGCTCCTGGTAGTTGAGTGTATGCCAAAACATGTCAGTGTCCCAAAGGAGGGGTTCTTACTTAGCACCTATATTCAGGCTGATTGAAAGCCAGGCCCTCAGGCAGCAGATTTTAAAGAATGCAAATATATACAGTGCTGTGGGATCTCAAATGTAAATACCACTGGCTACGAGAGTCAGGTTATCTAGAATTAAGACCTGGGTGGCAGCTTCAAAATATTGGAGTGCCATACATGGGTACAAGTTCCTTTCGGACAGATACCAGTCAGTTGAGAGAGAGACAAAGGTGATGTCCACTAGCTTTCATTCCCTGAGAACACCTCTAGGTGTAAGCCTTACCTCTAGATGTAAGCCTCTAGGTGTGTGCTGAACCAGAAGCCAGCCCCTCAGACCAAACCTCCAAAAAAAGCAAATAGGCTTCTTTCATAGAAAGATTGGAGGTATTTTTTAGTCTGCAGTCTGCACCTTGCCTATTGGTGGTAGCTGACAAATAACTCTTTCTCCATGTTACAATCCTGTGGGATTCATCTGGCCACAGAGCCAGGTGGTCAAGAGGCATCCGCTCAGCAGCAGCCACAAAAACTGGGATACCAGATGTAAAAACTGGGGTACCAGAGACATGTACACTCTCCCCTCCAGGAGATACTGGGTCTCTTGAGTGTAGCAGAGAGAGAGTGTGTGAAGATAGCACCCACCCTCCAAACTATGGAGGGGATCATAGTTGTCCATTAGATGTGTGTTTAATTCTAGCCTGCTCCTCAGGCCACAGCTTTAAAGATAAGCTAATAAGCCTCTTTATAGAGAGACTGGGCACCTCAATCTATTGCTTATCTGCTTTACCCTGGGTGCAGTAGGGGGTTAAGAACTCTTTCTCTGTTTGTTACTATCCTGTGGGATTCACAAGCATTAGTTCCACTGAACAACAGAGTCAGGTGATCTAGAGTTGTCCCATGGGTGGCAACCGCAAAAGTCAGGACACCAGATGTTGGTACAAGCTCCTTTCTAGGATATACAGGCAATCTGGAGCAAGGCAGAGGGAGATCACAAAGATGGTGCCAGTCATCATCCAACCCCAGAGAGCAGTTCAGTAGGCCCCTACATGTGTGTTAAATTAGATGCCTGCCCCTCTGGTCAGTGCTTTAAGATAAACACATAAGCCTCTTTCACAGAAAGTCTGGGTGCTTTTCAGTCCGCTCCCTCTGCAATGAGCTCTCCTTGTGCGCAAACTCTAAAAATTGTTTCTCAGCTCACTGTAGCCTTGTGGTTTCAAGCCCTGTTGCTTTTCAAAGATAGATGTTTTGGGGCTCATCTCTCAGGTGCAGATCTTAAAAGTTGGGGTACCTGATATGAGGTTCAAACCCTTCACTCCTCAGAGAGAAGCTTGGGTTTATGAGTTCCCTTCTGATTGTGAATCACTGGGCTGAAGGGGAGTTTATAGCAAGATTGTGTCTCAGCTTCCCTACCTGCTTTGATGTGGATTTTCTTCTTGTTCACCCAATGTTTAGGAGTCAGTTAGTTTTGGGTCTCTTTCAAAAGAAATTGTATATTCAGAGTGTGTGTGGGAGGAGGTGAGTTCAGGAGTTCCTACATCACCATCTTGAACCTGAAACTTGAATGCTTATATTAATTTGCTGTGAATGCTTATATTAACACTCCTCCATTGTCTAAGTGTAAATAAATTATACATGGGCATTCCTTCACTCTGTACATCTTTATTGAATGCTCACTTGGTGTCATTCTTTGTTCTCATTGAGAATGCATCAGTGAACAAAAAAACATTCCCATTGTCATGGATTGTACTGTGAGGAAGAAAACACACAGTAAACATAAGACCATCACCTGATAGAGATTATCTGGCAGAAAATTATATAAAATGATGAAAGAGTGTGACAGGTTTAGACTGGATGGCTGGAGAGTATCTTTCTAACATATGAGTACTAAGAATGAACCAATATTGCAAATATTGGATACAACTTTCAAGGTAGATGGAGAAAGAACTGAATTCAAATAATGAAAGAAAAAAATAAGTGTGGCTGGAACAGGTTGGGAGCAGGAGCATGGCTAAGTTAACAGACGGAGCCTAGATTTGGGCCAGTAGGGCTTCATGAGATAGACAAAACGTGAAAAGTTTCTTCTATGTAAGATGTCAAGGGTTTTATGCAAGGGAATGATGTTGTGGCACTCTTGTCTATTCTAGCCAGGTCTCATCAATGCTGTAAGGATTCTGGAGCATAATAAATTTGTCTTTAGAAGATTTTCATTTATATACCACAATGCATAAATAGATTATCAGATCACTTTCTGCTGTTATGGTTGTCAATAGCTGGGGCTTGGTACAGAGTGTGCATTACATATAGTTAGTGATCAAATGTGCCTATTGCCAGACTACACGACAATGATCTCATTGTTGTTGACAGTTGGAAATACTGTCATTTCTTTTTCATACTCCTCCTTCTCTTTCTTCTTGATATGACCATAGAAGAAAAAAAAATAATGAGTAAAATAGATATACCTCAAAGTCAGGACTTCTGAGTTTCAGGTTCAGTGCAGTTACAGAATAATGTGAATTTAAATTGTAAAGAGCTATGATTGAGCTATATACAGCACAGCCAGATGGTCAGATTAAGACCATGTAGCAAAATAATTTAAATTCATTTGAATTTAATTTATTTAAATAAAAACTTTAAATTATTTATAGTATTTATTTAAAAGAATAATAAATAATATTATTTATTTAAAATTAAAAATACAGAGGTTGTGACAGGCATCTAATATAACATGGAAAAGATAATGATCCAAAACTTTAAAAACTTTTACTTACATTTTGTTATAGACAAGCATTTGCTTTCTATGTATTAGTGCTGACACTGGGGGATATTTCTGGTGGAGGTATTTTAATTATCTTTATGGTTTTTTTTAAGTTAATAAAGAGAGCAGAAGCAAAGATATTCCTAGGAGACTTAAGTATCATAAATATGTCTATAATTGTTAATACTAGTTGATCCTCTGTTATATTAAAAGCCAAAAAGCAAAGATATCACAAACTAAAGGGTAATTAGGGTCATTTAGTCCATCCCTCTGATTGATAAGAAACAGCTCTTCATATAAATAATTTTCATCATGTATATTTTTCCCCTTTTCTTAATATTCACAGAAAATTCATTAAAGAATGACTGAATACACACTCTAAAGCAAGGACGAAAAAGAATAAATGCTTTCTGCCTTTGAAAAGCTGACAGTGAAGAAGTTAGAAGCTTCAACACATTATTTCAGTATAATATGCTTAGAAATCTATTTCTATACTAAACCAACAAACAGAAAACAAAAAAAACTTTGTCTTCTATATTTTCTATAACCCATAGAAAACAGACCTCTGGTTCCCCTCTAATACCTTTACTCTTCAAGGTCACTTAGTACATTTCCTTTTGCAAAAGTTATTCATGATTTTCTACATGCTAGAAAAAAAAGTTTTAAGTCTGTATTTTATGGGACCTCTTTCCGGTATTTAATCCAATGTTTACTCTTTTCTTCTTTAAATTTTCAGTTTCCTTGGTATCTCCTTCAGTTCATATTATTGAGTTTTTTTGTTTGTTTGTTTGTTTGTTTTTAACATTTCTACCTAATCCTTCCATGTTTTCTTCTTGGTTAGTTTTTTATCTCTTTCTCTCCCTACCTATCCTTGGACTTTGAAATTGACCTTCTGCTCATTTTATTCTATTTTCTATTCCTAGGTGATCTGGTTCATGAAGACCTACCTGTGGAGGTCTCCAACATCCACATCTCCAGCCTCTCTTCAAATAAAATAGCCAATATATGAGTGAGTAAAATAAGAATTTTGTTTAAAGGTTTAATGTTTTCAAAGTATTTATCTTTAACTCAATGGCATAATACAAAATATAAGAATTACTAGCATCAAGTATATTATTTTAACTTGCACTTTACTTTTCTAAGAGGCAGAAATTGAATTTGGTGTATACTTAGTAGACTGCTCATAACATGATAAAAATTAATATTGAGTCTAATCCTATGAGAGGAGAGTGTTAGGAAAATATGCTCTATTAGAAGTAAACCTCTTAGTAAATTACCATCATCTGGGACATTAAAAATGTTAAACTGCCGTCTGCCTTCTTGTATTCTGGAAGGAGTAATTTACTTTGAATGAACAAAAATTTACGTTCAAAATAGAACTTTGTTTTTCTGACAACTCTGCCTTATATCAGCTAGCAAAAGGGTAGTATCAATGACATTCTCTTTGGGAAAATCCTGTGTATTTGTTTAAAATGTAATGATAGTATATATATTTCTTTTAAGTTAAGGAATTTAGGAAAAAGCCCTCAAAAGATGATGGGGAAATAGAAAATTTGGTGATTATTATGTTTGTCTGTGTCTTCACCTGGACATCACTCCATATTCAGACCTAGATAAACCATTTAGAATGTGTAAGCAGGCTTCATTTCACTTTGACTATTTCTCAGTTTATTCATTAAGTTTTCAAACATTTTTGGATACCTGTTATTAGCCATAATCAGAGTTCAACATCAAATACCGTGACAAAGTGACAGAGGCCCAGCACTGGGAATGCTGACTGTTAGCACAGAGGCTGAATACTGGTGATCAGTGAGCAACATCTGACATGCAGATGTGTTTGTTTCGTCTGCTTGGGTCACCACCATTCCCACTGCTCTTTATTGTTTCTCATTCCTGTCTGGGCCACATATCATTGTGTTTACAATCTCTAATCATGTTTGTTCAGCTTTGTGGCTGGGCCGAAACACAACCAGCAGGAAAAAATGGGGAGAGAGAAATAAACTGTCATGAAATAGTTATCAGCCCAAATACTAATGTGGAAGAACATGATAAACTTGGATTTGATTTAATAGGGCATTCTCTATCCAATGACTTATCCAAAGGGTAAACCTGAGAGAGAAGGTATGGGCTTTTCAGTTGTTGCATTTAAAGTGGTGAAAATTAATGAAATCATCTAGGTGGTGGTAGACTTGTTTTTTTTGTTTTGTTTTATTTCTAATCCACAAATCTTTGTTTTAATACATTTAGAGACTGTATATAATGCTGATAAAAGTGGAGTTATCATGATTGATGTGTATCTGGGAGTATGTGCACTCTATATGTAGAGTCTGGAAACCACAGGAAGAGCAGTCAAGAATGAACTTCTAAGGGACACCTACATTTGAGTGTCAAAAATAAAGAAGAACCAGTTGGAGAAAGTCTGAAAGTGAACGGTCAGGTCAGTGTAATAGAAGGAAAACCAGAAATTAGCATAGAGGGGAGTTTTGAAAAGAAGGCATTTGATTTGGCAAAGACATTTAGAATAGAAATTGAGACCTTTGCGATTAGTTATTTATACGCTAAATAAAAAGAGAAAACTAAGTGAGGTGGAAAGAAATCAGAGAGCAATCTTTCTAGGAGCAAAGGGAGTTGAGAAAGTAAAATTTTGTTGTAGTAGAGAAGAATGTGACTATAACAGCTTGAACTAAAAGTAGAGTCAAAGAAGTTTTTACTTGTTTGATTTTAGCACATTTACAGTTTTTGAAGGAAAGGAAAAACATCTGGAGAATTAAAGCAACAGAAGAAAGGGTGACAATGGGCAGAACAAGATCCTGGATTACATGAGAAGTTGAGGGATAAATAAACAAAAGGAGGGATTCACACTTTTAGAAAGGATGGATATTCATGCATTTATGAAAGAAGGAAATGATGGATAATTTGAAGACCAGAGAAGTTCACAATGGATAGCCTTTATTTTCCTTGTGATACAGAGCACAAGGAATTTGTTAGAATGAAGTAGGTACAGATGAGTAGAATAACTGAAAAGAATAGTTAAATTATGAAAGAGCAGATGAGAAAAGCCCAAAAGCATCTTAGCCAGGATCAGGTAGAAACAAAGTTGCTGTACTGTGTTGAGGGTCTAGTTATTGTTATAAACCTTGTCATTTTAATTGGTGTCTACTTAAACCGTTAGCATCATTCTCTTGATTATATATTTTCTCATTGGTAAAGTAGTAATAACAATTCTGATTTTTTAAGATATTTCAAGTGCCTTGGGGTGACATATCAATGCAGAAGTTATAATTCTATTCAGATCAAAATCATAGTCTGTAATTAAATGTTTTAAGATCAATTTTGGATCATTTTCACCAACAGTTCATATTTGGAATCCACAGATAAAATAGGATGAATCCAAAATGTAGTCATATTCTGGCTCAGCTATGAAAACTTTGGATCAATTTCATTTGACATTTGAGATAGATCCACCTTGAAAAAATAGCTGTACAAAGACTTGGATTTATATGAGAAAACAATACTTTATCATGTCTTGATTTTATGATCAATAGCTTCTTAATCTCTATCTGTTACACAATCCAAGATTGTCACTATTTTTAGACATTGAGTTTCAAAAAAAGTTAGTATAATATATCTTTCCATTTATGATACTGACCTTTCTGGGATTATTATTTAAAAGCCCATAAATACTCATTTTTAGGTCTTTTAGCAAATTATGATTATATACTGCAAGGTTCAAAATTATTATACATATTACAATTATTCATCATAGTTATAAAAATGAACTCAACTTCATATACAGTGATGCTACTGCAGATCTACTAGAAGATTATTGGTGGTATATGTACTATAAATTACTTTTCCAGGTCTATATATACATGGTCTGAGCTGATTCAGTCTCTTGCTGCTTCAAATGAGTCTGTAGCACATATTTGCAAAGGATCTAGATTATGAGTAGCATCCATTATCATGAGGAGGATTTTCTTTTTAATTCAAAACTAACTTGCCCTTATATGATCTATGACCTTGGCATCACTAGAACAGTCTTTAACCATATGAGCATATTGCTTTAGGCTACAATTTTTAATGTCTTTCTTGCAAGAAATACCTCAATCCTTATTTTAAATGTTCTAAATTTCATAAGGTTATTTTATAGGCTTTTCTGATTTACTTCTTTTTATGGTCCTCCAAACAGAATAGCTGAGATTATTTAACCTCTACATATATCCTAATTCCTACAGCATCCAGCTTCTGGGACATATCAAAGGAGCAATTCAAAATATTCTGAGTCACCCACCAAATCAGCCCTTTCCCCAAATCATACTTGAGTTTTCTGTCAGGCACCAATCTTATGGAGATGCCTAATCACCCCAAACTCCAGTCCTCTCAGAGGCTGAATTACTGGTCTGACTATATTCCCAATTTCACCATTACTAGTATAACAAAAGAAAGTAAAATAGGACATTTACTAACTAAAAACAAGGTTTTGCCAAGGTTTTAAGCCAGAGTTATGAAGCTATGGACTGGTGGGTTATTGATAGAAATAAAGGTGAGGATAAGTAAAATAAGAATGATAGAAGGAACAGAAGATCATAGAGTATGAAAGAGAATAGCAGTCCAATAAGAAGTTTGCTCTATTATAATAATGGAGTATGTCAAGGAATAAATAATGAGAGTACACTGAAAGAATGAATAATGGTCCGGCACCCAAAATTACCACATTATATTGGTTTGCTCTTGATCATCCTTGTATTGTCTAAAGATGAAGTTTTTGATCAGCTTCATCCAATTCCCCTCCCCCAACTCCCCACCTTTGGTAAACACAAATCTGATATCTTTTTCTACGTATTTATTTGTCCTGGTGGCTGTTTTTGTTTCTTTCTTTAGATTCCACTTATAAATGAGACCATACAGTATTTGTCTCTCTCTGACTTATTTTCTTTAGCATAATGCCCTCAAGGTCCATCCAGGTTGTTATAAATGGCAGGATTTCCTTTTTTTATGGCTGAATAATAAATTTATTATTAATAAATAATAAATGTATTATTAATAATTTATATACACACACATACACAATTTTGTGTATGTGTGTGTATATATAAATTTTACCTATATACCCCATCTTCCACTTCTTTATCCATTCCTCCATCAGTGGACACTTCGCTTCTTTCTATATCTTGGCTATTGTAAATAATGTTGCTATGAACATAGGTGTGCAGGTATATTTTCAAGTTAGTGTTTTCATTTCCTTTCGATAAATACCCAGAAGTGGAATTGCTGGATCATATGGAAATTCTATTTTTAATTATTTGAGGAACCTCCATACTGTTTTCCTCAGTAGCTATACAAATATACATTCCCACCCACAGTGCACAAGGGTTCCCTTGTTTCCACATCCTCCCCAGTATTTGTTATCTCTTGTCTTTTTGATGCTACCCATTCTGACAGGTGTGAGGTGATATTGTGGTTTCAAAGATTAGTGATGTTGATCACATTTTAGTGTACCTGTTGACCATTTATCTTCTTTGGAAGAAAAGTGTATTCATGTCCTTTGCCCATTTTTCAGTTGGCTTATTTATTTTCTTGCTATTGAGTTGTATGAGTTTTTATATATTTTGGATAGTAACCTCTTCTCTGATATATGGTTTGCAAATATATTTTTACATTCTGAAGATTGTCTTTTTATTTTGTTGATCATTTCTCTTGCTATGCAGAAGCTTTTTAGTTTCATGTAGTCCCACTTTTTTTTTGTTTTTGTTTCTGTTTTTTATTTTTATTTAATTGCTTGTGCTGTAGGTGTCACATCCAAAGAACCATTGCCAACACTTATGTTAAAAAGCTATTTTCCTCTTTTTTTCTAGGAATTTTATGGTGTCTGGTCTTACATTTAAGTCTTTAATTCATTTTGAGTTTATTTTTGTGAGTGGTGTAAAATAAGTGTCTAATTTCATTCTACTACATGTGCATATCCAATTTCCTCAGCACAATTTATTGAAAAGACTCTTTTTGTCTGTTAAGTAGTCTTGGCTCCCTTGTCAAATATTAGTTGACCATATATGCAGGATTTATTTCTGGGCTCTCAATTCTGTTCCCTTAGTCTATGTGTCTGTTTTTATGCCAGTATGATACTGTTTTTTATTATTATAGCTTTATAATATAGCTCAAAATCAGGAAGTATGATGTCTCTAACTTTGTTCTTCTTTCTCAGGATTGATTTGGCTATTGGGGTCTTTTCTGGTTCCATACACATTTTAGGAATTTTTTTCTACTTCTGTAAAAAATGCCATTGGAATCTTGATCAAGATTGCAATGACTCTATAAACGGTTTTGCATAGTATGGGCATTTTAACAATACTCATTCTAGAAATTCATAAACACAGGATACCTCTCCATTTACTTGTATCTTTAATTTGTTTCATCAGTGTCTTGTAGTTTTCAGAGTAGAAACTTTTCACTTCCTTGGTTAAATTTATTCCTAAGTATTTTATTGTTTTTGATGTTATTGTAAATAGAGTTGCTTTCATTCTTTTTCAGATAAATTGTTGTTAGTTTATAGAAACTGTTGTGTTTTTTGTATGTTAATTTCATATCCTGCAACTTTCCTAAATTTGTTGATTACATCTAACAGTTTTTTGGTGGAGTCTTTAAGATTTTCTATACAGAATCAATCATCTTCAAATACAGCCAGTTCTACTTCCTTTCCAGTTCTGATGCCTTTCATTTCTTTTCCTTACCTGATTTTTCTGGTTGAACAACTGGCACTATGTTGAATAGGAGTGGTGAGAGTGGGCATCATTGTCTTGTACCTGAACTTAATAAGGTTTTAAACTTTTACCACTGAATATAATGTTAGCTGTGAGCCTGTCACATATGGCCTTTATTATGTTGTGGTACATTCCTTCTATACCTAATTTGTTAAGAGTTTTTACAATGAACAAATGTTGAATTTTGTCAAATGCTTCTTCTGTGTCAATTGAGATGATCATATTATTTTTAAATTTCATTTTATTAATGTGATGTATGACATTGTATGATTTGCATATGTTGCACCATCCTTGTATCATAGGAATCAATGCTACTTTATCATGGTGAATGATCCTTTTAAAATGTTGCTTAATTCTGTTTGCTAGTATTTTATTGAGAATTTCTGCATCTATATTCATCAAGGATATTGTTTTGCACTTTTTTTTTTTTTAGTATCCCTCTCTGGCTTTGTTATCAGGGTAATAGTGGTCTTGTAAAGTGAGTTTGGGAGTATTACCTCCTCTTCGATTTTTTAGAAGGATTTGAGAAGGACTGGCTTAATTCTTCTTTAAGTGTTTGGTAAAAATTACCAAAGTACTCTTGGTCCTGGACTTTCCTTTCTTGGATGATTTTTGATTACTGATTCAATATCCTTAAGAGTAATTAGTCTATTCACATTTTCTATATCTTTCTAATCAGACTTGGTGGGTTGTAAGTTTCTAAGAATTTTTCCACTTCATCTAGGTTGTTGAATTTGTTCACATATGGTTGTTCATAGTAGCCTCTTATAATCTTTTGTATTTCTGTTGTGTCAGTTGTAATGTCTCATTTTTCATACATAATTTTGTTGATTTGGGTCTTCCTTTTGCACCTGGTTAATCTAGCTAAAGGCTGGTAAATCTTATTTACCTTATCCAAGAACCAATTGTTAGTTTGGTTAGCCTTTTCTTTTGTCTTCCTGCTCTCTATTTCATTTATTTCTGCTCTAATCTTTATAACTTTCTTCTGTCTGCAACTTTGGGCTTAATGTTCTTTTTTTCTAGTCTCTTGAGGCCAGAAACTAGGGTTAGGTTATTTATTTGAGATGTTTCTTGTTTCTTAATGTTGGCTTTTATCATTATGAACTTCTCTCTTAGAACAGCATTTGCTACATCCCATTAGTTTTGGTATGTTGTGTTTCCATGTTTGTTTTTCCAAGATAAGTTTTTAGTTACCCTTTAATTTCTCCTTTGACCTATTGGTTGTTAACAAGGGTGTTTTTAATTTCCATGTATTCATGATTTTTCCAGTTTTCCTTCTGTTATTGGTATCTAGTGTTATACCATTGTGGTCAGAGAAGATACTTGGTATGATTTCAATCTTCTTGAATTTGACAAGACTTGTTTTGTGGCCTAACATATGGTCTATCTAGAAAATGTTTCAAGTGTGCATCAGAAGAATGTGTATTCTGCTGTTGTCAGATATAATGTTTTATGGTTTTTTTGTTAGGTCCATTTTGGTCTATAGTGTGGTTAAAGTCTGCTGTTTCCTTATTGATTCCCTGTCTGGATAATCTATCCATTGTTGAGAGTGGGGTATTAAAGTCCCCAACTATTACTGTACTGCTGTTTATTTCTTATTTTAGCTCTGTTAGGTTTTTCTTTTTTAGGTGCTCTAATATTGGGTGCATAACTATTTATAATTGTTATATCTTCTTGATGGTTCAGATTCTCTATCATTATATAATGACCTTCTTTTTCTAATTTTACCATTTTTAGTTTGAAGTCTATTTTGTCTGATATAAGTACAGCTAGCCCTCCCTGCTTTTTTTGGTTACTATTTGCTTGAAATATCTTTTCATTCCTTTATTCTCAGTCTATATGTGTCTTCAAGGCTAATGTGAATCTTTTGTATGTAGTATATTGTTGGATTTCTAAAAAAATCCATTTAGCCATTCTATGTTTTCTGATTGGATAATTTAATATACTTACATTTATAGTAGTTATTAATTTATAGTATTGTCATTTTGTTCATTGTTTCTGGCTATTTTGGAGATTCATTGTTCCTCATATCTTACTCTTTTTTTGTGTTTTAATGATTTTTGGTGTCAGTATGCTTTGACTTCTTTACCATGTTTGTGTATTTACTACAAGCTTTTCCTTTGTGGTTACCATGAGGCATACATAAAATATCTTAAAATTATAATACCCTATTTCAACTGACAAAAACTTAAGTTAAATAGCATTTCTAATCTCTACACTTTTACTTCTCCCCCCATCACATTTTTGGTTATTGTTGTTAAAAATTTACATATTTTATATTGCATATCCAATAACAGATTACTGTAATTATCATTATTTTTTATTACTTTTGTTTTTTAAATTAAAACTAAAGTTGTAAATTAATTACACACAACCATTACCATATTAAAAAATCTAATTTTGACTCTACATTTGCCATTAACAGTGAGTTTTATGCTACATTCTTATGTTTTTATGATATTAATTAGCATCCTTATGCTTCCATTTTGAAAATTCCCTTTAGCATTTTTTGTAGGGTTAGTATAATAGTGATAAACACACTCATCTTTTGTTTGTTTGAAAAAGTCTTTCTCTCTCCTTCATTTTGGAAGGACTGCTTTGTCAGTTATAGAATTTTTAATTGACAAATTTTTCCTTCAATATATAATTCCACTTTCTCCTGGTCTGAAAGTTTCTGATGAGAAATCCAACTATAGTTTGATTGGGGTTCCCTCTTCTCTTGCTGCTTTCAAAGTTCTTTCTTTGTCTTTGACTTTTAACAATTGCTTATAATGTGTCTTGGTGTAGCCCTAACCAGGTTCAACCTATTTGGAATCTTTTGGGCTCCATGAATCTGGATGTCCACTCCTCTTTGGGAAGTTTTTAGCTATTATTGCTTTAAGTACACTAGCTGTCCTTTTCTCATGTTCTTCTCCATCTGGAACTTCCATAATGTAGATATTATTTCTTTTGATTTTGTCCCTTAAGTCTCATTGGCCTTCTTTACTCTTTTCATTTCTTTTTCTCTACTTGCTGGATAATTTCAAACTGTGTTGTCTTCTAAGTCACTAATCCTTCTGCATGGTGAAGTCTGCTTTTGAAGTTTTCTATTGAATTTCTCAGTTCAGCCATTATATATTTTAGCTCTAGTATTTCTTTCTTTGGTGGAGGATGATTAATATTTTATTGTTGAACTTATTTTGTTCATGAATCCTTTTCCTCATTTCACTGAGTTATCTGTCTATGTTCTTGTAGTTCACTAAATTTCTTTAACAGAATTATTCAGAATTCTTTGTCTGATGGTTAATAGAGCTCTATTTTTTTTAGGTTCAGTTATTGAAGCTTTATTAGTTTCCTTTTGTGGTGCCATGTTTATCTGACTTCCCATGATCCTTAATTTCATACATTGGTATCTGTGCACTTGAGTAAGTGGTTAAGTGGTCTCCTCTTCCAGACTTTACAGTTTTGCTTTAACAGAGATTATTCTTCATCAGTCAACTCAGTTTGGGTTTCTAGATGTGTCCACTTGTAATGTTCTTAGGCAGATTACATTGATATTATGGTCTATTTTGGGGTGAGGCCACCACCCAAGCTCTGATGTCAGAGGTGGAGTGTGTGACACTGGCTGAGAACAGTTGGGTGGGACTGCTGGCGTGGTTCCCCTCCTAAGCAAGGCTATAGGGTAGGATTCACAGTTGCTTGAGTTCTCTGGTCAGGCTTACTAGATGGTCAGACTAAATACTGTACTCATTAGCAGGTGGGGCTACATATTAGCTTTCCTGTCTTGTCAGAGCAGAACAGTCCCTAGGGCCTACATGGCCCACAGTTTAGGGACACAAATCATGCAAAACCATGCAAAAAATTCCCTGGCCAGATGGGGCCTCTGGTTTTGCTCTGTACACAGGGAAAGCCATGGGTTGTGCTCTCTGTTTACAGTGCCACTATAAGCAGAAATGCTGGATAAGCTATACAGCTTCCCATGTGCTCTGGTTAGGTTCCTTGGTTGAGTGGACTGAGTGCAGTATTCAGCAATGAACAGGGCTATAAATTAGTGTCCCTGCCCAGGTGGAGATGGAAAACCATCTCTAAGTTTGTCAAGGCTCTTTGTCTGTGGTCTTGACTCAAGCTAATCAACGCTTCAAGTTCACTGGCTGAACAGTGTCACTAGCTTTGCTCTGTGGACAATCAGCTGTGCCTGTGGTACTATCTGCTCAAATGTTACTGGGCTACACATCTTCCAGGTGTTGTTGCCAGCCTTTCTGCTTGGATGGGGCCAAGAACTACAGTCAGCCATAGACCTATGTATGATTCAGCTCCCTTGTGTTGGCAGGAGCAGACCAGGCTCCAAGTTTAACAAGACTCTTCACTTAAGGACACAAATCAAGTAGACCTGCACCCTGATGAGTTCCCTGGTCAGACCATGTCATTGTATTGACTCTACAGATGAGCAAATCAGCTGTCTGGGAATACTACTTGGGTGCTGCAGAGAGGAACTTTGTTTGCCTAGATCAAAATGCTACTGCTTGCAAGACCCTCCCCACTTTTTTGTCACAATCCAATTCCCAGTGGTGAAGCACTGCAGATTCCCCTGCAATCTTCATGAGGTGAGACTGCAGTGGAGGCTCCTAAGAAGTGACCCACCATACTAGGGGAGCTGGATGTCCACCTTGGGCCCTCTTTTCCCACTGGAAAAACCATTGTCTCAGAGGAGACCTCTTGGTGTGGTGCTGCACCATCCTGGGAAAAGGGCAATGCAATCAGTGTATAGCTGCTCCTTTTACCCTTCTCATGCAGTCTGTTTTGGTCTCTATTGTGAAGCTGAGTGGGGGGGGAGGGGTTCAGCTTCATTCCATGTTCTAGGATTTATTCAATAGTGTCTTGTCCATGAATTGTAGTTAGTTGTGATTCTTGTGAGAGAGCATGTCAGGAATGCCCTATGTTACCGTCTTGGTGACATCACTCTCACACATTTAGAATAGGGGATTTTGGACAGAATTTTGGCTTTGATACATAATCCACAAATATAGTATGTGTTATATTTTCTCCATTTTAATTAATTAGTCCTCTCCCAATAAATATATTAGAAGAACTTGTAAATCAGCACTTAGGAACTTGCTTGTTCTGTCCTGCTGTGTGTTCCATGGGTTAAGGGAAACTAATTTTCACTCAACAACTTTTATTTAGTGTCTAGTATGAGCTCTTGTACTAGGTATAAGTGTGTAGTATTGAATAACACAAAATGACTGTCATGGGAATTATAGTCTGAACATTTATTAAGCATCCCATCTCATGTTAAGGATTAGAAGAGAAACAAAACAAAAAATAATGTTTATAAATTGTAATAAGTTCCATGAAGACTGTAAAAATTCTTGGGAAAGAGAGTAAACTGAGTGGCAGGAATCAAAAACCTTTTGAAGAATATTTGTAGAAATCTTCAAGGTGAAATCTTGGGGTTGGTGTGGGGAATGTATTCCTGTCAAAGGAAACAAAACATTGATGTAGTTACCTGAGGTGGGAAAGGACTTGTTGCATTAAAGGAAGTTTTAAAAATTCAGGATGGTTTTAGGACACAGTTTCATGTCCAGATAGTTACATTAAAAAGCAGTCAGTGACCAGAATTGTATGGGTCATGCCAGTGGGTTTGGGAAGCAACCAAAGAATAGAAATTATTTTTTTAATGACATAATGTAAACTACTTTCTATAAGATTACTAAAAATGTTGTGTAAATCATGGAGTAGAATCCGTAAATCTCAGAAATAACCAGAATTCAACATTTAGCATGATACTCTAACTGTGAAACTAAAAAAAAAAAAAGGCATGATTAAACAAATTATTTTTAGGGATATACAATACATGAATAAAAATATTTTGAAAATCAAAGCAAATTAATATTTAGAATAATGGTAACCTCTGAAAGGGGGCAGTATGTAGGATAAATACAACCATTTGGTAACATTCTAGTGCTTAATTTTGGTTCCAGTTCAAAGTATTTATTATATTATTTTGATTTCTAAGTTTCTAAATTACTATTAGCTTTTAAAATTTGTCAAAGTTTATTTTTAAAATAGAGGTTAAGAAACTATTTAGGAGGTCTGTTAATTTGGTCTTGACTAGTTGGAGTAGGTGAGAGAGGGTAATGGGTCAGGGATGGCTTCTAGGTATGTGGCTCTATTAACAGGAAGAAGGGTGTTGCCTGTTCCTGAGATTGAGAAGATTAAAGGAGGTCTGGGAAAGACAAAATGTTTTGTTTTGAACATTTTGTACTTGAGAGACACATCTTAGAAGAGATGTGAAGCAGGCGGTGGGGCTTAGAAATTTTTCACTCAGAAAGAGATCTGAAGATATACATTTGGAATCCATCAGTTTATAGAATGGATCTGAGGTCATAGGAATAGATGTAAGTGGGAGAGAGCAAGAGGAGGAAGAGGGAGAAAAGATGGAGAAAAGTACTCCAGCTTTAGAAATCATTTGAGGAGCTGAATTTGAAAAAGGAGAGTAAAGGGGTGACCCTAAATGTTGGGGGGATTATCAAGAAGGTATTGTTTCAAGTATTCCAAGGGAAAGTATTTTCTTAAGAAGTAAAAACTGTTTAACTTTGTTGAATGTTCTTGATAAATCTAATAATGTGACAAAAATATTTCTACTTCATTTTGCAATACTGAAATAAAGACACTACAATGAGCAACTTTTTTTTGGTACAAAGAGAACAGATTTCAGATTGAAATGAGTTGAAGAATAAATGGAATGTAAGAATATAGAAGCTGAGATATAAAAGGGTCTGGAGAGATAGGATAGTAACTGGAATTATTTTGCTTTTATTGTATTTTTATTGTCTTAAGACCAGAAATTCTAAATATGTAATGAAACAGGTTGATAATGCCAATGAAAGATGGATAGTCAGTGGTTGTAGTTCCTGAGAAGCTAACAGAGGATAGGATATAAATCTTCCTGACCTTTGAAAGGAAGAGAAAATGTTTATCCAGAGTACAAAGAAAAATGAAGGAGAGTTGAGATTTATGTGAGAATTGAGATTTATGTGAGAATACGACTAAATTTGTAGTCTTTGAAGCAAATTTTATCATTGTAGGGATATTTTCTTTTCAGTGAACTAAAGGTAAAATTTGCTGAGGGTAAGGGAAGAAAAGGAATACAGAAGCTTTGAATCAGTAAGGGACTGTGGATTAGAGGGGAAGAATAAGCTAAATATAGAACTTGTAGCATTGCTGCATTACCTGAAGTAACTTCAGAGCTTTGTGGTTATTCTCAATCCATCTGGCTTTGATTCTTCTCCAGGAATCTCAAATAATAAGCCATCACACATCATACCATAATAAGCTCCTTTCCTCATCTATCAATTTCTATTAGCATTATCATCATTATCCAAGTCACCCAAATTCCAAACTCTGGAGACACTGCTATCTTCATTTACTGACAACCAACCAGTCCTCAAGTATAATTGTACCTCAACAATATGCATGTCTTTTATCTATCATTTTCCTTACACAAGTACCACACTAGCTTAGAATCTTATTACTACTTACCTAGACTAATCTCCCAAATTCCATTTAATCCATCCAGATACTGTACTTATATTATACTGTCTAAAATGCAGACTGAGTAAATTTCATTTATTTACTAAAAGTCTTCAAAGATTCTCATGGTATTCTACATCACCTATAACCCCTCAATCTTATATACCTGGATCTTTGTGATATGATTCAACTCTGTTTTCCAGTCTCCTCTTATATTTTTTCAGTGTTTATACCCCATGATTCTGCCAAGTAAATGTATCTCTTATTACCTATCATATCCTACATTTTTATTAAGTCATTTTCATTAAGCTCCAGGTTTTATAACTGTAATATTCCTACCTTCTAAGCTAATTTTATTCACCTGTATTTTAAGCTAGTCTCAAATCCAATTTTCATTATGGTGTATTTTCTCTTCTACCCTTCTTCTCTTCCCTTCCCCCAGTTTCCTATGGTCTTCATTTTTGCTTTTGCATATGAGTGGTAATTGTCAGGATCTGCTCAATAGAAGTAGATGACATGGATTAAAATGTATACTTTTTTATTTTTAAAAATTTGATCATGGGTGATAGCTTAAGACTGTGAACTTTAGTTTCTTTAAAAAAAAAAGCATAGGTATTATATTACTCTGAAGATACAATGAAACAACATATGAAAACAATAGAATATTAGATTTCCTCAATCCTCATTTCCCTTCCATTTTTAATATTCTATCACCTAAAACAGTAGCTTTCATAAAATATCTATTCTATTAATATTTGCCAACCTAACCTGAATATGTTAAAAGTTGTCTTTAATAATCATCTTTAATAATCTTTAAAAACATTAATGCAGAGTTATATAGTAAGTCATGCACATATCACTGGGAATTGTTTTCAGGGAATTTTTTTCACAATAACCAACTGAAATCTAGATAATAAAGTATGAATTGGTGTTTGTTTGTTTACATTTTTTTCTTGTTTTCTTTTGAGATAGGAAGTTGAGGCACTATCCACAAAAAAAATATAACAAGTTGGAATGCTGCCATGAGAATAAAAAGGAATGTAATAAATGAAAGGAAGGTTGGAGGAGAGGGCAAAGTAAGACAGATTTTTATCTCAAAACTTTAGCCTTGGGCCAATCCTGAAGAAAATAAATGTGTAGATGAAATACCATGGTTCAAGAACTGACGTTACAGGATAAAACAACTTTTTATTGGGTCCCATTATTTCCCCTTAGGAGAAGTAATTGACTGAGATCAGCCAAGTACTAAAATATGTATATATTGAAAACAGAAACCAAACATATGTAACTCCTATTTCATAATTTTCACAAACATTTGAAATATATTAAAGTATTTCCTAACTACCAATTACAAAATGAAAAGCTTTTTTTTTTTTTTTTTTGGAAATCACATAGGCATATTTATGTCAGTAGGAACCTCTTAATGGCAATAAATCTTTGTAATTCATAGACGCCTATTTTTATTCTACATTTTAGCTTGGTTACCAGAAATATTTCTAATTCCATATTAAGTACAAAACTATTATATAATCAATCTGTTACCTCAAGGTTGAATTATGGATTTGAATTTTTGTGAAGTTTTAAACTGATGCTTCAAATGAAATATACACGCATAGTGGAAATAATATTTGCTGCATTTGTTGTTTACCATTCCAAAATCATGCAAAAACACAGTGTTTTAAATCTGCCATGGAAAATAAAGGCACCTTGCAAGAGATCCAAGATGCTGTAAATGTAGGAACAGGAAGAATAATAGCCTCTAAAAACCCAGGAAAAATCCTTGATATGCAATTTTATCATAGTGTCAGTAGTTGGTTTCTAAACTCAAGTTAATGCAGGCAGTATTCCATTTAGGTTCAGCAAGTCTCAAATGTTTGAAAATCACACATTAGAATATGGAGTAGATTTTTTGCTTATGAAACCATATTATAAGTGGTAGTAAGTTTCATTTGGCCCCCCTACTCCTGAGCTTAATGAAACCAGACACCCCTCCCTCCCTCTCTCCCTCTCCATAGAGGAAAGGTTGGAGGAAGATAGGTAGACAGACAGCAGGCAGGCAGGCATACAGGCGACCCTTGAACAGCCCAAGGTTTGAAATGCATGGGTCAACTTACACGCAGTTTTTTTTTTTCAGTAAATACGCAGTTGGCACTCCATATGGGCACTTCCACATCCATAGATTCAACTAACCCTGGATCTCAAACTTTATACATCCTATCCACGGTTGGTAGAATACTTAGATGCAGGATCTGCAGATATGAAGGGCCAACTATGGGACATGAACATCCATAGATTTTTATATCCATGGCAGGTCTTGGAACCAATTCCCCTCTGATACCAAAGGATGATTGTATATAGATAGATGATAGATAGATAGATAGATAGAGAGATATGGATATAGATTTTTTTTTTTGTGTGTGTGGTATGTGGGCCTCTCACTGTTGTGGCCTCTCCTGTTGTGGAGCACAGGCTCCGGATGAGCAGGTTCAGCGGCCATGGCTCATGGGCCCAGCCGCTCCGTGGCATGTGGAATCTTCCCAGACGGGGGCACGAACCCGTGTCCCCTGCATCAGCAGGCGGATTCTCAACCACTGCGCCACCAGGGAAGCCCTGGATATAGATTTTATACATATCATTTCACATATGTATATACACACATATATAAAACATTATATAATATATATATATTATAAAATATTTTTATAAAATATAATGATATAATAATAATTATAGTAATTTTAGCTCCCTTTATTTTTTATTTCACATATCTGTGTCTAGGATTAGCAGCGTTTGTTTTTCAAAATTCCTGCCATGTTCCCCCTGTTTTTTGGTTAGTGGAGCTTGACACTGAACCAGGGAATAGAAGTCCACTAAACTTGGCATTTAACATACATGCAATTAATTATTTTCATGCCCAGATACTTATATTCAGTTACATAGTTAACATATATTGATATTCTTGAAACGGAACATCAGCTTAAGGAAGGACAAACAGAAGAAACATGTTAATTTCTCTGTTAGATCTTCATTAAGACAGTGAAGGAACTAATAATGATGTCTGTCCGTGAACCTGATCGTTAGGTCTCTTTAGTGTTCAGTATGGTTTATGGGCCTTTCCTCAGGATGGAGTGGGAAGGATGCTTCTGTGAATTTGTGCATTTCCAAAATTTTGCCCTCTTCTTGGTTGCCTTAATCTTTACTTCCTCATTCAGCATCTTACTTACTAAATCTTCCATTATCCCCAGATGAATCATGAGGGTTCAGAGATTGATATGATTTTCTTTCTTCATATGCATTATCTTAGTGGAATCTTACTCATTTTAAGTAGCTCCCACATTATGCAGCAAATAGGCTTCTAAATTTTCACATGTGATGCCAAGGTTTTATGAAACCTTGGACTTTTCATGTTATAATTTTACACACTGGTGTTACCTCCCAGTTTTATAACCTCTGCTCCAGTGAAGGGTATAAAACTATTTGAACATAGTTACTTAGTTTTCCCTATATTCCTGTTGTCATAATTTCTACAAGGGTAGGAGCTCTGTGCTACTTGCCCTTGGATCTCTAATGTCTAATACCCTATCTGGCACCAAGTGATTGTTTAAAGTATAAACATGCATAAGGAAACATTTTTTAAAACAAAATATTTATACTATAGCTTAGTAAGCAAATGCAAGGCTTTGGTAAAATCTGTGCTCTGTGTTTCTGATGAATTTGGCTTTTGATTGTAATCAATAAGAAAAACCAATGAGATATTATAAGATTTAAAAATATTTTAAATTGTTACCCTGGAGTGGCATGTGGTAAAAGAAACTGACAAGAGTATCCTTTATGGTCCTTAAAAAGTGAAAACGAGAATTGAATTCACTAGTGATAAAAAATAATTTAAAAAATTGCTACATAACCCATGTAGATATAATAGATATAATTCACCTCCTTGCTCAAGTATTCTTACATGACCAGATTTTGCTCCAGTACTTTGTTTTTCTTAATAAGCCCACTGTTAACCTGTTTAAGGATCAGAGAAGAGGCAATAGGAATAAATAGTGAGTCTTCATTTTTGTATTACTGTCCAAAAGACCTTAATCAACAACTATTGATTTTAAGTCTAGAGGGAGGTCAGCCACAGTCATGTACATTAATATTTATTAAAAGTGGTAGGTGAGGTATAATAAAAATTAGATTTTCTATTTATCTGCATTTAGATGGCAAGGAAATTAAAGCTGTAACAGCCCCAATAATTGATTTCAGTTATTTACTTTAGCTTGGCAGGCTTCAGCTGCTGAACTTGTGAGTGAATTCAGAGGTGATGTTTATAAGAATCAGACCTGAGAACAGAGGGCTCCAACACTTTTTCACAAAATAAGAGTTAAGGGACAAGCAGTTATCTACATAGCAGTAGCAATGCAATCTTAGATTCTCTCTAATCTGGTCTTTTTTTTTTTTCCCTTCTCCCATAGGGGATATGAAACTTACAGAAGACTAGTAAGGGTGATGAAAGGGAACTCAGTATGAGCCCACACGTTTAGGAATCTTATATAACTTAAAGATGGAGAAATCAACTGAGAGCGATAGATTCAAATCAACAAAGGCTGATTTTATATATTGAATTGGATGTTTGCAAAATTATATAAAGAGAGGGAAAGTAGGAAGGAAGAAAAGACAGATGAAGGCATTTTATGTATTTCACTTTTTATATTTAAATTATTCTCTCCTACATTTTTAACATCTCAATATTGATGGACTTGGTTATTGCTAGGATTAGGGAGGTAGAAGGTATAGTGAAAACGGTGGTATGGGGAAAGCTATAAGGTGTCATTTACTGGTCAATCCCATGGTGAGGTTCCACGGGTATTGTGGCAATACTGGGGCAACCTGCAAAGCTATGCATTTAAAAGTTTTGCTCATTCTTATATTCTAGAGATTAGGCAGAAATTCAACTTTGTCCCTGTCGTTTGTAATTTTTACCCACAGAGGTCACTGTAGGGGATTATTTTCCCAGAAAGCACAAGGCAGTAGAAACCTAGAGTGCGTAGCAGCACAAGAAATTATAGCAGAAAGGAGATTAGCACTAACAGACAGGTCAAAGTAGACTCACAGTCCCATATAATTTGCCTTACTATTAATTTGCATTTATATAGTTACTTATGTTCTCTTAAAGCATTTGCATATGTCATTAGAAATACACAATTATCTTCAAGCTATTGGTTGCTGAATGATGTCATATCTCTTATGATAGCCTCCCTAACACAGTGACAGTCATATTTCAGGCAACCGCTGCCAATGGCTATTCAGTGATCTTCAGGGAAACTGTAAATAAAAGAGAAAGAATTTCAAGATCAGGAGAGAATAAGGATAGGGGACCTGGCTTACCCTTGAGAAATCCTGATATAGGACATGAGAAATTTGAAATGATCAACATTATCACCAGTCAGAAGAGGCATAGCATGAATATTCAAACCCAGATATCCAGATGCCTCATCTTCAGTCATGTGTCTTTAAACAAGAGTGTTTATAGTAGAAGCTGGCCAGCAGTTTAACCACACCCATTTTTCTTATTCCTAGGTACATAGCTAGACCACTATCTTTGATTCATTAGTAAATAGGTGACTGTAAATCACAAATACCATGTTTTTTTTAGTAGTATGTGAACAAGAAATGTCAGTCATGTTTGAGCCACTATATACTTTCCATGGCTTTCCAAGAGCAGCCAGAATAATCTTGATTTATACCATAGCCCAACTGCATGAAGTCATCCAAAGGTCAACCAGTGGGCCTCAGTCACTCTAGGCACTTTTCTGAAAAATGATCTTATCATCTCCCCTTCCTGTTATTGGCTTCATTTCAATGGTTTCCATCTCTTGGTCCCTTGAAATTAACAGAAGAGTTTAGATTCCACAGTTTAACCCTGGTGTACCCTAGGACAAGGCTTGCATAAAACTCTTCATTTCTGTGGCTGTCTGATACGGGACACTGTATAATGTCCTTGCTTAGCTCAGTTCTGGGGCCTGGACCCTACCAAGTACTGACCCTTTCACTACTGAATGCCCTGGACATTTTTTTCTTCATGAAGATATTAAAGATTCTGCCACTGAGAAGTTAGAACAGAAGATTTTATGGTTTCTCATTGATGAGTCACTATGCATGACACTGATAGCTGAAAATCAAAAGCCAGAGTTATGAAAGTCAAAGTCCAACCCCTGCTAGGAAGAAAAAGAATAGATGGACTGGCACATTTGTCAGCACCCAGGTCAAAAAACTTGATGTTTAGAAGTTCAGAAAGTACTGATAATGCTCTGTATTTTCATATGCTTATATGAAAATATTATTTAAAATATTTTAAGGTTATAGTATGTGTGTCTATGTTTTGGGGTTATTTTGTTTTATTGAAGTATAGTTGATTTATAATATTGTGTTAATTTCAGGTATACAGCAGAGTGATTCAGTTATTTTTTCAGATTATATTTCTTTATAGATATTAATAAGATATTGAATATAATTCCCTGTGCTATACAGTAAATCCTTGTTGCTTATCTATTTTATGTATACTAGTTTATATCTGTTAATCCCATACTCCTAATTTGTCCCATTCTCCCTCACCCCCCACTTTGGTAACCATAAGTTTATCTTCTATGTGTGAGTCTGTTTCTGTTTTATATGTAGATTCATTTGTAGTTTTTAGATTTCACCTAAAAGTACAATCGTGTAGTATTTGTCTTTCTCTCTCTGACTTATTTTACTAAATATAATATTCTCTAGGTCCATTCATATTGAGCATCTTTTCATGTTCCTCTTGGCCTTCTGTATGTCTTCTTTGGAAAAATGTCTGTTTAGGTCTTCTGCCCATTTTTTGATTGGGGTGTTTGTTTTTTCAGTATTGAGTTGTATGAGCTATTTATATATTTTAATTAACCTCTTATCTGTAGCATTGTTTGCAAATATTTTCTCCCATTCCATAGGCTGTCTTTTTATTTTGTTGATGGTTTCCTTTGCCGTGCAAAAGCTTTTAAGTTTGATTAGGTTCCATTTGTTTATTTTTCCTTTTATTTCTTTTGCCTTGGAAGACTCACCTAAGAAAATATTGCTATGATTTGTCAGAGAATGTTTTGCGTGTGTTCTCTTCTAGGAGTTTTATGGTGCCATTTAGGTCTTTAAACCATTTTGAGTTTTTTTATATGCTGAGAGGGAGTGTTCTAATTTCACTGATTTACACGTAGCATCCAGCTTTCCCAGCGCCACTTGTTGAGGAGACTGTCCTTTCTCCATTGTATATTCTTGCCTCCTGTGCCATAGATTGACTGTAGGTGTTTGGATTTTATTCTGGGCTCTCTATTCTGTTCCACTGATCGTTTATTTATTTTGAGAAGTTACTGGCCCAGTTCAGACCAAAAGCTCCTGCTCACAGCTGCAAGACTAATTCCAGACGTTGTAACAAGTGGATATAAGTCTGTGAAAGCCTTGGTTAGTAATTATTCAGGAATTAAGAGGATGTGATCCCACAGATTGAGAGAGAAGCATCTACAGGTGAAAATGGGTGGAACAAGTAGGCTGACAATGATTTTGGATAAATAGCCAATTTAATAAATGCTGTTGTCTAGATGAATGACCCAATCTGTGGTTTGTAGTGTCTCAAGTTACATTTTCTGTAGGTGAGGTGAAAGATGAGGAAAAATCCTGTTTAACAAATAGATAAATTTATCAATCTTCATTTCAACATTCACTGTGTATAGCCAAGCATTTTGGGTCTCTTCAGTACATTATATTCAGTACATTATACAGATTCAAGAAACTGAAGTACTCTTAGTTGATTTTTTTTTAAATTAACTGCAGGGATCATGCTAAGTTCTCTCTTAACACTCTTTTCTCATTCAATAACGCTCCAGGGAAGAAGATTGCAAGACTTCAGACTTCGTTTCTAACAGCACATAGACAACACTCATCTTCTCACTGTGTCTCATTAAAATACCAATTCCACAAGCATTTAATTTTCTTGGATCTGTTTTGTACATTTAAATGCAGATACAGCATAGTAGAATTATCATAGCTCAATTTGTATTACTCATTAACAAATAATATGTATTAAGCCTCTTTAAAATAGTTTATATCTATGGTGACCTTGGTCTTTCATGTTTTCTATTCTAAATTATTACTTTCAATTATTCCTTTTTATTGTTATAGCTTTAGAATTTTAAAAATGCCTTTTTAATGTTAAAAGTATTAACAACACTGCTCTAAATATATATGGTAGATAACCAAGTAAAAACATACAAAATGTGAAATGTATTTTGTTAACATCTCAAATGTGTTATGCTTTCATATATTTTCAAGGGCACTTTTTAAATTGCCACTGGTGAAAATATAATAAGTAGGAAATGCTCAGTTAAAACTATCAGAGCAAACTAGTCAAAACGTTGTATTAACACTTTAGCAAAAAATTGAACTTCTGCATGCAAACCATGTTATTTTACACTTCAAGTTACTAGTGAGTGCACTGATATGCTCATAGGAAACATTATTAAATAATTGATATTCAACAGCAACAACAAAAATTTGAGCAAAACAGGAAATTAAATTAGGTCATGATCATTAAAGCTAATACACAGCACTGTATAATCCCTGTTTATCAGTATTATGACCTATTCCTTTAATTTCTCCCCCCAAAAAGGAAGACATCTGTGCATATAATTCTATTTTTTAAGTGTATTGCTTTCTTAAAAATTGCAAAATAAATGTATTCTGTTGGAATATATATATTTTTTTAAATATTGAAGAGAGTAAATTTCTCTATCAGCCCCAAATTAACTCTTCAAAAATAGAAAAAATAGTATATATAGATTCCTAGGTATTCTCCTAGATCTTTTCCTATATACATATTGATAATAAATTCTTATACTTTTGTGTGTACACATGTAATTTTATGTGATCACACTATAAATACTGTTTTGTAATGTGATTTTTCCACTAAATATATTACTAGTAAAATTATCTATAGAGTAGTATGTATTTTGTTATTCTGTATTTCAATATATAATTATTTATTCATTTTCCATTTAATTGTTATTTGAGTTTTCTCTAATGTTTCCCCATGCCCATTATTCATGCTGCAATGAATATTCTTGACAAATTGTGTATTTTGAGACAAAATTCTTAAATATATCAATTAAATAATATATGCATTTTTATTAAAATATACATAACATTGTGTAAATTTAAGGTGTTCAATATATTAATTTGATGACATTTATATACTGTATATGACTGCCACTGTGGTGATTATTAGCACGTTTGTCACATCACATAACCATATTTCTTTTTAATACTCAGAAAAATTAAGTTCTAGTCTCTTAGAAAGTTTGGCAATTATAAAACAATATTGTTGTCTATATTCACTATACTGTGCACTAGAGCTCTAGGGCTTATTTATTATTTGTTGCAAATTTGTACCCTTAAAAAACATTTGTTCTATCCTCCCATCCCCTGGTTACTACCATTTTACTCTCCCTTTTTACCAGTTTGGTTTGTTTATATTTCACATATAAGTGATACCATACATTTCTTGTCTTTCTTTGTTCCACTTATCTCACTTAAAATAATGTGATCAAGGGCTTCCCTGGTGGTGCAGTGGTTGAGAGTCCGCCTGATGATGCAGGGGATACGGGTTCATACCCCGGTCCGCGAAGATCCCACATGCCACAGAGCGGCTGGTCTCGTGAGCTATGGCCACTGAGCCTGCGTGTCCGGAGCCTGTGCCCCACAACGGGAGAGGCCACAACATTGAGAGGCCCATGTACCGCAAAACAAAAAAAATTAAAATGTGATAAAGGTCCATCCGTGTTGTCACAAATGAATGTCCTTCTTTCCCACGGCTGATAATACTCATTGTATTTATATCACATCTTTATGCATTCATCCTTTGATTAATAGGTATTTCCATATCTTGGCTATTGTGAATAATGCTGCAATAAAAACATGGGAATGCATATATCTCTTCGATATCCTGTTTTCACTTACTTTAGGTGTATACCAAACAAGTGCAATTTGCTGGATTACATGGTGGATCAATTTTTTATTTTTTTAAGAACCTCCATATTTTTTTCCATGGTGGCTGAACTAATTTACATTCTCACCAACAGTGTACAGGTGTTCCCTTTTCTCCACATCCATACCAACACTTGTTACTTCTTGTCTTTTTTATAATATTCATTCTGACAGGTGTGAGGTGATATCTTATTATGGTTTTTATCTGTATTTCCCTGATGATTAGTAATATTGAACATCTTTTCACTTACCTGTTTGTTATTTGGATGTCACCTTTGGAGAAATATCTCTTTAATTCTTCTGCCTATTTTTTTATTTTTTTATTTTTTTGGTAAGTGGGCCTCTCACTGCTGTGGCCTCCCCCGCTGCAGAGCACAGGCTCCAGACGTGCAAGACCAGCAGCCACGGCTCACGGGCCCAGCCACTCCATGGCAGGTGGGATCCTTCGGGACCGGGGCACGAACCCACGCCCCCTGCATCAGCAGGCGGACTCCCAACCACTGCACCACCAGGGAAGCCCTGTCTATATTTTATTCTGTTTAATTTTTGTTGTTGTTTTTGTTATTGAGTTGTATGAGTTCCTTATATATTTTGGATATTAACCCTTTATCTGATACTGTTTGCAAATGTTTTCTCCCATTCTGTAGGTTGCCTTTTCATTTTGTTAAGTGTTTCTTTTGCTGTGCAGAAGCTTTAAGTTTGATATAGTCCCATTTGTTGATTTTTGCTTTTATTGTTTGTGCTTTTGTGTCATATACAAAAAATCATTGCTCTGACCAATGTCAAGGAACTTAATACCTATGTTTTCTTCTAGGAGTTTAATGGTATCTGGTCTCATGTGTAAGTCTTTGATCTATTTGGGTTAAATTTTGTGAGTGGTGTAAGATAGGAGTTCAGTTTTATTGTTCTGCTTGTGTTCATCCAGTTTTCCCAATACCATTTGTTGAAGAGACTATTTTTCCTCCACTGGGTGTTCTTGTCACCCTTGTCCAATATTAGTTGACCTTGTATACAGGGATCTAATTCTGGACCCTCTCTTCTGTTCCACTTGTCTACATCTATTTTTGTCAGTACCATACTGTTACTATTACTATAGCTTTTTAGTATGTTTTGAAATCAAGAAATGTGATACCTCTGGTTTTGTTCTTCTTTCTCATGATTGCTTTAGCAATTTGAGTTCTTCTGTGGTTTTATAAAAATTTTTAAATTGCTTTTTTCTATTTCTGTGAATAATGAAATTGAAATTTAATGGGGTTTCTGTTGAACCTATACCTGATTTCGGGTTGTACAGATATGTTAACAGTATTCTTCCAATCCATGAACATGGGATGTCTTTCCATTTGTTTATGTCTTCTACAATATCTTTCAACAAGTATTGTAGTTTTCATTGTACAGATCTTTCACTTCCTTGGTTAAATTTATCCCTAGGCATTTTATTGCTTTTGGTGCAAGTGTAAACAGGATAGTTTATTTCTGTTTCAGATGTATCATTATTAGTGTACAGAAAAGCAACTGATTTCTGTATATTGATTTTATATTCTGCAACTTTACTGAAATTGTTGACTGGTTCCAATAGTATTTTGGCTTATTCTTTGGGATTTTTGTATACAAAATCATATCATCTGCAAATAGTGAGTTTTACTTCTTCTTTTCCAATTTGGATGATTTTCTTTCTTATTCTTGCCTTCTTGCTCTAGCTAGGATTTCCAAAACTATACTGAGTAATAATGGTGAGAGTCAGTATTCTTGTCTTGTTCCTAATCTTAGAGGAAAAGCTTTCAATTTTTCTCCATTGAGTATAATGTTTGTTGTGGGTTTGTCATATATGTCCTTTATTATGCTGAGGTATCTTCCTTCTATGCCCAATCTGATGAGAGTTTTTATCATAAAAGGATGTTATATTTTGTCAAATGCTTTTTTGCCTCTATTGTGATAATTGTGATTATTTGATTTTTATATCTCATTCTATAAATGTGATGTATTACATTAATTTGAGTATGTTGAAACATTCTTGCATCCCAGGGTTAAATTCCACTTGACCACATGTGTATAACCCTTTGAAAGTGTTTTTGAATTCAGTTTCTAACATTTCATTGAGAATTTTTGCATGTATATTCATCGGGGATATTGGTCTATAATTTTCTTCTCTTATAATGTCCTTATCTGACATTGTTTTCAGGATAATGCTGGCCTTCTAGAATGAGTATGGAAGTGTTCCTTCTTCAGTTTTTGGAAGAGTTTGAGAAGAATTCTTGTTAATTCTTAAATGTCTGCTAGAATTTACCAGTGAATCCATGTGGTCCTGGGGCTTTCTGTGTTGGGAGTTTTTTTTTTATTACCAATTCACTCTCTTAACTTATTATGACCTGTTTAGATTTTTATTTCTTCCTGATTCAGTCTTTGTAGGTTGTGTGCTTCTAGGAGTTTATCTTTTTTCTAGATTATCTAATTTGTTGACACATAATTGTTCATAGTCATCTTTTATGATCCTATGCATTTCTGTAGTATCAGTTGTAATGTCTCCTCTTTAATTTCTAATTTTAAGTAGTCTCTTTTTTTATTCTTAGTCTAAAGCTTGTAGGCACTCCTTATCTTTAAAAAAACAGCTTTAGTTTCACTGCTTCTTTCTAGTGTTTTTCTATTTTATTTATTTCTACTTTGATCTTTGTTATTTCCTTCTGCTAACTTTGGGCTGAATTTGTTCTTTTTTCTAGTTCCCTGCAGTATAAAGTTGGGCTGTTTATTTGGGATCTTTCTAATATCTTAACATATACATTTATCACTATAAAGGTAGGGTTGTGGTTTTTTTAGATCTTTATTACTTAATATAGGCATTTATATTTTCCTCTATGAACTGCTTCTGCAGCATCCCATAGGATTTGATAATTTCCATTTTTATTTGTTTTGAGATAATTTTTCAGTTTCCTTTTGATTTCTTCTTTGACTCAATTGTTGTTCAGAAGTATGTTGCTTAGATTCTACATATTTATATTATAGAGTTTCCAGCTTTCCTCTTGTTGATTTCTAGTTTCATACCATATGGTCAGAAAAGATAGTTGGTATGATTTCAATCTTCTTAATTTGCTAAGATTTGTTTTTGGTGTCCATCATATGATCTATCCTGGAGAATGTTCCATGTGCCCTTGAAAAGAATGTTTACTCTGGTGTTGATGGATGGAATATTCTATATGTGTCTGTTAAGTCCATTTGGTCTAAAGTATGGTTCAATTCCAATGTTTCCTTGTTGATTTTTTGTGGGGATGATTTATATATTGCTGACAGTGGGGATTGAAGGCCCCTACTATTATTGTGTTGTTTATTTCTCCTTTCAGATCTGTTAGTTTTGCTTAATATATTTATATGCTCTGATATTGGGTGCATATATATTTATGATTGTTAAATCTTCTTGATGTGTTGGTCCCTTTATCATTGTATAATGCCATTTTTTGCCCTTGTTACCATCTTTGGCTTGATATCTATTTCATCCAATGTAAGTATGACTATCCCACTTCTTAAAAAATTTCTACTTGAATGAAATTTCTTCTTCCATCCCCTCATGTTGAGCCTATGTGTGTCTTTAAAACTGAAATGAGTGTCCTTAGGCAGCATATTATTTGGTCTTCCCTTTTTAATCCAGCCAGCTACTCTGTGCCTTGTGATTGGTAGATTTAACCTATTTACATTTGGAGTGATTATTGATATGTAAGGACTTAAATTAATCCAAGGCAAAATCTAAGATAGAATTAGTATCTCCATTGTTTCTTTTTTCCTCTGTTTCTGACAATGTTTATAAATTTGGGTTTTCCATGGTGTATGTCCATTCTTCCCTTTTTTGATGTTTTGTAAATCTCTTCTAGATTTTTGCTTTGAGGTTACCATGAGGCTCTCTTAAAACATCTCACAGATAAAGCAGTCCATTTTATGCTGATAGCAACTTATCATTGTTTGCCTATAAAGGTTTCACACTTATACTCCTCCCCTTTTATATTTTTGATGTTACTATTTACCTCTTTTTATGCTGTGTATATGTTAACAAATTATACTGGCTATAGTTACTTTGAATATTCTTTTCTTTTAAATGTTATACTACAGTTAAGTGGTTAAATCACTATTCTAATATAGAGTTACAGTTTTCTAATTCTGATTGTTTCTTTTTCACCTGTACCATAGTGTTGTGTAGTTTAAAATAATTGTATGTTACTGATTAGCGTATTTTCATTTCACCTTGAAGAACTCCTCTCAGCATTTCTTGCAAGGTAAGGTCTAGTGGTAAGCTCCCTCGAATTTTTATTTGTCTGACAAAGCCTTTACTTCCCCATCATATCTGAAGGAAAACTCTGCCAGATAAAAATTGCCAAGCAAGAATACTTTATCTTTCCATACTTTGAATATGTCATTCTACACTCTCCCAGCCTGCAGAGTTTCTACTGAGAAGTCTACTGTTAATGTAATGGTGGTTCCTTTGTAAGTTACTTATTTTCCCCACCTGGCTGCCATAAAGTCTTTATTGATTTCTGACAGTTTTCTTATAGTGTGACTTGGAAAAGGTCTTTTTGCAATTAGATAATAGGGTGTTCTATTAGCTTCTTGGACTTGTATGTCAAATTCTTTTCCCAGGTTTGGGAAGTTCTCAACTATTATTTCTTTAAATAAACATTATGCTGTCTTCTTCCTCTCTTTTCCTTCTAGTACACCAATTATTTTATATTTGCTTCTCTGATTGAATCTGATTGCTCTTGTAGGGTTTCTTTATTTTTTTTTTTAAAGTAGTTCTCTCCCCTCTTGTAAATTAACTATTTCTATATTCCTATTCTCCAAGTCACTTTTTCTTTCTTTAATCTGTTCTGCCTGCTTACCAATGCTTTCTATTTTATTCTTCATCCTACTCATTGAATTGTTAAACTCCAAAATTTGTTGGTTTTTTTTTTATAATTTTGATGTCTTTGGTAAAGAAATCCTTATTTTCATTGACTTTATTCTTGAATTCATTGAATTACCTGAGTTTTCTTATAGCTTGTTGAATTTTTTCACAATAGCTATTTTTAATTGTTTATCAGTTAGATAAATATTCCATTCCTTCCACTTCCATTTCTGAAGAATATAATTTTCTTTTTGTGATACCATATTTCCTTGATTTTTTTTCCAAAGTATTTGAGTATATCCATTTCTGCTTTCACATTTGAAGTACAGGAATCCCTTTTAAGTTATGGTTTTATTTTTTAATTTAAGTATGGTTGATGTACAATATTACATAAGTTACAGGTGTACAATATAGTGATTCACAATTTTTAAGGTTATACTCCATTTATAGTTATAAAATATTGGCTATATTCCCTGTGCTGTACAAAATAGCCTTGTAGTTTATTTAATACATAATAGTTTGTACCTCTTAATCTCCTACCCCTATATTCTCCCTCCCCTTTTCCCTCTCCCTACACTGGTAACCACTAGTTTGTTCTGTATATCTGTGAGTCTGCTTTTTTGTTATATTCAATAGTTTGTTGTATTTTTTAGTCCACATAAAAATGATACAGTATTTGTCTTTCTCTGTGTGACTTATCTCTCTTAGCATAATACCCTCCAAATCCATCCATGCTAGTACAAATGGCAAAATTTCATTCTTTTTTATGGTTGAGTAGTATTCCATTGTACACATATACCACATCTTCTTTACCTATTCATCTCTTGACGGACACTTAGGTTGTTTGCATATCTTGGCAACTGTAAATAATGCTACTATTGAACATTGGAGTGCATGTATCTTTTCAAATTAGTGTTTTAAGGTTTTCCAGACATATACTCAGGAGTGGACTTGCTGAGTCATATGGTAGTTCTATTTTTGGTTTTTTGAGAAGCCTCCATAATGTGTCCCACAGTGGCTGCATCAATTTATATTCCCAACAACAGTGTATGAGTGTTCCCTTTTCTCTGCATCCTCTCCAACATTTGTTATTTGTGTTTGTTTTGATGATAGACATTCTGAGAGTTGTGAGGTGATATCTATAGTTTTAATTTGCATTTCCCTGATGATTAGTGATGTTGAGAATTTTTTTATGTGCCTGTTGGCCATCTGCATTTCCTTTTTGGAAAAATGTCTATTTGGTTCTTCTGCCCATTTTTTGATTGGGTTGTTTGTTTTTTTGATGTTGAGTTATATGAGTTATTTATATATGTTGGATATTAACCCCTTACTGTTAATATCATTTGCAAATATTTTCCCATTCAGTAGACTGTCTTTTCATTTTGTCGATGGTTTCCTTTGTTGTGAAAAAAACTTTTAAGTTTAATTAGGTACCATTTGTTTATTTTTGCTTTTATTTCCTTTGCTTTACTAGACAGATCCAAAACAAGTACTGCTACAATTTATGTCAAAGAATGTTCTGCCTATGTTTTCTTCTATGAGTTTTATGTTATTCAGTCTTACATTTAGGTCTTTAATCCATTTTGAATTTATTTTTGTATATGGTATTACAGAATGTTCTAATTTCATTCTTTTACATGTAGCTGTCCAGTTTTCCCAGTCCCACTTCTTGGAGAGAGTGTGTTTCCTCCTTTGTATATTCTTGCCTCCTTTGGCATAGATTAATTGACCATAAGTGTGTGGGTTTATTTCTGAGCTTTCTATCCTGTTCCATTGATCTATATTTCTGTTTTTGTGCCCGTGGTAGTTTCAGGTATACAGCAAAGTGATTCAGTTATACATATACATGTATCTATTCTTTTTCAAATTCTTTTCCCCTTTAGGTTATTAGAGAATATTGAGCAGAGTTTCCTGTGCTATACAGTAGGTCCTTGTTGGTTACTTATTTTAAATGTAGTGTGAATATGTCAGTCCAAACCCAATTTATCTCTCCCCACAACTTTTCCCCTTTGGTACCCACATATTTGTTTTCTATGTCTGAGTCCATTTCTATTTTGTAAATAAGTTCATTTGTATCATTTTTTTGGACTCCACATATAAGTGATATCATATGATATTTGTCTTTCTCTGTCTGACTTCCTTCACTTAGTATGATAATCTCCAGGTCCATCCATGTTGCTGCAATGGCATTCTTTATTTCTTTCAGGGGCTGAGTAATATTTCATCGAACATATGTACCACATCTTCTTTATCCATTCCTCTGTTGTTGGACATTTAGGTTGCTTCCATGTATTGGCTATTGTAAACAGCACTGCTATGAACATTGGGGTGAATGTATCCTTTTGAACCATGGTTTTCTCTGGATATATGCCCAGGAGTGGGATTGCTGGATCATATGGTAACTCTATTTTTAGTTTCTTAAGGAATTCCATACTGTTTTCTATAGTGGCTGTACCAATTTACATCCCCACCAACAGTGTAGGAGTGTTCCCTTTTCTCCACACCCTTTCCAGCATTGTTTGTAGACTCTTTGATGATGGCCATTCTGACTGGTGTAAGATGATATTTCATTATAGTTTTGATTTGCATTTCTCTAATTAATGATGTTGAGTATCTTTTCATGGGCCTCTGGGCCATCTGTATGTCTTCTTTGGAGAAATGTCTATTTAAGTCTTCTGCCCATTTTCTGATTGGATTGTTTTTTTGATATTGAGCCACATGGGTTGTTTGTAGATTTTGGAGATTAATCCCTTGTCAGTGGCATCATTTTCAAATATTTTCTCCTATTCTGTGGGTAGTCATTTTGTTTAAAGATTCCTTTCCAGTGCATTGAGTTTATTAGGTCCCATTTTTATTTTTGTTTTGATTTCCATTACTTTAGGAGATGGATTCAAAAAGATATTGCTGTAATTTATGTCAAAGAGTGTTCTGCCTATGTTTTCCTCTAAGAGTTTTATTGCATCCACTCTTACATTTAGGTCTTTAATCCATTTTGAATTTATTTTTGTGTATGGTATTAAACAGTGTTCTAATTTCATTATTTTACATATAGCTGTCCAGTTTTCCTAGTAGCATTTATTCAAGAGACTGTCTTTTCTCCATTGTATAGTCTTGCCTCCTTTGTCATAGATTAATTGACCATAAGTGTGTGGGTTTATTTCTGGGCTTTCTATCCTGTTCCATTGATCTATATTTCTGTTTTTGTGCCAGTACCATACTGTTTTGATGTCTGTAGCTTTGTAGTATAGTCTGAAGTCAAGGATCCTGAGTCCTCCAGCTCTGTTTTTCTTTCTCAAGATTGCTTTGACTATTCAGGGTCTTTCATGTCTGCATACAAATTGTAAAATTTTTTGTTCTAATTCTGTGAAAAATGCCATTGGTAATTTGATAGGGATTGCATTGAATCTGTAGCTTGCCTTGGGCAGTATAGTCATGTTGACAATATTGGTTCTTCCAATCCAAGAGCCTGGTATATCTTTCTGTTTCATCTTGAATTGCTTTAATCAGTGTATTATACTTTTCTGAGTACAGGTCTTTTGCCTCCTTAGGTAGGTTTATTCCTAGGTATTTTATTCTTTTTGATGTGATGGTAAATGGGATTGTTTCTTTAATTTCTCTTTCTGATCTTTCATTGTTAGTGTAGAGAAATGCAATAGATTTCTCAGAACCTTCTGCTGAAATCTTAAAACTGACAGCAAAAATCTTATTCTTGACAGACAGCCTGCTTCTTTTTTCTCTCCCTCCTCCTAGTCAGAGGGGTCCTGCCTCAGACTTCTAAGCACGGTGTCCCTCCATCTTCAAACTGCACAAATGGAACAGCCAAGCAGTCACTCGCCACCTTTGTTTTCCTCCTCCTCTGTGGGAGAGGTTTCTGCTTTCCACAACCTTTGCCAATGAGGTCACCACAGATGCCACAAAAGCCTAGCACCTTGCAGTGTCACTCTGTGCAGGGACTGTCTTGGTGAATTTTTCCCTCTCCTCTACCTCTAAACTTGATGTGTATGAAAGTAAGAGACAATCCATAAAAGGAAAGAAAGCCTGCCCAAGCCCCAAGCTATGCTTTTTCAAGGTTCTTTTGAAGTCACAGAATTGTCTGTGGGGAAGTGCATCTCAGGATTTGAAGAAGGCAAGATAATGAGTTACCTATGGAAGACTAGAAAATAAACAGCAAGTCAAAACAAGACTGGTAACATGTCTGATTCAGGAGTGATCACCTAGTCTCTCAAATATATGAGAAGGAGATGGCTTTAAGAATGAGTGTTCTAAACTACACTCAGTGTCAAAATATATTTATAGTTAAAGTGTAATAGAAAGTAAATATTTATATTTCAATTTTTGGAAATATTATTATAATCAATTAAGCATATACCTACTACCTTATTTGCCTGGCACTGTTCTAGGGGCTGCTGATATGGAATTTCCTATTTCTTGGATCTTACACTTTAAAGGAGGAGAAATACATAAAAGTTATTAAACCAACTAACTCTCAAAATAATTTCAGAAAGTGATAAATAAGTGAGGAAAACAGATTGTACAAGGTGAGATAAAGAGACACAGCCAATGGAACAGGACTACTTTCTTTAGATTAGAGGATGATGAAAGATCTGAGAGAATAATATTTGATATGAGACATGAAAGGAGAAGGGGAAAAAAAGGAGGATTGTTCCCTCTGCCTGAGACAAATATTACAAGAGATTTAAGCTGGAATGAATTTGTTATGTTCAACAAAAAGAAGAGGAAATAAGGGAGGCTCTAATGCAGTGAAAAACAGAAAAGTATAAAATGAGGGCAAAAAATAGGTTGGGAGTTAATTGATATTGTAAAGCACTGGTTATCAAACTTAAGCAAATATGGAGAATTTAAAACATAAACACACAACCAGATTGCTGGGGTACCATTCTAGATCTTCTAATTCAGTAGGTCTGGTGTGGGGCCCAAAATTTTCATTTTTTTTTTAATTTTTATTGAAATATAGTTGATTTACAATGTTGTATTAGTTTTAGGTGTACAGCAAAGTGATTCAGTTATATATTATATACATATATATACATATATATATATATATATATATATTCTTTTTTAGATTATTTTCCATTATAGGTTATTACAAGATATTGAGTATAGTTTCCTGTGTTATACAGTAAGTCCTTGCTGGTTATCTATTTTATATATAATAGTGTGTATATTTTAATCCCAAACTCCTAATTTATCTCCCCCTTTCCCTTTGGTAACCACACATTGGTTTTCTGAGTCCATTTCTATTTTGTAAATAAGTTCATTTGTCATTTCTGTTTTGTAAATAAGTTAATTTGTATCATTTTTTTGGATTCCACATATAAGTGATATCATATATTTGTCTTTCTCTGACTTCCTTCACTTAGTATGATAATCTCCAGGTCCATCCTTGTTGCTGCAATGGCATTCTTTCATTCTTTTTTATGGCTGAGTAATATTTCATTGTATATATGTACCACATCTTCTTTATCTATTCATTTGTTGATGGACACAGGTTGCTTCTATGTCTTGGCTATTGTAAATAGTGCTGCTATGAACACTGGGGTGTATGTATCTTTTCAAATTAGAGTTTTCTCCAGTCTAGTAGGGGGATCAGTGGATCATATGGTAACTCTATTTTTAGTTTCTTAAGGAATTCCATACTGTTCTCCATAGTGGCTGCACCAATTTACATCACCACCAACAGTGTAGGAGGGCTCCTTTTTCTCCATACTCTCTCCAGTATTTACTATTTGTAGACTTTTTGGTGATTGCCATTCTGGTGGGTGGAAGTGATACTCCATTGTAGTTTTGATTAACATCTTTCTAATAGGGATGTTGAGCATCTTTTCATATGTCTGTTGCCCATCTGTATGTCTTTTTTTGAGAAATGTATATTTAGATCTTCTGCACATTTTTTGATTGGTTTTTTTTTTATGTTGAACTGTATGAACTGTTTGTATATTTTGGAAATTAATCCCTTGTTGGTTGCATTGTTTGCAGATATTGTCTCCCATTCCATAGGTTTTTTTTTTTCTTTTTGGTTTTGTTTTGTTTATGGTTTCCTTTGCTATGCAAAAGCTTTTAAGTTTAATTATATCTGATTTGTTTGTTTTTATTTCCATTACTCTAGGAGATGGTGCTAAAAAATATTGCTACTATTTATGTCAAAGAATGTTCTGAATATGTTTTCCTCTATGAGTTTGAGTATTCAGTCTTACATGTAGGTCTTAAATCCATTTTGAGTTTATTTCTGTACATGGTATTAGAGAGTGTTCTAATTTCATTCTTTTACATGAAGCTGTCCAGTTTCCCCAAAACCACTTGTTGAAGAGACCGCCTTTCTTCCACTGTATATTCTTGCTTTCTTTGTTGTAGATTAATTGACAAGTGTGTGGGTTTACTTTGGGAAAATTCTGCAAATTTTCATTCCTGATGAGTTCCCAGGTACTGCTGATGCTTCTGGTCTGAAGACCCACCTGGTGGACTGATGGTGTAGATCTTTGAACACAGGACAGGAAATTTGCACTTATCGTATTGTTCCTATGTGTAATGGAAAGCCAGTAGGTAACTTGGAGCAATAGTCCCTGAATGAAGAATAAACTGGAGGAAGGGATTAAAGAATGAATATTATATGCTCAACTTATTTTTATCTTTGGCTCTAAAACCTGAATCCTGTGGACAGCATAGAATTAGATACTGTGTTTTCTTTTTTTTTTTTTATACCAGTCTGACAACATCTGTCTTTTGATTGGATTGTTTTATCTTAGTGTTTTTATTGATATGGTTGGATTTAGGTCTGCCATTGTGCTTCTTTGTTCTATATGTCTCATTATTAATTTGTTCCTCTGTTCTTCCTTTACTAATTTCTATTAAGTGGATATTTTCTAGTATAACATTTTAATTTCCTTAATAATTTTTAACTGTGTTTTTTAACTGTGTTTTTTGAGTTATTTTCTTAGGAGTTGTTTAGGGTCTAGAAAGCATAGAATACTAAATTAGATTAGATGACAGAAACTGCTAATAGAAAATAATGCTCCAAAATATAAGTAGTTTAACACAATGGAAGTTATTTTTTGCTCCCATATCTCAATATGATTTTTATCTGGCAATTCAATGCAGTGATTCAGGGACATAGATTTCTTCCACCTCTTGGCTCCTCTATTTCTAGGTCTTCCTAATCCTTGATTTTAGCCAATGGATAGGAAAAGATAGGTTAAACAAAAGCCCACTTGCCTCTAAGCCACCTGAGCTCAGAAGTAATGTTGCTCATTTTAATACATAACCCACTGAAATAACTTATCACATTCCTTCCCATTCTGATGATACAAGAGATTTGAAAAGGTAGTACTTGATCGGGCAGCCAAAGCAACAACTCTGCATGGCAGAAGTGGTGCCTAAATCTTTCTGGTGGACTGCAAGTGGTTCCTGCTATGTGAGGAGACATGCTAGGAAACTACTTTGATTATCTAGGCTAGAGATTTTAGACTAAGGTTGTACTGGGAGAGGTAGAGAAAGGATAGATTCAGAATGTGTTATGGAGATAGAATCAATAAATTTGCTAGTGTAAATAACAGTAATGTTATTTACAAATATGCAAAAAAGGTTTGAGAAAGAATGAATTAGTTTTGATACATTAATTCTGAAGTGCTAATTAGATATCCAAATGAAAGCATAAAGCAGGTATTAGGTTATACATATTTTGAGTTCAATAAAGAGGTAGAGTCTAGATATATACACTTGGAAGTCACTGGCATAGAGACTATATGTTTAAAGCCATAAACAAGATTTTCTAGGGGAAATGTACATATTAAAAAGAGAAGTCAGGTCAAGATCTGAGTCCCAGTGGCTCACTAATATTTTTAGAGGACAGAGAAGGTTGAGCAGCAAGAGAGGCTAAGAGGCAGCTGACAGTGTAATAAAGGGAACACCTTAAATATGTATTGTCATGAAACCCAAGAGAAGATAGCATTACTAGAAGAAGAGTGATGAACTGTGCCAAATATTTCTGACTTTTCAAATAAGAGAAACGTTACCAAGGTCATTTGTGACTTGAAAGCAACAGTTTCAAGTACTATCATTTTACTTGGTCCAGATGTTGTAATTGCTTTAACAAATAGAATGTGTGTGTGGGGGGAGTGATGCTATATGTCTTCCAAAGATAAGTCACAGAAGAATACATGGTTTCTTCATGGCTATCTTTCTGTCAGGACACTCTTAATGTGAAGAATCCTAAACTATCTCACTTGCAAAGATTACTTAGAGAAGACCATGTGGAGAGAAACAAGACCCCCATATGACAGTCATCATATTATAGTTGCCAGATATGTACATGAACTAGCCTTCAGATGATTCCAGCCCCCAGCCTTCATACCTTCTAGCTGAGAACCCATTCATTAAGGAGGAGTAACAGGCCATCCCTGCAGTACTTTTTCCAAAGGCATGACCCTATCTCGAGACCACTAATGGTCGCTCAGCCATTGGTCAGTGCTGCAATGGACCCCACTCCCAAACAAAAACTCAATGAGCAATTGTCAGTGGGCCCATTCAACCAATAGTAGACAAAGTGGTCATCAGGTGGAGAGTGAGGTAGGAGGCAGATCTCAGCATTCTCCCTGGGACCCTCCCTGCCTAGGACCAGCACAGCAGGTGTCATGCAGGGTTTCAGAACCCTCGTCAAGGCCAGGCCCAGGCCTTGAGGCAGCGGTGAACCTCTCCCCCATCCCCGTTTCTGTGACCTAATGGCAGTGGCAGTCTGCATAGGATGCGGGTTGTGGGACCTGGCCCTGAGGAAGCCACCAACTGAGATCTGCCTCTTCAGCCAGGCCTGGGCACTGGCAGGAGGACCCAGACTGGGTGCTGGACAAATGCTCCAGAGCAGGGTAACTGGCCCCCCTTTAGGGACCCCCTTCTCCTAGCCAGGCCTGGCCCTTGGAGGGTGAGAGTTGTGCCTTGGGACCTTCCCCTTTCTAGTCAGAACACAGAGTAACATTTGTCTGGTAGAGATTTATAGGAATATTGTTACCTGACCATGACCTGACCTCAAGAACAAAGGCTCTGACACCAAGAAGTCTGCAACAACTAACCATACTCCTCCCTCACCTTTCTTATAAGAAGGCATTGCTGAAAGCTTTCAGGGAGTTTGGGGTTTTTAAGGCACGAGCCATCCATCTCCTTGCATAGCCCTGCAATAAACATTTCTCTGTTCCAAACGCCAACATTTTGCCATTTTTTGGCCTCACTGTGTGTCGGTCACACGGACTTGTGCTTCAGTAACAGTTTTATCAATCTTCTTACCAACTTACTTTTTCAAAGATGAAAAAAATGTAAAGTTGCCATAACTACAAATATTGACTACAATGATATTTTCTAAATTATGTGTGTTTCAGTTCTCTTATGAAACTTATAAAATGAAAGATGGGACATCTACTATAATTAAAAGGTGATCGAGTAAAACACATATTTTCCATAAGGTATAAAATATCCTTAAAACACATATTTTCCATAAGGTATAAAATATCCTTAATGAAGAGGGAAGATCTCAATACAACATGCTCTATGTATGATGCTTCAAAGTACTTAGACTTGCAAGACATTAAATCAAATGTCTAACAAAAGTTCAATTCCAAGAGACTTTTTCCCTTTTGATAATAAACTTATTATTCCCTAAAAATCAAACTGCAAGATAAATACGCACATTTTGAAGCACATGATAGTATATTTGATTTGTGTTTAAACACCGTCTATATTTTTAAATGGCCTAATTATTTTATTTTGATGCTTACTGTACTTAGTACAGCTAATAATATTGCTTCAATTTTAATTAATTCACAATAAAAATATTATTTTCATAATGTACTTCCATTACATATTTATATCAAAGGATAGTCATTAATAGATTTTTTTCCACAGCTACAGAGTTAATCAACATAGTTCAGAAGTGAAGTCAAAACTCATGATTTCCATCTCTAAGTGATATCATGGAAGCCCTACAAATTATGTCATTGGTCTCATCTTTACCACCTATGAGCTTTGATTGTTACAGTTGTAATTTTAAACTAATATTATAGGAAATGTCAGATAATATATATAAATCAGGTCCTTCTATCATAAAAAGCACCAGAGTAGGCAGTAAATTCAATTTTTTATTTCTCCTATAGGCATAGAGAATTTCATTGTCTAATACATATATATATATATATATATATATATATATATATATATATAATGTTTTCAGGTTGATCCTAGAAACTTCCAGCTGAACCTGAATTTTGATATTGTTTGCTATATTTTGCTAATAATGCTAATATTATTCAAATTCACCTTTGGGTAAGCTGGTCTGAGGTAATTATATTTTTCTATAGGTAAGGACTACAGACTGTAATGGAATAATCCCTTGCAGCCAAAACCATTTATTAATATGAGCAAAGTGAATTTCAGAAATGACCTTGAAGAGCTAGATAAATTACAAAATATTGATTTATCAGAAAAAATGATATCAGACTAGCTGAGACAGATTTGCATCATTTAAAGATGTCACTCAGGATTTCCCTAAAAGTCAAATAATTGAGTCATAATATAATGTAGTATTAATAATATAGATTACTTCCTCTACCATCAGACACATGGGTCTTTGGTTTTCTGCCTTCCACAGTTTATAAAGGAACTAAATTTGTTTGAAGTAAAGTTATTAAAAACAACTTGTTATACAGTCGTTATCAACTGTTTTGTCTTCTTTCTCTTCAAAGATGTTTTACTGAATTTTATTTCTTATTTATATATTTGGATTGATTGTCTTCCAATCAGTTATTTTCTTTTCCTTTGTTGTAAACATCAATGCTTCAGGGAGAGAAACCCGGAAGTCAAATGGAATTTGATGTTCATCTTTTCATTTATCAGTTGAATCTAGTTATCCATACTTTTAGAGCATATAGCTAATATTTTATAACATGTATAATGCATGTACATCTATGTGTAAAATGTGTATTTTGTGTATAATTACACTTAAATACTCTGTCATGCTAGATAACAATACAGATGTTACACAACTGCAAATAGAATTACATCTGATGATGTGAGTAGCAGAAGGGAGAAATTACAGTGCTACAATGAGAAGGATGAAAGAAAATTTGCACCAAAAATGAGAAAGATAGTCATTGAAGAGAAACAGAATAATAAGGGGCAAAACATTTACTTAGTTACTGTGCTTAGTGAAGACTTGATTTTCTATTCTACCACTACATTTCCAGCATGGGCATTTTCCCTTGCATTAAGTGTAGTTCAATAAATTTTCTTTAAATGATCGATTTTCCTTTCCATTCCTGAAAAGTCTTAGACCACAATAATAGCTTCAGGAAGGTTCTGAGCTTAATTTGATCAGATCTAAGTGGAACTTCAATGCATTATCTCATACTCTGAATCTACTTTACTTTATTGTAGTTTATACCTCCTTATTACTGTAGCTCTCCAAATTCAAATTTTCAGGATTTGGGGAGATTGCTGGGCATAGCATCTTTGGAAAATAAGCATCAAGAAATATCAAGACAAATGGGGGGGGTCAAAGGAGGATGGAGAGGAGGAAAAGATTGCTGTAGCTCTCAGTTGAAAGCAGTCATCAAAAACTAGATAATTGCCAAGGGAAAGAGGAGAACCTAGTTATAGGTTTATTATGGGAAAATGATGAATATGGTAAGAGAAAGAAGAATAATAATAAAGCAGTGTATTCTCCACCATAATGATTGGTTTAGGGGAAGAGTTTGCAAAGGCCAGAGGAGGATTTAGTTGAGAAAGAATGGAAGATGATAAGAGGAAAAGTGTAAAGAACAGAGAGGTGAGATAGAATTAAGGAAGCTATTTTTCATAATAACATCTTTAAGAATGTTCTAAGGTAATATTCAGAATGAATGAATATGTCTATCCATAATAATAGGAATGTTTAGATCTCTTATGGATTATAAACTTCTTTGTGGCAAAGACCTTAACAAACCTTTTAATCGAGTGAAATACAATTATATGCACCTTGTGCATATAAGAGATCGGGTGGCATGAGATATCTGCAGTAACATAGATTATGTGGAAGCAGAAGAGGATTGATGGCTGTCAATACGTAAAGTGATAAAGATGAATCAGTGACTTCTTTAGGAAGACAACAGGGTGCTGTAACCACTAACACCTCCTTTTGGTTTACTAAAAATTGCACTCAGTCACTGTTTCCTTTGTACTATGCTTTTTGTATATGTAAACTCACATCCATATAGTCCATGTGAAAAAGTAATGTGAAAGCCAAATATGGTAACCATTAACTGAATTCAAATGTTAAAGGAAAAACTGTGGTGATTTAACATGAATTTAAATTTGGTCATGATTACAGGCAGAAAAAAGCACTCTGTTTTAAAATCTAGAGATAACCAAAAGACATGCCAGCCAGGTCAACAGTAGTCATTTAATTGATAGACATCACAGGCTGGTAGATGTTAAGATCACCTCAGTCAGGGAGAAAAATAAGGGAACAGTGATGTGTAGGAAGGAAATGGTATCACTAATAATTAGGTTTAAGCCATGCAAAGCAGTATGGTGTCATGACAATATGGAAGATATTTTGATACATGTACATGATGAGAGATTATGTGTTGTCAATTTGATATAGAATCCTAGAATCTATGCAAAGAAGAGACTCTTTTTCTAAGTCCTATTCCCTCCCGATACAGAAAAATCTTCTGCAAAAATATCTATTATTAGACAGTTCCATTATTGGGGAGATTTTGTAACTTTAAGCTAAAAACACTGCATTTTTAAGATTTTACTTTAGTTATTCCTTTTAATCATTCATGTAATAAAATTACTTTCTTCAAATAGCAGAAATGTATAATTTTGATGAGAGTAATATTTCATTAGTCCATCTCTTTTCCCAACACTATATCTCTAGCTGTAAATCACATTACATTGCTTTCCATCCTTCACCATAGGATTTGGCATGCTTTAGTTTGAAATACTTTTTCTCAAGTTATGTAGGATGAAGTTCTTTCAAGGAAACATCCTTGCTTTATGCACTAAACAAACAAAAAAACCAAACCTTTAAATTTTACTTCATGAGAAGGTTTAGGCATCTATCATTAATTAATGCTAAATAAAGAGCATAGTATTTAGTTTTTCACTGTGGGCTTTGGTAGTTTCAATTTGAATTTACAAGTATCAGACACACCTAAACTTGAGTGTAAGTGCAAAATGTAATCTTAGTATTTTCTGCTATATATGTTTTGTTGATATATATTTCACTTAAATATTCATATTTATATGATATTTATTTTCACATCAAGGATTAACTGTGCATATATTCAATATCTTCACCTTCACTGTACCATAAAATAAAGGAAAATTAAATTTCTGAGTGAAATCAATTCATAAGTTTAGAAGGTATGCTTATATGGTATCCATATAGAATAAAGTGTTTATACTCCTATGACAAAGAAAATGACTTTAACATGCAAACCAGAGAAACTCTGACAAACCAGGAAAGTTATAAGTTTTTCAAAGGAGAGTCAGCACAGATTAATTGTTTTGTAGCACTCTATTAAATAATTACCTCAAATGACCTCACTTAATCATCATGTCACTTACTTTGATTGACCTTGGGCAAGTCACATAGCCTCTTTGGATCTCAATCTCCTTGTCTCTAAAATTAAGAAGCTAAGTTTGACAGACTCTTTCACTGTCCCCAAAGTGTCTACATTTTATGGTCTGAAAATGTACTAACTTTTATATGAAAAACTCAACAAATGATAATAAATTTAATATATACTTAGTATTCCACAAAGACATATGAATGCATTTTTAACAATAAAATATTTCAATGATAGATACTATTTTATAAAGCAGTATTTCAAAAGACAGTAACAGTATAAGAGAAAGAATAAGATCCAGGATGAAATAAAAAGAAAAGTTATATTAAGAAAATATTAGTAGACTTTGGCTAAAATATGTTCAGTTATCTTCACCTTAACCTTGAACAGGTATTTTATTATTACTAAACTTTAATAAAAGCAAACTTTGATTTCTTCAAGAAATTACTTTTTACAGCGACAGTGCTCAAAAGAAGCTCAATAATTTCTTTTTGAATGTATAATATACATTTTACTAGAACTCATATTGTGCACCCTTGCTACCCATTAGAAAGTAATATATAATATAGCACAGTGGTTAAGAGTATGAATCTTAGAGCTACAATAACCGACTCTAAACCCCGCCTCTGATATTTGCAAGTTGTATGGCTTAGAGAAGTGACATGAGCTCTTTGTGACTCAGTTTCTTCACACAGCTTTTATGAGGGTAAATGTGGGCTGTATATGCGAAGGGCATAGAACAGTGCCTGGCACAAAGTACTATAAAAGTGTTAGCTGTTTTAACATTATGTCTTTTTTTTTTTTTTACTTTTTATTTTTAAAAAATTTTCTTATTATATAAATATAGAGGGATATATTCAATTAGAAGTGTTCATGCCTAATAACCTTACATATTTAGGCTATGGACTTCACTTGTCATGCTAAGGCCTTTTTGTTTTAACAAGAATAGCTGGGATAAAAGGAAATTTACATTTAACCAAGCATATATCATAAAATGTGCCTATTACTTCATTTCAAATAAGAGAAGGAAGAGAAGAATACATTCCTCAAAACTCTGTTTACAATAATTGAAAACTTTATAACAAGAGGTAAAACCTCCATGTTTCAGATGTGGAATAAAACATTTAATCCACCTATGGAACAAATATTCATTAAATGCCTATGTACATGACACTGAACATCCTGTTCTATAAATATGAAACTGTCCCTGCCTTTAAGGAGTTTACAGTCTATAGAAAAGATATGATTTATTAAAAGCATTTATACTCCAAGGCAACAAGAAACTCAATAATATTCAAAGAGAGGCCATGGGGAGAGATCTCAAGAAAAGTACCATACAGCACATAAGAGAGGTGACATTTGGAGTAGGGCAATGCAAGATGGATGCGATAGAAGATGAACATTCCAGGCAAAAGGAATAGTCTAAGGCAAGGCAGAGAAAAAATGGGTTATGTGAAGGCAAAAACAATTAGATGGTATTGAATTCTCATGAGTGACAGTGAAGTAAATTCACAAATATGTTTAAATAATTCTCTTATCAAGGAAAATTTAACTATAATTAATGAATTCTATTTTTTGTCTTATTGAAAATACTAACTCATATTACACTTTACTAGATCAGTAAAGTAATAAGTGTTACTTAATACAGAGAGAAAAAAAAAGACATGAAATAAAACCCTTTGGCTTAGACTCTTTCCAGTTTAAAAAGTATTGATGTCTTTGGAGTTAATTGTCTCATAAAAAAATAAATACATTCTCAGCAAGAGTAAAGAAAGCTCTATATTCAGGTTAAAGTAAAGGAAAGATCAAATACAGAGAAGGAAACTTTCAATAAGTTTAGAAACTATTTTCTAACTATGTAGTGCAGTACAGTTCTTTGCAGTAGTATGAAATTACTTTTAGAAAAGTAACTTAATCAGTTTTGTTTCATGTTTAAAACCTTCCATTACTAATAGTAGAATAAGAATCAATGTAAGAGCGTATGCCTTGAATTCAAAGGATATTTTCTTCTTTTTAGCATATGCTCTTACTGCTAAGCAATCTAATAAAACATAGCATCTGAAAAAATATATCAAAGCATTTTTAATCTTTTGTAAGGAAGGCAAGGAAGGAAAGAAGGGCTGAGAGGAAGGAGAGAAAGGGAAAAGAGAGTTAGGAAGTAAGAGGTGAAGGTGAGAGAGGAGAGAGTTTTCCTAATAATTTAGTATTTTTATATCTGGAACAAAAATATTCTCCTTGAAAGATTATTTGCTCCAGTGGTTTTAATGGACATTTTAAAGGTGGCCTCATTCTCTTACTAAAATTCAAGGCCACTGAGAAAAATATGTCTTTTCCCATGAAAATAAGCAATTTCATGAACCTTCTAGAGAGCATATGGTCACCACTAATCTAGTGACTTAATCCTCTTCTTTGGGCCTCTTATTCTGTTTCAGGTTATCTATCCTTGCCTCCAGGCAGGACTACAACTAAGCCATGTAAGACAGATGGGTTTCTAGCTAGTCAAGATATCCAGAGAAGTCATTTTCACAGCCTCTCAACATTAATCAAAATAACCAGCCCCAGAATTTAGGAGAAATAGCATAATGTTCCAAGCAGGCAAAAGTTATTAATAAAGAAACACAAATTAAATACTTTGCATACTATGTAAGGCTCTTTACAGGTCCAAACCTAAGCTTTCTTTTGTTTCTGAATGTCTTTTTTGTTATCATTTTTTAAAGCCTTAAAGTCATAGTGGTGATCTCTTCTCCCCAATCATTTCAATCCTCAAAAGATTGGAAAATTGTTTTTTCTAAATAACAATGTGAAATTTTACAAAGGGTAAAAACAGCTGTCACAAAATAAAATTTAAATAAAATATGGAAAAAATCCAAGCTGCTTAACTGACTTTTAAGACTTCCCATCGTTTTGCTTTTCGTGTCATCAGGGTTTACAGCTAATTTAATATTTTTATCCTTCACAATTTCCCATCAACATTCACCGCTTCTCCCTGTGCACCAAATATAAAGACCCTCTCCCAGGCTTTGTAGGCATACATGCTGCACATCACACAGTATAACCACCCATTCCTTATCAACATGCCTAAATCTAATGGCATCCATAAAAGTCTCACTAAAAATGACTCCTACACAATGATGCCTCCTTCTACAGACTGAAAACAATGATAGCAGTGTTTATTAAACTCTACCATTATTTATTATTTACTAGTTAACATAGTTCAAGAAGTGTGAGAATTATGATGCACAAACTCACCTGTTCCAAGAGACATTCAATGAGCTAAGTATTATTATCCCTAATTTAAAAATTGAAAAAATAAACCTAACATGAATAGTAATAATAATATTTACCAGCAATTTATTTGGCTCTTACTGTGTCTTAGGCACTGTTCTAAAATAATTCATTTTCCTCTTTCTATTATAGTAAGCTGTTACCCAATGAAATAGATTAGTGATGAACAAATATTTTCAAAGTAGTGTTTGATTTTTCATTGTTTGGTTTGACATTGCTAAAAATTCTCTGTAATTTCAGGACACTTACCAGATCATACAACAATGAAATTTTCTCCTCAAAGTGGAACAGTGCTTTATGAAAGAGGAACAGTATGGAGTACTGATTCATATTTAGAACTATCTACTAAATTATTAAAAGAATATTAATATAATATTGAAACTTCTAAACAATGAAAGAAGAATGCTGATCTTGGTGATAAACAATGTCATGATTCAAGATAGTCACTGAGGAAAAAAATAAATTAAAAGGGTGGGAGGAAACCTTTGGACGTAATGGATATGTTTATGGCATAGATTGTGATGATGGTTTCATGGATATATACTTCTCTCCTAACTCATCAGACTGTATACATTAAAAATATACAGCTTTTTGTACATCAATCATACTTCAAAGTTGCTTAAAAAAAGATAGCTGTCGAAGAGTCTCATAATCTCTGTACCTGACTAAATTACTATATTATTTCTGAACAATATATGTATATTTACTATACACAAACAGTTCCCAATTTTCCACATGGAGTTACTATTTAAAATGGTTAATCTAGGTAAATGACAAATCAATCCAGTTTTTAAAGTTATACATTCATTATGATAAATATGATTAAACTAATGGACCTGTAAGACATTGTCTGTCTCCTGTTCAATTTTGGAATAATATTAATTAGTTCACTACAGTTTAGTAAATTCTTATCAATTATATTAATGTTTTCAGTTTTTTTAATTTTTAATACAGCAGGTTCTTACTAGTTATCTATTTTATACATATTAGTGTATATATGTCAATCCCAATCTCCCAATTCATCCCCCCCAACACTTTCCCCCCTTGTCATCCATATGTTTGTTCTCTATATCTGTGTCTCTATTTCTGCCTTGCAAACCAGTTCATCTGTACCATTTTTCTAGATTCCACATGTATGGGTTAATATTCGATATTTATTTTTACATTTTCTGACCTACTTCACTCTGTAAGACAGTCTCTAGGTCCATCCACGTCTCTACAAATGACCCAGTTTTGTTCCTTTTTATGGCTGAATAATATTCCATTGTAGGCTTTCACAGTTCTATAGTAAAAACTGATGATTGATAATACAATAAAGAGAATAAGTAATTACCTCTATGGAGAGAAAAAGTCTATTGTTCTTTCTTGTCTTTGTACAAAAGTTGATGTGTAATATTTTCAATCTTACTCCTATTTCAATTAACACCTAAAATTAAATCTGTAGGTCTATAATTTTTAAAAAAATCAATAAAATCAAGATAAATAACTACAAAAAGCTGACACACTTAGTGACATCAGAATTTTTAACCATAGGTAAAAGGTTTATATTCCTGCCACTGTTATGAAATTTTCTACAGATTTCAGAATAAGTGGAATTTTAGATATAAAAAAAACTGTGTTCAAGTGTCAGTTTACCTTGATGTATATTTTGAAAAAAAGTACAAGAATTATTCGTGTCCTAGTTTGTTCAGATAGATTTTGAACAGATTCTTTTTCAAAAGACTGTTACTATCTTCATAAAGGAAACAATACAGTTTGTATAAAAATGTTTCTAACATTAAGGTTTTTACTTATGTAAGTAAAATGTTTTGCAATTTGAAAATGATTTTTTCTTCATACTTGCTATTATAATTGTTAAATGGTGTATGATAACAAATTTTGCCTCATTACTAATTGCCTTCTTAATAAATTTGATTGAGATGATAAATAGAAATCTACCTCAGTTTGATTAGGAAATATTTTAAGAGTGATTAGGTATTTTTTCCTCCTCCCAAAATATCTTAACAAATCAAAGAAGGACTCTTTCTTTTATCTAAGCATTGAGTAAACAATGTAAGCTAAGCTTATATTGAAGAAAAATGTTTTCTCTCTTTAGTCCCTGCTAAGAATTCTATATTAAAGAGAAATGCTTCACTCTAGGGATGAATGGATTTCTGCTGAATATGATGCATTTTCTTCCGTGGAAATTGTTTTGGGATTCTTTAAGATAAAAGATCTATATAAAAGTTATTATTATCGGTTACCTGTCTTGGTTCCTTGATTCCTATATTGGCTATTTCCCAAAGGTAATTTTCATTAAACCTTACACTGTAACACTTCTGGACCTTCACCTCTTTGTGTTTGCTTCAGTCAGTGCTCTCAGACTCAGAAATGTACAGGGAAAGAGAGATATTTCTTTGATTGATTCAGGGAAGCAGGTGCAAAATTTTGTGACCTGACTTTTTTTCCTGCAAGTCTTCTCTTTCAAGTCCCTTAATCTGATACAAAGGACATGGTAGTCTCTAATCACACTCTAATCTCTATTGGTCTAAATCCAAATAATTTCCTTCCTCACCCTGCCTGGTTGAGACTTAAATCCCTTATTATTCAATGATCCTATTTTTAAACTCTGCCTGGGAAAGCAGTGGTGGCTTTTGATGCTAATCCTATTCAGTCCACTGACTCTATCCCCTTGAGGGAAATGGCCAAGGATTTTAAGGGGGAAAATATATAGCCAGATCCATAATAAGAGAAAGAAGAAAGCTAAGTTAGAATTTTCAAAATTACACAAGATAATAAAAATAGAGCCTTTATATTACAACCCAAGTATATTTATTCTGATGAGCTATCTATTCATTCGATTGGAAATAACTAGTTAAATCCTTTAGCCACAGTTTTTCATGGCCTGGGAGTTCATAGCTACACAATTGTAGGATTAGCATTTGATTTTATATTTAAGGCAACAGCACTGGCAAGTCCTCAGTCAGACCCTTCAAGTGAAAATTGAACCTGACTATATTCCATATTCAAATTCTAAATAAATATGTTAATTGATATGATAATTAACCCTTAAGTTGTTCTTTCTTGACTTTCTGTTTGGATTTTTAAACTGGCCCCAAAATAATAAATTAAAAAGAAAAACATACAGCAGAGAAAGCTCTGGATTGGGTGTCAGGACACCTTTGATCTGAGTGTAATCTGAATTGCAGAACTGCACAACAGGCAGAGAACTGAATCTCTTAGAGAACCCCTATATCTGTTCAGAAGACCAGGAAAAGGGGATTTTGAGATGAGAGGTGAGAGAAAAATCCTTTTTTTTTCCTTTTTATTTTTCTTCTCTCACCTCTGCTCTCAGATGAGCCCTAGTCATGGAGATGCACTGCTATGGTGCTGATGATGGCATAGGTTCCTACCCTAAAGAGAGAAAACACTTATCTTTAGCCAAAGGAACCCCTGTGTTCTGAATCACCAGTATTTTATTCTCTTATTATATGACACCTCACCTCAAGGATGGACCCAGTCGTGTGGAACTGTGTGATAGCACAAGGGCTAAAATTCTGAGAGAAACTATTTTTCCACCCAGAGGAGCTGGGAAATGAGGACCCTAGGAACCAGAAATTGTGGAGGGAGCATTGAAGAAGTGAGAGCTGGAGAAGCAGGTTCCCTAATCCTGTGCATCATTGTCCAATACATGAGCCTGAGCCTACTTCCAAGGTCGACACCCAGGTTAGGGTAAAGGATTTGAGAATAGAGCTGTGATATAAACCACCAAATATTTTGTCCCAGATGTACTCCTGAGTGGCTCATGCACTGGCAGGCATAAAAATATAGCAGAATTTATATGTACACTGACATTGGAGCTACTGCCCACAGAGGATGAAATAGAACTTGCCTTCTGGACCTAATAATTTTAACTGTCTTTTAAATAACAACAAGGATTTGACTAGGGCTCATAATCCCCAACATAATATTCCAAATGTCCATAGTACAATCCAAAATAATAACATGCCAAAGTTGGGGGATGAGGGGACAAAGGAAAAATTGACTAATCATCAAGGAAAAAGACAAAATGTCAACCCAAGATTGCCATGACAATGAGATTATCACACGAAGACCTTATAAGAACTCTTAAGACATAAGTTATGAAGTAAACACTCCTGAATGGAAAGTAGAAGTTCATAGTGGAAAAACAGAAATAATAGAAAAGATCTAAATGAAAATTTTAGAAATTGAATATAAGATATCTGAATTTTTAAAAAATGCTAGATGGCTTCAATAGCAGAATAAAGATGACAGAAAAATGAATCAGTGAAACCAAACAGAGCAGTAGAAATTTTCTAATAGGAACAGTAGAGAAAAAAGATTTAAAAATCAATGAATTAGCCCCTCCCCTCCTACTCAATATTGTGCTGGAAGTTCTAGACAGTACAGCAAGGAAATAAAGAAAAATTAACAAAATAGAGGTTGGAAAAAGTAAAATAAAACTGTCTCTATTAACAAACAATTTATAATTGTCTATGAACTCTCATGGAATCTACACAAAACACCCCTATAACTGATAGGTTAGTTTAGCAAGATAGCAGAATACAAGATTAATAGTACAAAAATCTGTTGTTTTTTTCTAAATAGTAGCCCTGAACACTTGGAAATCAAAATTTACAAGAGCACATACACAAAATTTTACACAATATAGCCTGAAAATGTCTGATAAAAACTCTAAAACATGGATGAAATAAATCAAAGAAGACCTAATAAATAGAGAGATATACTCAGTTCATAATTGGAAGACTTAAGAGTATTATATCAATAATCTTCCTATAGATAAATGTAATCCAAATGAAATTTCCAGGAGAATTTTTTGTAGATATTAAAAAGATTTTTCTAAAATTTATATAGAAAATAAGAGTTGAACTCACACTATACAATTTCAAGACTTATTATAAAGCTACAGTAATCAAGAAACTGTGGTATTGCTGAAGAATGCACATATCAATAGAACAGAATGGTGAGTTCAGAAATAGACCCACCATATATGAATAATTGATTTTCAACAAAGGTAAAATGTAATCTAAGGTGACAGGATAGTCTTTTCAACAAATGGTACTAGAAAAATTGGATATCCATGGATAAATAATTGAATCTTTACTTGTGTCTCATACTTTTTACAGAAATTACCTCAAAATAAACCATAGATGTAAATGTAAAACCTAAACTTTTAGGAGTAAACATAGGAGAAAATCATTGTGGCCACATTTTAGGCAAAATGTTCTTAGATGTAAACCAAAGTGAACTTCACCAAAATGTACATCATCAAAATAAGCAAATAAACAAATTTTAAAAATAAGCAACATCACCAAAACTGACAGTAAAAGTATAGGTGAAGATGCAGAGCAACTAAAACTATCATACATTGCCGGGGGGAAGGCAAAATAGTACAGCCTCTTTAGAAAGGAGCTTAGTAATTTCTTATAAAGCTAAACATATGCAAACTATATGGCCAGTAATCTTGACCATAGGTATCTACCCAAGAACACTGATAACCTACTTGTGAATGTTTATAGCAGTTTTATTTGTAATTGCAAAAAAAAAGTGGATTCAACCCAGTTTTTCTTCAACTGGTAAAAAAAAAAAATGTGGCACAACTATATGATGAAACACTACTCAACAATAAAAAAGGAATAAACTACTGATATGTGCAACAACGTGGACAAACCACAAATGCACAATAAGTGAAATACACTAGACTAAAAAGACCACAAACTGTATGATTCCATTTTTATGCTGTTCTGGCAAAGGCATGACTATGAGAATAGAGAACAGTTCTATGGTCATTAGGAATAAATAGGGGGAGTGACCAACTTTAAAAAAACAATATTAGGAAATATTTGTGTTGATGGAACTGTTGATGGTATCTTTATTATAGTGGTGGTTAAATGATTCTATGCCTTTATCAAGACATACAACTGTACACAAAAATGAGTGAATTTTACAGTAGGTAAATATTAAAAAGTATATTTTCTTAACTGTAGTGTCTGTTCTTCCTAGTTTTCTAACTGTGTCCTCTTTTCCATTTGTTTATTGAAAAAGTAAGTAATTTTCCAAATACTAGAAAATAGATAAACATTTACAAAACAAAATATATGTTTGCCTTCATGGAGCTTACTTTCTAGTGGGAGGAAATTCATCATGGGCATGGTTATTAAGCAAAATATAGAATGTGTTATTTGATGATTAGAGTTAGGAGAAATATAAAGCAGGGGAAGGAATTAACAAGTGTTAAAATGGTTGTATCATTTCTTAGAATGGTAGGGAAGATATCACTGGCAAGAGAAAACCTCACTGAGAAAGTAATATTTTAATTAATATTAAATCATCATGAATTCTACATCAGTTGCATTTTGCAGACAACTGAGGAACGATGAGAAAAACAAATTGTGTTTATATATATATCATCCATGATAACAATTTAGAAAAATTAGAGAAAAGGTAGTGAAAACCCCTTCCTAACTTTTATCCATATGACTTACTATGTCTTCAAGAATCAGCCTAAAAAAACTTTAATATTCATAGCCACACTTTGTGCTAAATTGCTCTGAAAATCCTCAGATGGTCACACCTCTTGTTATTAGGAAGCAGTGGTGTAGAAAGAAACAAGGTGTTTCAATAAAATATATGGACAGTTTAATTGCAGATACGACATTTACAAGTATGGGAAATATTGTGATATTTTTATATTATTGCATGATAATTCTAGAAGTTAGCACTAGTGATATTAGGTAGTCATACTAAATATATATGGGCAAGAAAAAGCATAAATTCAAAATGTCAGAATCAGGTCTTATTTTGAAGCAGCAGAAGTCTTATTTAAAGTGTTCCTGAAAAAATGGAAGGTATTATCAAGGTATAAAGGCATTGGAAACATGATTCCCAATAGAAATACCAATGTAAAAACACATAGAAAATAATCATTAATTTTTTTTTTTTTTTTTTTTTTTTTTTTGCGGTAGGCGGGCCTCTCACTGTTGTGGCCTCTCCCCTTGCAGAGCACAGGCTCCGGATGCGCAGGCTCAGCAGCCATGGCTCACGGGCCTAGCCGCTCTGCGGCATGTGGGATCTTCCCAGACCGGGGCACGAACCCGTGTCCCCTGCATCGGCAGGCGGACTCTCAACCACTGCGCCACCAGGGAAGCCCCATTAATTTTTTTAAATGAATATAATTTGATGGTGGTAATTTCAAGCAGTTATTTATTTAAGCTATAGATACTTAGTAATACTATTTTTAATACTCTATCATAATAATTTTCATTGTAAATAAGGTATATTATTAAATGTTCATGCATTTTATTGAAAGGCTTAAAATTGTTTAGATATTTGATTTTCAAATTATAAAACCCTTTTGGTTTGTGTATTATAGCGTAACAGGAAACCTAGGCAGGATAGATCTCTTTATAAACTATTTATATCTCTTATTTTCAATTTTATAAAATATACTTCCATTAAATGTATATCTTATAAAATTATGCTTTTAAGATTAAAGTGAAAATATCGTTCACCCCACCCTTAAAAATATAGAGGCATGGGGCCTCCCTGGTGGCGCAGTGGTTGAGAGTCCGCCTGCCGATGCGGGGGATTCGGGTTCATGCCCCGGTCCAGGAGGATCCCGTATGCCGCGGAGCGGCTGGGCCCGTGGGCCATGGCCGCTGAGCCTGCGCGTCCGGAGCCTGTGCTCCGCAATGGGAGAGGCCACAACAGTGGGAGGCCCGCATACCGCAAAAAAAAAAAAAAAAAAATAGAGGCATCTCTTTATAGAGAATCAATACTGCACTTAGTCTTGTATCATAATAACAGTTAAGTGTAGGAACTTTACAGTTTAACTGCCTTAAGGATGTTTCTGGCTTTTCCATTTCTATTCTCTAAATTTTGCCTCATTTTAATTTTTCGTCTTTCTCTGTGGAGATAAATTTAATCTTTTATTATTTGTGCTTGTATGTGCTTGAATGGAGGCCCATAAACCCTTTGCTCTTTTGTACTGTTGTTTCCTTTGAAAACTATTACTTACAATTCTAGGATTTTTTGCTTTTTCCTCCATTTCTTTACTATTATAATCTCAAAAGGAAATATGGTCTGAGAAGAAGCTTTGAATATTGGAACTTCTGTACTTGAATACAGGGTTTTTGTCCACCATGCCCCAGAATAATAGCCAGGCTTCATCTAGTGTGGAACAGAAGATCCCAGGACCCAGTAGCACTTATCCTCAAAGAGCTAACTGCTTCTCAGTATCTACAGATGTGGACGTAAGGCAAAGGATACATTAAGGTTAATGATGCCCTGTTTACATCTTACAGATTTGTAAATTATATTACAAATTCTAAATTGATTCTCATAAAACCCCAAGCAGTAAGTATTGTGGACAGTCATTTTCCTTATATTACAACTCAGGATGCTAAAGTTCAGAGAACTTAGGTAGCGTGCCAGAAATCACCCAGCAAGGAAGTTAGTGTCCTAGAACTGAAACCTGGACCTTTAATCTCCCTCACTTCAGTGCAGTGCTTTTTTGCAAAGCAGTACATTTAAAATAAAATATACTTAATGAGATTCTATCAGACTCCACCATAACATAATTCTTGTTCTGATGTCCATGGCAAGGGCACTAAACTTGACTTTATTACTTTATTTATTATATGTGAACTTACCAAAGCATATGTACAATCTGATAATTAAAACAGGTGAAATAACTGGGCTACTAGTAGTTGTTTTTGGTCAGAATAACAAGCAAATCAGATTACTTAGTTAATTTAAAATACTATATTCACTTCTGACTCACACATCAACTTGGACATAAAGCTGTTTAAAAGGGCACAAAACTCACCCAGATATCAATTTAGCTTCATCATTTTTTGACTGCACTATCTCTTTTCTCAACATCTGTAGTTTCATTTTCTTTCCTACACATTGAGCCATAATATATACTTGTATTACTAATCTCTAGGCATCAATATATTATGTTCCTAAACAAGTATTAAATTATTTAAGAATAGAAACGTTTTACAATTTATTTTACATACCTCAAATACATGCTAATTGATTGGTTTAAAATAGACAGCAGCATGCACACACAGCTATATGCACAAATTTCATTTGCCTTAATTCACTATTCACTTATTGAGCACAACTTCTCTTACTTATATATCTAAATGTTTACTGCATTTATTTTTTAGATGTATTGTCATAACATTAAATAACCAATCAATAGGAAAAGAAAACAAAATTAAGGCGACAAATTTCTCTATATTTAAATCAGGGTGCACTCATATTTGAGGATGTGTGGTAATATAATTAGTTGACTTTTTACATCCCCATTACAGTGAACTCCAATTTTTAAAAGCTACTTCTCCACGTAAAGTTCATGTTATAAACAAATACCAATTAAATTTTTCCTACATATGTTTCACATCTTTTTACTGTCATTTGCTTTATTATAGTCTGCACTCACTTTTTATGATTGCCATTATTCTGTTGTTACTCAATAAAGGTGTTGGTCTTATTAATTTTATTATATTCTTCATTGAGAGAATTTACAAACACACAGAAATGCACACTGAAACGTTCTGTTACCAGTATTGTGGCACTTAAAATAAGAAACTTGAATGCCTTTAACAAAATAATTATTTGCATATCAAGACTGGATAATAAAATAATTTTTACTATGTTAATAGAAATCACAGAAAAGTAGTTAGAGGACTAAATTTTATATGGAGGTTTTAATTTAAGTCCCATTTTAATAATCACCTGTAGTACTAATTAAGTCATACTCTGGCTGAGCTCCTTTATTGGTAAAATGAGTATGTCGAGTGGGAAAAAGACAGATTAATTAAAATTAGTTTATGGTAACTGCCTAATTATTTGTGAGAAAATAAACCTGAACACAAAACTTATTCCTTAAGCTAAAATAAATTCTATGTCCTTAAGTATTTAAAGGTACAATAAAAACTATTAAAAAATACTAAAATTAAAAGTTATTTTATTTTAGTTGTTTATTTCAGAATTGGGGAAATTTTTAAAAATCATAACAGAGAACTCAAAAGCCACAAAGAAAAAATGTAGTTGATAAATTTTAGACTATATAAATTTTAACAAAATATAAATAATTATAAAGGATAAGAATAAATTGGATAAAATATACAGAAAATAATATGAGAGCTAAATGGCTAATGTCCATAATATGCCAAAACCTCTTAAAATCAATAAAAATTTTAAAACAATAAAAATGAACACAAGATTAATAGAAGTCTAGAGAGAGAAAGAAAAGTATGTTTAAAAGATGTTTTTCTGATTTCTGGCTATGAATCATTTGACAAAAATCTTGCCCACTAAAAGCATCTGGAAATTGATGATAAAATTATTACAGATTTATACTTTAGTTCATAAGAAGAGGAGGAGAGAGAGGGAAGAGATGGGGGAGGTGGAAAGAGGAAATAGAAAAAGAAAACAGAAAAGTAGAATGGTAAGAATGTAAGCAGATATTGTCATTACCCAAGGAAATATAGGTTGACCTAGGTAAACTAGAGGATTAGCTTTTAACTTCACAGGGATAGAGGAATAAGCTATAAGTCTGCAAAAGATGAAAAATTAGAAATGTGGCCAATCCTTGAAGAGCTTCCAAGTCAGTGAATGGTAGGATTAAAAGAAAATACACCCAGAGGGGAAGGGAGATACTGAGGAACCCTGTTTCTTTTTGTTGGAAATTTAAAGACCTGTGATTCTGTCAATGCCACTCACAGAGAGGGGATAAAACCTTATACTAATTTGCATTGCCTGGAAATTCTCAAGCTGAGAAATCAGTGTAAAATTCTGTTCTAGTCAGGTGGTGATGACTAATTAATGTGTCACCTTGACTAGGCACCTAAATATCTTGGCACCCAGATATCTGAACAACTTTCACAGATGACTCTGTGAAGGTATTTTTTGAGTGAGGTTAACATTTAAATCTTTGAGTAAGGCAGATTGCCTGCTATGATGTGAGCGAGCCTTATCCATTCAGTTGAAGACCTCTAGAAAAAGACTGACATCCCTCAAAGAAGAAGGAAATCTGCCAGTAGACTGCCTTAGGTCTTGAACTGCAACTCTTCCCGGAGTCTCCAGCCTGCTGACCTACTCTGCATATTTTGGACTGGCCAGTTTCCACAATTGCATGAGCCAATTCCTTAAAATAAAACTCTATATATGCACATCTTATTGGTTCTCTTTCTCTGGAGAACCCTGACTAACAGAGCAGGTGATGTATTCAGAAGTAGTACTACAAGAAACAATTACAACAGCATTCTGAAGGGAAGAACCATAATCTAGGCCAGAGATACTCACAGGAAAACAAAATAACCAAAAACAACAAAAATGTCCTGTAAAAACTCAGCACAAACACATAAAAGAGAAAACACTAGTTTAAAAAAATCCACTATGAGACACAAAAAAGTCACTTTCAGAGTAATATACTCTATGTAATATCATAGTAATCTGAAACAGAAATAAAATAGGTACACTTAATATTATTACAGTCATGAAAGAATAACTGAATGATTAGGAAGATAAAAACTATCAGACAGATGTGAGACAGACCAAAATACAATTAAAAATGAAAATATATAGAGAGTGAAACTTTTTTAAAAAATTCATAATTTCTATAAATTAGAAATAGTTGAAGACAGAATTGGAGAACTGGGTCATTGCACTCATTAGCTAGAATGCAACACAGAGAGATAAAAAGTATGACAGAGTAGTAAAAAGACACTGAGGCTAAAATGAGATAATCTAACATACACTTGAGTTCTCAGAGGAAAGTATGAAAGAGAAGTAACTTTGAAGATTCCATGTGGATACACACATCACTTATTTGCACCGTGTGTTCTTTGTCACCTCATAGTGAAACACATAATAATAAAACAGAAAATAGTATTGAAGCCACTAGAGAGGAAGATGGTTTATCTGCAAAGGAACCTCACTTAGACTCAAACTTGAATTCTCAATCACGGCATTCAAAGAAGATGGCAAAGGATAACATCTTCAATGTGTTGAATAAAAGCATATATAAATCTAGATGGCTATACTCTGGCAAATTACTACTCAAATCTGAAGTTGAAATCTCTAATGGAAACTGAATAAAGTTCACTGTTTCTGGATCCTGACCTATTATTCAGCTGGTATTCATCAGAACAGCCACAAGAGTTGTTAAAACATTGAAATAATTCCATCAATTGGAAAACAGCTGATGCTGTAAGTCTTGTGATTGCCTCTCTGAATGATAGAATGGAACATGAGAAACAGTCATTAAGCATTTAGTTAAAAATAAGGCAAGAAATACATAAAATAGGGATAATTATACCAACTAATATTTAGATTACAAAAAGAAGATGGAATTAAAATCCTGGACAAAAGTAACCTGTGAGATGGAAGGAAATATGTTTTAAGTAATAGAATTGGTCCATAATAAAATAATTGAAAATCTCAATAGTCACACACAATTAAGAAAATCAAATCATTAGCTAAAATTCTTCCACATTCCTAACCCACATTTGAAAAATACATTTCAAAAATATCTAGGTCTATAAACAAGATGAAAAGGCAACCCTCAGAATGGGAGAAACTATTTGCAAATGAAGCAACTGACAAAGGATTAATCTCCAAAATTTACAAGCAACATATGCAGCTCAATATCAAAAAAAAACAAACAACCCAATCCAAAAATGGGCAGAAGATCTAAATAGACATTTCTCCAAGATGATATACAGAATGCCAACAAACACATGAAAGAATGCTCAACATCACTAATCATTAGAGAAATGCAAATCAAAACTATAATGATGTATCACCTCACACCAGTCAGAATGACCATCATCAAAAAAAAATCTACAAACAATAAATGCTGGAGAGGGTGTGGAGAAAAGGGAGTCCTCTTGCACTGTTGGTGGGAATGTAAATGAATACAGCCACTATGGAGAACAGTATGGAGGTTCCTTAAAAAACTAAAACTAGAACTACCATACGACCCAGCAATCCCACTACTGGGCCTATACCCTGAGAAAACCATAATTCAAAAAGAGTCATGTAACACAATGTTCATTGCAGGTATATTTACAATAGCCAGCACATGGAATCAACCTAAGTGTCCATCAACAGATGAATGGATAAAGAAGATGTGGCACATATATACAATGGAATATTACTCAGCCATAAAAAGAAACAAAATTGAGTTATTTGTAGTGAAGTGGATAGACTTAGAGTGTGTCATACAGAGGGAAGTCAGTCAGAAAGAGGAAAACAAATACCATATGCTAACATATATATGGAATCTAAAGAAAGAAAAAAATAACTCTGAAGAACCTAGGGGCAGGACAGGAATAAAGACGCAGATGTAGAGAATGGACTTGAGGACATGGGTAGGAGCAAGGATAAACTGGGACGAAGTGAGACAGTGGCATGGACTTATATATACTACCAGATGTAAAATAGACAGCTAGTGGGAGGCAGCCGCATAGCACAGGTAGATCAGATGGGTGCTTTGTGACTGCCTGGAGGGGTGGGATGGGGATGGTGGGGGAAGACATAGGAAGAGGGAGGTATGGGGATGTGTGTGTATGTATAGCTGATTCACTTTGTTGTAAGGCAGAAAACTAGCACACCATTGTAAAGCAATTATGCTCCAATAAAGATGTTAAATAAATAAATAAATAAATACAAGGTTGTAAAAAGAAAATTATGTCCAGCTATTTTATAATAAAGTATCTTAAAGTCTTTTAGAAATATATATTTGTCTTATTCAAACTATTTACATTAGGAGAAAAAGGAGAAATATGCCAAATAATTGTAACTTTGATATTAAACTAGATAAGGACATAGGAGAAAAATTATAGGTGACTTTCACTTAAAATATAAGTGTAAAAGTTATAAAAATAATTTTAAATAAATAAAATATTAGCAAATCATCACTAAGTCAAACTTATTTAAGGAATATAAGATTTTACATTTAAAATCTTTAAGAGAAAAAGAACTAATATATCAATAGATAAGATGTTCATCATCTTCATAATAATAAATATACTTAAATGAATTATCATTGTTTATATCTAGTGTTGATAAGAACTTGGAAGAGGAATAAATTGCTATGTTCTTTGTGGCTATTATTTAGTAAAAACTATAAAATAGTGCATACTCTTTGACTAAGCAATCCTTCCTCTAATAGTCTATATTGAAGGAATAATTAAAGCACTAATCAGCTTCTGTGGATATGGATGTTCATTCTGCATTATCCATAATAGCAAAAGCTGGAAACAACCTAAATCAAAAAAGTGGTTATTTAAATAAATTATGATTTAGTAATACAATAGCATATTATGTAGTTGTGGAATGAGACAGATCTCTAAGGACCAGCATGGAGTAAAGCCATGATATATTGTTGAGTGAAAAAGTAAGTACCAGAACCATATGAATCGTGTAAAGCAGTATGTGGTTTTAAAAAATCTATCTGTTTATGTATTCATAGAAAAACAGCTAGAAGGATAGACACAAATCCATTTATACTGGCAACTTCTGGGACATGGAATTGGAGTGGTTTTAATGTGAATTTGTTTATTCTGCCTTACAGAACTTTGCTTTGTGGCACTTTAACCACCAATATTACTTTAAAAATAATATTAGAATAAATGATCACTAAATGGTTAACTTTTATACCTGGGAAATTGATCACCAACCTTGAACTCTGTTTTCCTCATATTTGTTTATCAAAACCTTGCCTCTACAAAACATAGGCAGAATACTCTATGACATACATCACTGCAAGATCCTTTTTGACCCACCTCTTAGGGAAATGGAAATAAAAACAAAAATAAACAAATGGGACCTAATGAAACTTAAAAGCTTTTTCACAGCAAAGGAAACCATTAAAAAGACGAAAAGACAACCCTCAGAATGGGAAAAAATATTTGCAAATGAAGTAACAAAGGATTAATCTCCAAAATATACAAGAAGCTTGTACAGCTCAATATAAGAAAAACAAAAAAACCCAATACAAAAATGGGCAGAAGACCTAGATAGACATTTCTCCAAAGAAGATATACAGATTGCCAACAAACATGTGAAAAGATGTTTGACATCACTGATCATTGTAGAGATGTGAATCAAAGCTACAATGAGGTACCACCTCGCACGGGTCAGAATGGCCATCATCAAAAAATCTACAAACAATAAATGCTGGAGAGGGTGTGGAGAAAAGGAAGCCTTCTTGCACTGTTGGTGGGAATGTAAATTGATACAGCCACTATGGAGAACAGTATGGAAGTTCCTTAAAAGACAGAAAATGGAACTACGATATGACCCAGCAATCCCACTACTGGGCATATACCCTGAGAAAATCATAATCCAAAAAGAGTCATGTACCACAATGTTCATTGCAGCTCTATTTACAATAGCCAGGACATGGAAGCAACTTAAATGTCCATCAACAGATGAATGGATAAAGAAGATGTGGCACATATATACAGTGGAATATTACTCAGTCATAAAAAGAAATGAAACTGAGTTATTTGCAGTGAGGTGGATGGACCTAGAGTCTGTCATACAGAATGAAGCAAGTCAGAAAGAGAAAAAAACAAATACCGTATACTAACACATATATATGGAATCTAAGAAAAGAAAAAGAAATAGTTCTGAAGAACCTAGGGGCAGGACAGAAATAAAGATGCATGCGTAGAGAATGGACAATGAGGACAAGGGTTGGGGAAGGGTAAGCTGGGACGAAGTGAGAGAGTGATATGGACTTATATATACTACCAAATGTAAAATAGATAGCTAGTGGGAAGCAGCTGCATAGCACAGGGAGATCAGCTGATGCTTTGTGACCACCTAGGATAGGGAGGGTGGGAGGGAGACGCAAGAGGGAGGGGATATGGGGATATACGTACGCATATAGCTGATTCACTTTGTTATACAGCAGAAACACAACACTGTAAAACAATTATACTCCAATAAAGATGTTTAAAAAAAAAGAAAAAAAGAAAAAACCTCGCCTCTAGGTAATACAACTCTCTGCATATTCCACACTTGTACCATATAGCTGAACATGGCTAGATAGAAACAGCCAATCATGGTGACCAGTCTCTCTTTAAGTTCATAATCACAAACATCAAGCATGCTCCTTAGTGATGCCAAGTAATCAAAATGCATTTCTCTAAATTCAGTCAATACCCCATGCTCCCAGAAAGCTATTTTCTTTCCTCTTTTTCTTCAGAACTGTAACTCTATCTCCCCAGTCCTTCCTCCTGGCTGATAACCTTGCTTTCTATTTGAACAAGAAAAAAGGAGCAATCAGGAAGGAATTTCCACCAACTGTAACCAAACTCCCTAACCCGTGTTCCTTCCCTTCTATTCCTATGGATGACTTATGTGCTAAAATCAATCTTCTTCATATGCATTGCGTTTTGTTCTTTCTCATCTACACAGGAACACAGCTTCAGCATTTCTCTTACTGAACTATTTCTAGTACCATATCAGTAGTAACTCCTCCCATCTTCAAAAAAAAATCAAAATACAAATTTCTTGGATCCATATCCTCTCCTGACAATAGTTCATTTCCCTGCCCTATTTTTACAGCAAACCTTTTAATGTTTTGGTCCCTGGGTGCTTCTCTATTTCCCTCCTTCCATTTTCCCTTGAGCTTACCCCCTCCATTCAGCCTGTTGCCACTACCACATTACTTAAGACTGCTCTTATCAAAGTCAGCTATCAATGATGAATCCACATTTCTCATCTGACTTGGCTTATATTGACATATTATTGACTTTGCTTCCATATTATCCTCCTAGTTTCATCCTACCTTACTGGCTAGTTCTTCCCACTAGATTTCTTGATATCCTTTTCCATTCTCCTGTCTTGCTAATTCAAAAAGCCTTAGGGATTAGTCCTTGCTCCTCTTTTCTTCTCTGTCTTCGCTCATTTCCTTGGTTATCTCATTCAGTCCCACTAACTTAAGACCCATTTCCATGCTGACAATCCCAGATATACATTCCTAGTTCAGACCTCTCTTCTGAACTCCATATTAAATGCTCCAGTTATCAATATCTTTTTTAGAAGTGCCATAGTCTTCTCACACTTGCCCTTCCACATTCTACTCCTCCACTTTTTAATTAAGTGATTAAGCTAAAACTCTGTGGTCACATCCCACAGCCAGTCTGTCAGAAAATACTATTCTCTTTACTTTTAAGCATGCTCAGAAACTGACCATTTCACACTGTCTCCACCATGAATACCCTAGCTCACACCATCATTATTATTTATCTGGATTTTTGCAATAGCTTCCAACTTATATTTCTGTTCCTCTTTTCTCCCCTACTGCTTATCTCAACACAGTTCAGAGTGTTCTTTAAAAATAAGTCAGATCATATTATTTCTTTGTCCCGAACCCTCCAATTGTTTCCCAATTCACTTATAGTAAAAGTGAAGGTTCTTAAAATGACCTAGGGGGCCCTACATGATACATTTTTCTTTTTATTACTTTTCTGACCTCATCACCTTCTATCCTCCCCCCTCATTCAGTTCATGCCCTGCTACTTATTGAACACACTAGACAAATTCCCTCCTGAGTGCCTTTGTGCTTGCTTTTTCTTCTGCCTGGAATATTTTTCCACTACATAGACACATAAATGCTTGCTTTCTTATCCATCCCAGCACTTTGTAAAAATTCTACAAAATTCTACCTTCTGATTGACAACTTCCTTGACAACCCTATTTAACATTGTAAATCTGTTCCTCACCCTAGTATTTCCTAGTTCCCTCCTCTGCTTTATCTTTCTCCAAAGCACTTATCACCATGAGGAATATATTAGATTTATTTATTTGCATATTTATTTACTATAATATGCCTTTCATAATATTATGAAATTATTAAATTTATTATTATATGGTCCCCCATCTAGAACATGATTGGAAACAGGTTTTCAATAAATATTTCTTGAATGAATGGATGAATAGTCCAGTTCTATCAGACTCAAAACAAATTTTTTGAAATGCATTAAAGGACAGAAAACTAGGAGATTTAGAAAATCAACCTAAAGACAAATATAAACCCATTCCCTAAAATATGCAATAAAATAATCTCAGTTATCATAAAAAGTTATGTTTACCTCTTAAAATCAGTCATTTAAAGTCCAAAGCGTAAATATTCTCAGTCAATGGCAAATAGGCTAATTTTATCATTAAGACTAGATAATTTTACTGAGGACTTTTTAATTATATTTAGGTCACTATTTAATGATAGTTGCAACATGAATTTTTACAATGTCTTATAAAACAAAATATTTCAGTATAATCAATTTTAATCTAATTTATGTGTTTGTCATTGGCAGGAACACAAAAATGTGTAAAAACTGAAGAAAACCTCCTACCTATGCAGTAAATATCCCTATCAGGATCTAATGCAATGCTATAACTTAAAAAAAAAATTAGACATTTTCTTATTTTTAGTTAGTTATCTAGATATATGGTCCTGTAGAGAAAGTTGTAGCTTGGTCAGAAACCTTTGCATACCTCTGCAGGTATAGGTTCTTATCAGAAAGTCACAAAGCAAATTATTACATGGTAGACAGGGAGAGAGTCAGTATTAAAGTAACCTATATAACTGGGTTTAACCCATGATTTTGTAAACTTATTTGAGTATCTAACCCTTTTTTCATAAAACACAAATTAATATACTAAGGAATTAAAAGGCCATAAAGCACACATGGATATATTGTTGATTTGTTTGGTACACTGAGCCTTTGTAATCATTTTGTTTTTCCTCAACTGGGTACGGCTTTTGAGAAACAAATCTTCGAGAAAATTGTTTTGGTTGAATGTATAATCAGTATCATATTCAGAAAATGATCTTTGTAATATTTAGCATTTTATCATGGACATTGTGATTTTTTCAGTAATGTTATTTAATAACATATGTAAGTTTCTAAATAATATCTAAAACCAAATAAGTTTAATATATCATTTCTATTTTTTTCTTTTTTTTTTTTTTTTTTTTTTTTTTGCTGTATGCGGGCCTCTCACTGTCATGGCCTCTCCCATTGCAGAGCACAGGCTCTGGACGTGCAGGCTTAGTGGCCATGGCTCACGGGACCAGCTGCTCTGTGGCACGTGGGATCTTCCCGGACCGGGGCACGAACCCGTGTCCCCTGCATCGGCAGAAGGACTCTCAACTACTGCGCCACCAGGGAAGCCCTAATATGTCATTTCTGAATGGATGTATATCTAATTAAATTCATGCTCACACATACATGCACAAAAAGAATATGTCAACTTACTATTAAATATTTAGCAAGTCCATATAAGAACTACTAATACAGTTTTCCAGACATCTTTTTTATGAACAAATACTATAAATATAATCAAATATAATTAGCTGACTAATATCACAGAGGGTGGAGCTGATAACGGACTTTTTAAATACTAAGTGAGATTCAGATATTTGAAAAAAAAAGCTACTACTAAGTTATTACATAAAAAAGCAGAAATGAAGAAAGCTCAAACTATGGCTACCGAACTGTGTTAGCATAGAAAAAAACAAGTGCTCCTGGTCATGTATATTCAAGTGAACACTGTGAATATTTTGTTCTCAGGGAAGTACCCCAGGAAGGCCAAGGACCTATTCAAACTTCACTGCTCTGTTAAACATGCTCAGTGGTGGGGCGGTTTCATTTTTGAGGGTAATTTAGTAATAAAATTTTGGGGATTAGAACATAATGGAATTGACTTGCTTATACAAGTCTAAGTCATTTTTAAGGCAATTCCAAAGAAGATATCAAACAATGGTTTGACTAACAATATTTTAACTGTGTTTTCTTTCCCACAGTAAATAAGGATAGTTAAATTGTTATGTTTCTCAATGCAAAACCTCCTGAGTTTAGAATCATAGTTCTTACACACACGTACAACATCTATCTACACTCACAGGAGCTTCTCTTTTTAAAACCTGAAGTTTACTCTGTAAATCCCTAGAGACTGTAAATGATTCCCTATTAGCCTTTTAGATATCACAGTGACATTCTAATGTGTCAACAGCAACAATTCTCAAACACGACCATCTGTACACTAAATTCAGAGAATTCACAGGTTCTGTAGCATGTTTAAAAATATTCTGTTTTGATTTTGACAGCACCTAAAACACTCAATATGTCTGAACTATCTGAATAACCTGCCCTATAACCAAGAACTGACCAAGGAATTCATTGGTTGAGTTTGTTTTTAAAATCACATTGGCACCACTTTAAACTATTTTAATTTTCAGGTCAACAAATTAAAGAATAATGGTGACTCAATATGATAAAGATCCACTTACCTGAAGAAAATGAAAGCACTAATTCAAAAAGATATACATCCCCATGTTCATTGCAGCAATATTTACAATAGCCAAGCTATGAAAACAACTTACATGTTCACTGATGGATGAATGGATAAAGAAAATGCAGTGTGTGTGTGTGTGTGTGTATATACACACACACACACACACAATGGAATATTATATTCAGCCATAAAAATGAATGAAATCTTGCCATTTGTGACAATGGAGAGATCTGGAGGACACTATTATGCTAAGTGAAATAAGTCAGACAGAGAAAGACAAATACTGTATGATCTCATTTATATGTGGAATCTAAAAAGAAAAAGATCCATTCTTTCCTTGAAATAACAAATAATACCATTATGCAGTACACTAGCAAAGGTTTTGTAGTAGTTTAAATTAGTGTATAACATGTTGAACTTAAAAGAACATGCTCAGAGAAGCCAAGTTTTTATTCATGTTTGACACATTAATTAAGTAAATTATATTACTCATCATATGAAATTTATGTTGATTATTAACATTTAAATGGCTTATATGAATTTAAATCTGTGGATCTTATAAATGTATAAGAGCTATAAGCTTGAGAAATTTATCACTGGATTCATACTTGCATATATTTAAGCAGTAACATTACAATAAATATAAAATTAGACAGAAGTGATTTTTCCACAATGTAAGACTCCAGAGAATGACTTTTCTTTTAAAATGAATCTCTACATTACTTAAGAACAACGTCATGCAACAATCAATCTAATTTTAGAGGTACACCGTCCAATAAAGTGATCACTCCACCGTGCGTCTGATGGGCACAGAAATGTGACTTGTCTGCATTGAGATGCACTGTAAATATAGATAACATTCCGAGCTTTAATGACATTTTTTAATGCAAAATATTTCATTGATAATTTTACACTAATTCCATGTTGAAATGATAATATCTTTCGAAATATCAGGTGAATAAAACATATTAGTAAAACTGATTTTACCATTTCTTTTTACTTTTTGAATATGGCTTCTAGAAAACTTTACATTATATATGTGGTCTGCATTACATTTCTATTGGGTGATTTACAAGGTTACCTGCTGTCTTGTACCATGTGCACACTTACTCTGGACACTTCTAGGTTATCTTGAACATACCACTGCTTTTCATACCTCCGTATTTTTGCACATATTACTGCTTTTTGGATTGTCCTTCATACGCTTTTGTTCTTAAAGAATTCCTAATAATTTTTCACTACTTAATTCAAAGGCTAATACCTCTGAAACCTTCTCTGATTTTTCCAAGTTAGATTTTTTTCCTCTTCTGAGCTCCTCTAGCCCTGTGCATGTCTATGTTTTAGGAACCATCACACATTACAACTGTTTTTCATCATGCTTGTTACCCTGTGAGATCTTGATGGCCAGGGTATTGTTTCAACTAGCTTTTTGTTCACAATCTTTAGGCCAGCATCCAGTGAATGCTCAGTACACAGTGAATGTTCAGTAGATATCTGTTGAATGAATTATTAAATGAACGAAAGATGAATAATTATATTTGTAGCTGAAAGTGTATACTTTACATTCCTATATAACTAACTCAGATGTCAATTGGCTTATTTTTGCCCTACTGATCTATGAAAGGTAGACTAAACCTGAAGTTTAAAATACTCTTCATTAGAGCTGTGAATCTATCACTGAAGTTTCTGAGATCTTGCTTTGTATAAGTTATTTCACTTATAGATTACCTCTCCTTCCTATGGATGTTATTTGTACTCCTCACTTTATCCAACCACACATGGAATTAGGTCATTTTCTAAATTTCCAAACACACTCAAAGATCACACAAAGAACTGTGTTTGTAATAGATCTTGTTTAGGACTTCCATTGGTAAAAGGAGTTTAGATTGCAAAAATAAGACAATTTCAAAAGAAATATCAGACATGACTACTTAAAAAGCCTTTCCTAGGTACTCCAACACTATATATTTTTTTTTTGTCATTTCACCACAAAGAATCCCAATCACACATCATTTTTTAGGCTTCTCCTATTTCTTCCCTCTAAAATTTTTTTCTTCTCCTTCTCCCTCTTGAATGTCCAAGAAGTCTTATCCTTATACATTATTACAAACTCACTTATTTCTCCAGACCTTACTTTCAGACTCAGCTGCAGATGTATTCTACAGCTATGAAGAGAATCAGAAGAATGAAAAGATCTTTTATTTACTCATAATCATCATTTATTATGTGTTTGTGTTGGAAAATATCATTTTATCCTCAACAACACATAAAACATATCATGGCAAATATCATTGCCTTTCTGCTATTGGATTTAGAACCATTGAAATAAATCCAATATTTATGAAGTTAAACATCTAGAAAAATATTGTAGTTTTTATATTATTTTTCTGGATTCTAAAACTACATTGTTATATTCAGTTTAATATGCTCTGTGGGATAAATGTGAATTACCCCAGGTTTGGATTTTTGCATTAGTCTGCAATATATTTAAAGTTTGTTTTTTTACTAATTATCAAATATATTAATAAATGGTAAGCAACTTCTAGTATGTTAATCAGCAACAGGGTAAAATAAGAACTATCTTCATAAAGTAATTGGCATCAAAAATTCTAGAACCACAAAACATAAGTAAGTCTGCTGGTTTACCATAAAATAATCAAGAGCTTAAAAAAAAACCACAAATATTTTGATTAAATACATCTAGTGCTAAGTACATATTTAGAACAGATAAATATAAAAAATGTATTCAGAGCAATTTCAGTATTTGTTATGCTATTAAAAAGTAATTGTTTGAAAAAAGGCTCAGTTTTATTTTACTTTGGTATTTATTTATTTTTGGCCACGCCCCCTGGCACGTGGAATCTTAGTTCCCGACCAAGGACAGAACCCACACCCCCTGCATTGGAAGCATGGAGTCTTAACCATTGGGCCGCCAAGGAAATCCCCAAAAGTTCAGTTTTAAAGAGCAATTTGCCCTCCCACTCCAGGCATCCTGTTCAGCATCAGCTCAATTTTATTTTAAGGTGTGTGTTCAATAGTGATGTGGGTCTAAACTAAGTCAAGAGCGGTAACCAAGGTGTTAAGGAGGAAAAAAAAAAGTTTCAAGATATATTTAGAAGGTAGAGTCAATAAGGTATAAAATGAATTGGATGTGTTAGCAGAAGGAGTAATATAGGATGAGTCTCAACTTTTGAGATTCATGCAAATAAAAGGCTTTGATAGACAAGAGGCAGGAAACTAGAGATTCTTCTTGGTGATCTCTATTTTATGTGAAAATTAGAAAGTAATTGAGAGCTAAAAGTAATAGAACTTGAAGAAAAGAATGTGAAATCAGAGTTGATCGGCTAGATTGCAGAGAGAATGAAGGGATAAAAGTCCAGGATGTTTCCACATAGCTAAAGAAGAAGTGTGCATTAAGTTTTTATGTCTAAATTTATTTATCCTGACAGAAAACACAAGTTTCCTGGATCAGAACACAGACTGATTATTTACTTACACGGCAATCTTAGCACTAATTTTCTATGCCCTAATTCCCCAAGGGGGAATGCAGTGAGAGTCAGATACATCCTTCTTGTCAATACCACAGGAGAGCATCTCTGAAATTACGAGTGCTGGAGATTATAGAGGGCAGCTGGCACATTTACCTCTTCTCTCTGAAGAGAGAATGACCTTTGGTTTGGACTGTAAAGGCATCCTGTCTGGGGAAAGGAGGTAAAGGTTCCTAGAGGTGTTCTCACTTGACATGTAAATAAGTGGTCCAGGGGAATTGTCTCTAAATCTCCCTGAAAGTCTTGTAGGGGAAGCAAAATTTTGTCTCTACCCACTTAGGGTGTCTGGCTGAGCTTGAGAATTAAGTTGACATAAGACAGATTAATAGGAGAAAAGCATACGTATTTTATTTTTTACATATACATGGAAGCCTTCACAGGAAAATGAACGCCCACACAGTGCTTAGGTCTAAGTACTTAATCTTAGGTTGAACAAAGAGAAGTAATGGTGAAACAGCAAAATATTTGGGGAGGCTAAAGGAAGATAAGGGTTATCTTAACTAAGCGTGTTTGTACAGATTCTTCTCAGCCTCAACCCCCCCTTTCCTGGAGATAAGAATGTTCTTTTCCTCCAGGTTCAGGAAGGGCATCTTTCACATGGGAATTTCATCTCTCATTTCAAGAAGAAAAGTGGAGGTCAGATGCTTTTTTTGGGCACCTGCTGTTTTCTAAGTATCTTTAGCTCAAAAAAGTCAATATGCCAAATTGGCATATTTCGGGATGGCATGTTATGAACCCTTTCATTCTGTCTTTAATTTTCAAGATTTGTTTTCCTTTCAAACATTCCTCTAACCGTGGGTCCAACAATCTTTGTTCCAAAAGCTCCGTTGATGCCAAAACATGAAAATACTCAAAATATTGTTTCAGTGCAGTGGTAATGTGGCCCCTATGTCAAGATGAATGATTCAGTTTCTCTACCATGTTGTTCAAGCAGAGCACAATGACTGAGGATGAGGACTGAGGGAGCTAGATGGGTTAACCCCACAGATGCCCTAATACCTCTCCAGAACAGAAATCAATGTTTTTCAGTCCTTAAAGGTGTATTGGAATACCCTAGTATAAAGGAGTTTTGCATATGCAGAGGGCATGAGTTACGAAAAAGGAGGGCACTTTATAAGCAGGCAAGAAATAATAGTTGAAAGCCCAAAGACTTTTGACTCCCCCCTCCACTTTTAAATCAATTTCACTGGAAGATAAGTAGCCTTCTTTTAAAAGGACCAAAATAAAGAATGCTATAGGGAGAGCTGGGTTTGAGTTGAAGCAAAATGAGGCTGCATATGTTCTGTGATGTGGCTGAGTAAATACTGTTTACCACAAAACCGGCATTTCAGAGACTTCAGGAGAAAGGAAAGAGAAGAACCATCTTTAGGACAAGAAGTCAAAGTAGATAAATGGAAAAACTCATGTTTTCTGTACTCTACTACACTTCACTTCTGACACCAGATGCATGGTTTTCCCCACACCAAGCAATTCTCCAATTCTGGATGAACACTAACTGGGTGTCCCCAATTCTGACACTGTTTGGAGTTGGTGAAGACTCCACAGGTTAAGCACTCAGTACCATAAGACTGCCCCACTCCACTTTCAGAAACTGATCACAATTTTCAGGTTGTTCTCTGTATTTCTGATCAAGCAGTTATAAATTGGAGGTTCCCACAACCGCCTCCTCAGGTTCTGTAGTTTATTAGAATGGCTCACTGAACTCAGGAAAGCACTTTACTGTTACTGATTTATAACCAACAATATATTACAGGATAAAAATGAACAGGCAAATACAGAGATACACAAGATAAGGTATATAGGAAGGGGTGACATGCATTTATGCCCTCCCTGGACATGCTACCCTTCACACACCTCCATGTGTTCCCCAACCCAGAAGCTCTCTAAATCCCTGTGGTTAGGGTTTTTTACGGAGGCTTCATTACCTAGGCACAACTGATTAAATCATTGTCCATTAGTGATCAACTCAACCTCCAGCCAATCTCCTCACTCTGGAGCTTGGGCGTTGGGCTGAAAGTTCCAACTCTGATAACACAATTCGGTTCCCCTAGCAATCCGCCCCTCAGACTTAGGGGCTTTCCAAAAGTCACCGCATTAACATAAACTGAGGTGCCTTTCATCTGAGTTGGCATTTGTTATGAATAACAAAATATGCTCATTTCATTTCTATTGCTCTGGAGCTGTTTCAGGAACTGGGGACGAAAACCAAATATTATGACAAAATATACTCCTATTGCTCTTAGGAAATTAGTAAACTACACTTAAGAATCACTTAGGAAATTACAAGGCTTTTAGGAACTCTGGCCAGGAGGCTGGACAAAGAAAGAAACTATATATATATATATATATATATATCTGTGATTATATAACAATTTTACAGTAGAGAAAGTTTCAAGCAATTCGATGATGAATTTGAAGAAGGGCCAATGAATCAAAGATGTTTTTTAAAGAGATTGAAGACGATAGGAATATTTGATCTTAATTCCTTAGGATAAGGCTCTTTTAAAAAATTAATTTATCTTCTGAAATCAACATAGTACTTGAGTTAATTTTCGTTAAGTAGTTATTGGCAATGCCTGTTATTTCTTCAACATCCTAATTCATTTGTAAATAAGTTTGAATTTTATTGTTCACAAAAGATGAAATAATGGTAGAAGTTTGTTTTGAAGAGATTGTTGAAAGCATCTCTATGTGGTGATCTGTATGTGGCAGGGCACACATAAAGAAAGTTCTGAGGGAAGCCTTGCCCTGCATGCCTGGGACCTAGATTATGAGGAACAGGAAGGTCTCCTTAGATCAGCCTTAAACAGATATTAACAAAAAATAAAGGAAGCTAGAGAGAAACCACTACCACTTTTTCCCTCTTCCTATTTCTCCCTCACTTATCTTCACTTGCTCTTCCTTCCCCTTTATTTTTTGCTTCTTACCCATTACTCCTCACCCTGCTTTTTTCCTCCTTATATCATCACCCATCCACCCTTTTCCCTCTTTTCTTCTCTTCTTCTCTCCCTCCTACTTTTCCTTTTTTTTTTCTTTTTCTGCTTTTTCCTTCTTAGTCTCTTTGTTTCCTCTGACCCAACTTTCTCCCTTCTCATTTTTCGTTCATTAAACATTTTCTCTTTTCATTCTCCCTTCTAGGATACTGCTGGCCACTTTCCACAAAGGAAGACAGTGTTCTGTTTTTTCAGCTTGCTGTGTTCCAGGGAGTAATATGCCCTATAGAGGTTGTCTATGTTCAAGTTTTTAAATTAGGAGTTTGGGATTAACATATACACACTACTATAAATAAAATAGGTAATCGACAAGGACCTACTGTATAGCACAGGGAACTCTACTCAATATTCTGTAATAATCATTATGGGAAAAGAATCTGATATTGTATATGTATAACTGAATCATTTGCTGTACAGCTGAAACTAAAACAACATTGTAAATCAACTGTATTCCAATATAAAAATAAATAAATAATAAATAAAATCTGTGTCTTCAACAACTGCTGATTGGCTTTAAATCATGTGATGCTAGTTTGAGATATTAGTCAGTAGATGGAAGAACACTAAACTGTTATGACCTGGCTTATGATTTATTACTGAGACACAGATTAAGGGAAATGCAATGCAAGTGTCAGTGTTAGAACATTAATAGTGATATCTGCATTTTTCTGAGAAGGCAAGGACATTTGGGAGTTATGATTCCTCTAGAGTGCTTATCTGTGACTCATATTAGTTCTACTTTTGAGGACTCAATTTCTGACAATAATGTGCATCCTTGAAACACATTCTTTTTCATTAATAACCTTGCCTATACTTTAACACGTACTGCAGAATGGATAGCTATATAAATTTATAAGTGGACAGCTATAAATTTAAGTTTATTCAGAATATGACCCAACAAAACAGTGCAATAATGATCACTGAAACATGAAACACCACAAAGTATATATCAACATGCAATAAAATATTCAATACCCTTCCGCAAAAATCTTGTGGAAAATTAAACATTTATTGGTTTGTATTCTTTTAATGTTTACTTGAGAAAAAGAACCCAAGAGGGAATTCACTTAAAAAATAAAATTTAGGGCTTCCCGGGTGGCACAGTCATTGAGAGTCCGCCTGCCAATGCAGGGGATATGGGTTCGTGCCCCTGTCCGGGAAGATCCCACATGCCGCGGAGCGGCTGAGCCTGTGAGCCATGGTCGCTAAGCCTGCGCTTCTGGAGCCTGTGCTCCGCAATGCGAGAGGCCACAACAGTGAGAGGCCCGCATACCACAAAAAAATAAATAAATAAACTAAAATAAAATTTATTTTTACTCAATTTTGGGTTTTAAATTTGGGTTATTAAAATTTGGCATACATCTTGTTCTATACTTGTGTATTTGGTTATTTTTATTTTAGAATTCCTTTCTTAAGTTAATCAAGAAATAGGATGCCCCCAATCTTTCATTATAAAAACAGGACATGTGAAATTAGAGGGGAAAAAAGAAAAGTTTGGCAAAATATTTTCACTTCTTTCAGGGTCATTTCAGTTCAAGCTTTGGGCAAAGATTCAGGCCTGTTCTTATTTTCCCCAAACTAGTGCATTCCTAATCATAATGCCATCAACCAGCTGTGTTGATTCACTTGTATCTAGTACATGCCTTTATTGTGCTGCAGAGGAAAAGAAGATCATTTCATTTGTGCTCAGGCAAGGGTATTTTTCATCAAAAACAACATAATACCGTCTCTTATTTTTGCCATGTTCCATACAGTATTTGTGAATGATCTCACTAAAAAATTATGTTTTTTAAGCTAGTCTATGACTTATTTTAAAAACATTTTGCCTTTCGTGGATATGAAAATAGAAGTACTTAATCTAATATTTATTATATAATCATTTATAATGCAGAGTTAACAACCTCTATATAAAGTCATTAGTTAATGGATTATGCTAAAAGATGCCCCAAACCACATTAGATGTTAATATAAAGTTGTCTGTCCTGTTATTTTTATTAATGTACATTCAAGAAAAGTTAACATAAATGTGGGAATTGACAATGCCTCTATATATCATATTTGTTCACATATATAAATGCACACACACAGGGACATTTTTCGGCATTAGTTTAGTATCAATTTGTTTCCACATTATTATAAAGGGAAGTCACTTTTAAATTCACTTCAAAAATAAATTCAGCTGACTTTATGTCTTTATTTTTAAATGAATCAAGGTATAGTGAGCCTGATAACTGCTAATATCCTAGAATATTGCTCATCAGTATGTTATTTTAAGATACACCTTCTAAAATATGTATGGTCATGGACAAATTACCTGCTCAATTAAGTGTTCCATATAAATATCATGTAATCTTAGTTATTATTAAATTCTGATTAAATGTAATAAAGTTATATTTTTCAGGTACTCCAAGATTGAAAATTAGGTAAAACATATCTAAAAATAAATGCAAATATGTTTATACATAGAGAATTCTCTTGCTCTGATCTAAATGATCTGCAAAACTTATTAAGTTAGAACATACAATTTATAGTAAATTCAAAAGTCTTCTCTATTGTATTTGTAACAAGTTATTTTAATTACCTTGATGTTAAACTACACTCAACAAAATATTTCCTCTAGAATTGTTTTGCTTGAATACATTTCTGAAACATTGAGAACACACATCCATCTTATTTTTATAACAAAAGCATGCATGCCTGACTGGTAAGCAAATGATACATATTGGAATAATGTATAGTACAGCATTTTAATATCAAAATAACACTATTTCTACATGATGTGATTGGGACTCAGTAGCTGAGAAGAACATAAAATAATAAAGAGAAAAACAATGTATCCCTTTACTGAACAGTTTCAACTGATGATCCAATAAAATTAACAGTCTCATTTTTGTAAGTATCATCCTATTAAATAAATCAATATGAAGAAAATGGTTTTGTTGGTGCTTGTATATAATTCCAATTCCCTTTCTCTTGTTTTTCTTCAAGTCTCTGTCCTAGAAATTTGTGGTCAGTGAAGGGCAATTCCAGTAGGTGGAGTAATAGTAAAGCAAATACAGTGTGTGAGGCTGTAAACTTCTGTTTCTATTTTCATTTGGGGCAGAAATTAACATAAATCAGATGAGGTTAATATAGAAGTAAAAAGCATAATTATAGATAAATGCATTATTTTACAGAGTAAATGTATTGCTGTAGAACAAAAACATATTTCCTCTATTCTTCAATTTTCTCTATATTTTTCCTTTTCACTTTCAAAAGTTTCCTGGAGAACTTGCATTTAATACAAAAGACTGCTTATTATCAGTAGTACCAAATTTGACAGAGAGCTCCTGAGTAATGTATTGGGGGAAATCAGAGAAGACAGACTCAGGCAACTCCAACTTTGGTATTTGAGTATTTGAGATATTAGAGAGAGAATTTTCTAATAAGGCTATAACCTTGCCAACCCACACTTGTTTAGCCTGGTCAGAGCCTTCATTGTCCTGAGCAGAAGCATGACAGAGATCTTTGCCAAGTCGGGGTGGAGGAGGGAGGGAGAGACAGAGAGGTCAGGGAGGCATGGAAGGGTACTCTCCATGCATCGTTCTCTATTTCTCCTAGGGATCATACTGAGCTTTCACCAGCAAAAGTCTATCTACCAAACATGAATATATTTATCTACCAAATATGAATATGTGAGGGAAAATAAATAAACTCAATTTATTATACCTCAATATCTATATTTATATCTGTATCTTTATCTATACAAAAAACTGGAGGAAAAAAATTAATGTTTGTACTTTATTACCATCTTTTGTAATTTGCTATAGAAGTCTCTCTTCCCCCACCCCAGACTCTGGTCATAATATCTTGGGAAAAGCTCCACTTGAACAAGTAAAAATGTGCCTGGTGTCCAAAAGAAGGCCCTGGGATTACTCTCTGAATGGACAGCAATTCATAGATGTCCCTTCTGAGTGTTTTTCATCTCATGTGGATTAGTTTAGAGATTACTTCAGGATGCCAGGATAGTCTAGTTTAGAATCATGGCAAGCTGAAGTCTAGCTTGTCTTTATGCTTTCCCTTCGCCTTGTCAAGTTGAATATGTTAGCCAATGCCTTGAAATCTAGGTAACATATACTACAGCCGTGATATACAGAAACAAATAGTGTCTTCGATGTTTTTCTTATGTTCAACGTAGTACAAATAAAGACTCAATTAGAAACAACTGAAATAAGACACATTTCCTTAGTCTAAAACTTGTTTTTGTCATATCTAACCTTGTCTTATCTATTGAATAAATATACTATTTTATCAAAATGCTGAATGAGAAAATATTAATATAAGCTATGAATTCCATATTCTGTATATTACTTACTATGAAATATTTCTCCTTAGGATAGTTTAACAACATTATAATTACATATCATCACAAAAATTTTAAAAATGAATATGACTACTAAAGTTATTCAAATAAAACACAAGTATTTAAATTCATTCTCTCATTTATATCCTCTTTATTATTTATATGTATTTAGCTTTGCTAATCTAGGGAAAATATATAGCATGTGATTTGCACACTTCTACATTCTATCTGAATTTACCTTAGTGAGAATCATTAGATAATTGAGCACAAAATTCCAAAATTCTGAAAGTACCCCATAATAGCAATTTTCATTAACAAAACTGAATAGCATGGAAGTTAATAAAAAAAAATTTTAAGATCTAAACAAAAGTGAATGTTTAATCAAGACTAATCTTGATTATTTTTATAAATGTTAAATATTAGAGACAAAAATCAGTACTCTCATGTAAATCTTTTCCACCTAATAATCAACCCAATTTTTTAGTTATTTCTCTTGTCCATATAATTCCATGTCCCTTACAAGTAGATAACCATCTTTTTTTTTTTTTTTTTGCAGCAGAGCTACAGAATCCCTGAGGACACATTGACATTTTTGCTTCATTTTGAGGGGATAAAAAATTAATGAATCACTATTAGAGGGATCAAAGTATCTTATCAAGGAATAGTCAATCAACAAAGTGAAACCCATTTTATTAGAATATGTTATGTTAGTGGGAACACTGCCTTTCTCTGATATCACATTTTCATATGAAGACACTTGTGTTAGAATCTCTCCTTGCTATACCCCTCACTTTTTATTTCTCTTTTGACTGATTATCAGGCTGGATAAGAAGATGCTGTCATTTACTATCTGGTTCATATTTCTTGACTTTGTACAAATAAAGCATTGAAAGGTTTAATTTCTAAACATTTGCTTTATTTTTTCCCCACTTCAACCCGTGAGAGACAGCTGTCTTGAAAACTCAAGTTGCTTTGTAAACACAGCTTTTTCCCGGGATGGGTGCTTCCAACGCATTATAAATATAGGAAGAGGGGGTGCTGTGGGAGAAGAATAATAGTCAACCCCTTTTAGATACAAATCTAGACTAATTTTCTATACTTTTTTACAATAATGATTTTTTATATCCACCTGCTGTCTCTTGTATTTTATTTTTCAATTTGTTTCTAATTCAGGAGGGAAAGGAGTGCTATATATATTGACACCCTTAATCCCTAAGATAGGTTTGACATTCTGAGAACCTCTCAGTTGAATATAATTAAATGCTAAATATGGTACCAACTTTCAAATACCTTACAACTTATCTGAAAAGGGGACATCAAATCAGAGCAAATTTATATGTTATCATATTATTTTATATAATTATTAATGTCTTCTAAAATTACCTATAACAAGAAGACAGTCATAAAATAATAATACACTCTACTGAGGATATGACAGATTGTTCCTTGATGGAGATTCTTAAATGTTTGGGCCTTCAATTAGGCCTCTGTAACGTTAACATAACATTGGATCTTTCCTAATAAGTTTTAGTTTCTGGATCATGAAATGTACCAGTTATATATAAGTGGAGGCTATGTAAATAGAAGAGTTCATTTTGTCAATATATAATGCCTTGAGGCTTTCTATATATGAAGTTCAGTTTATTAAAATGTGTCAGTGAAAGCATAGATAACAATATTATTTAAGATCATATCAACTGGTCATAAGTCAGGATGATACTTTCAACACAATTAAAAGCACTATTTTAAATAACTCAGTCAAACTTCTATAAAGTTTTTCACTTCAAACTGATATGATATAGAGATTATTGTATAATCACCTTGAGAGAAAAATATGTAGTTTCCATTAATCTTATAATCTTCATTTAAAAACAACATCAGTTATCTTGAATTTGAGGTAAAAATTAAAACAGGAAAAATAATTTGGCCATATGAATCTATTAACATATGAAGGCACAAAACCCAGGAGAATCAGCTTAACAATAAAGCAAAAAAAATTTTTTTAAAGTCTAAATGTAGGCTATTGTTCAAGGACAGAAAGCAGACTTCTTCCATAAAAATGCAAAAGATTAATGGATTTGTGGATAGGAATGATTTCTTAGAGAGTCATCTCCTAATCTCTCTGACATATGGACACAGACTTGTATGATTTTTAAAGGCATAACATGATTTAGAGTAGAATATTATATATGGCACATTGTGACTTGAAAATGATGTTTCCAGTATGAATGTCATACTAGCACATAGAAAGTACTTCCCAGAGAAGGAAAAAATTATGCAGTAAGTTCCATCTTATCTAGATGGCAAAAGAGGTCATGTCAGTCATGAAGAACAATTCCAAACTATTGCAGCTGAGCAAAATTCCACTATAAATCATCTCAATATAACATCTCAATATACATAGATTCAATTTTACCAAGTCATCAAATCATGACTTCATTTTGATAGGGATATATAACATAACTGTAGATCTGGTTTCATTACTAACTAGTTGTGCAACTGAAAATCGACACTTCCCTTTTTTGAGGATTATTCTCTCCATCTATAAAATATGAGGATTAGAATAGATGATCTCTAAAGGCCCCTAGAGAGTGAATATTCTATGTCTGTTTCCCTAAAAACACAGAGAATGTAACAAGAATACTATTCTTGCTACTAAGTGTCAGGACTCTTTAATGAGATTGTTACATTTTAAATGATGAATAAAATAATTTCAGGTTCAGCTAAGCTAGATGCATCAAGTCCCTAGAAATGTGTGAATACTTCACTTGCTCAAGGAAGAGAAGTGTCACCCATCCTTGCTTTACTTATTATAAAGACAATGTTTCTTGATATTTGGGAGCCTTCTAATTCAGTTCTATATGAATGACTTGTTCTCATCACACACACACATTACATACTAAAAATATAGATATATAGTAAAGAGCCACTAACATTCCCAATAGTAATAATTCAACAACAGATAGTCTCAAAATATTAAATGTTTTAAATTAGAAAAGTAAGCTTTATGTTCATGAAATAGTCTACTGCAGGGTTTTCTAGCCTCAGCACTATTTATATTTTGGACTGGATAATTATTTGGCATGAGGGCTGTTCCATGCAATGTAGGATATTTAGCAACATACTGGGTTCTAGATGCTAGTATCAACTTATCCCAACAAACTGCAAGAACCAACTGTGTCTCCTGGGAGAAAAGTGGTCCCTGATTGAGAACCACTGTTCTCAATATGGAGAGGTATACTATCAATATACCAATATATGGAGGTATACTATCTGGAAAGATCTAGTAGTTTTTGAAAAAGTTCTGATCTCAATGCTCCAGGATAAATTGTTTCATTTAGGTTTGAACATGTATTACTACATTTAGTGTGGGCTTCTAGAAGTGTAAAAGTTAAGAAACAAAGACTATTTAGCCTAGTTTTTCCTAAAATAAAATTATAGTGAAGCTACATAAAAATACAAATAAGGTTCACAACAGCCAAGATACTGACAATCTAAACATACTCTGAGCGATGAATGGATAGAGAAAATGTGGTATATCTACGCAAAGGAATATTATTCAGCTGCAAAATAGGAAAATCCTGAGACAACAGAAGAACTACAATCCTGCAGCCTGTGGAACAAAATCCACATTCACAGAAAAATAGACAAAATGAAAACACAGAGGACTATGTACCAGATGAAGGAACAAGATAAAAACCCCAGAAAAACAACTAAATGAAGTGTAGACAGGCAACCTTCCAGAAAAAGAATTCAGAATAATGCTAGTGAATATGATACAGGACCTTGGGGAGGCAAAAATCGAGGAGATGCAAGAAATGTTTAACAAAGACCTAAAAGAATTAAAGAACAATACAATAATTGAAATGAAAAATACATTAGAAGGAATCAATAGCAGAATAACTGAGGCAGAAGAACGAATAAGTGACCTGGAAGACAGAATGGTGGAATTCACTGCTGCAGAACAGAATAAAGAAAAAACAATGAAAAGAAATGAAAACAGCCTAAGAGACCTCTGGGACAACATTAACCACAACAACATTCACAGAATAAGGGTCCCAGAAGGAGAGGAGAGAGAGAAGGGACTCGAGAAAATATCTGAAGAGATTATAGTCGAAAACTTCCCTAACATGAGAAAGGAGATATCCACCCAAGTCCAGGAAGCACAGAAAGTCCCAGGCAGGATAAACCCAAGAAGAAACACACCAAGATACATAGTAATCAAATTGACAAAAATTAAAGACAAAGAAAAATTATCAAAAGCAACAGGGAAAAATGACAAGTAACATACAAGGGAAATCCCATAAGGTTAACAGCTGATTTCTCAACAGAAACTCAACAAGTCAGAAGGGAGTGGCAGGATATACACAAAGTGGTGAAAGAGAAAAACCTACAACCAAGATTTCTCTACCCAGCAAGGTTCTCATTCAGATTTGACAGAGAAATCTAAAGCTTTAGAGGCAAACAAAAGCTAAGAGAATTCAGCACCACCGAACAAGCTCTACAACAAAAGCTAAAGGAACTTCTCTAGGCAGGAAACACAAGAGAAGAAAAGGATTACAAAAAGAAACCCAAAACAATTAAGAAGATAGTAATAGGAACATACATATTGATAATTAACTTAAATGTGAATGGGTTAACTGCTCCAACCACAAGACACAAGCTCACTGAATGGGTACAAAAATAAGAGCCATATATAGGCTATCTACAAGAGACCCACTTGAGACCTAGGGACACATACAGACTCAAAGTAAGGGGATAGAAAAAGATATTCCATGCAAGAGGAAATTAAAAAAAACCTGGAGTAGCAATATTCATATCAGATAAAACAGATTTTAAAATAAAGAATGTTACAAGAGACAAGGACACTACATAACAATCAAGGGATCGATCCAAGAAGAAGATATAACAATTATAAATATATATGCACCCAACATAGGAGCACCACAGTACATAAGGCAAATGCTAACATCTATAAAAGAGGAAATCGACAGAAACACAATAATAATGGGGGATTTAACATCTCACTTACACCAATGGACAGATCATCCAGACAGAAAATTAATAAGGAAACACAAGCTTTAAAAGACACAATAGACAAGATAGATTTAATTGATATTCATAGGACATTCCATTTAAAAACAGCAGATTACACTTTCTTCTCAAATGCACATGGATCTTTCTCCAGGATAGATCATATCTAGGGTCACAAATCAAGCCTCCGTAAATTTAAGAAAACTGAAATAATATCAAGCATCTCTTCCGACCAAGATGTTATAAGATTAGAAATAAATTACAGGGGAAAAATTGTAAAAAAAACCACAAACACATGGAGGATAAACGATACATTACTAAATAACCAAGAGATCACTGAAGAAATCAAAAAAAAAAAAAAAACAAGAGACAAATGACAATGAAAACACGATGATTCAAAACCTATGGGATGCAGCAAAAGCAGTTCTAAGAGGGAAGTTTACAGCAATACAATTCTACCTTAAGAAACAAGAAACATCTCAAATAAACAAACTAACCTTACACCTAAAGCAATTAGAGAAAGAAGAACAAACAAAACACAAAGTTAGCAGAAGGAAAGAAATCATAAAGATCAGAGCAGAAATAAATGAAAGAGAAACAAAGAAAACAATAGCAAAGATCAATAAAACTAAAAGCTGGTTCTTTAAGAAGATAAATTGATAAACCTTTAGCCAGACTAATCAAGAAAAAGAGGGAGAGGACTCAAATCAATAAAATTAGAAATGAAAAAGGAGAAGTTACAATGGACACTGCAGCTATACAAAACATTCTAAGGGACTACTACAAGCAACTCCATGCCAATAAAATGGACAGCCTGGCAGAAATGAACAAATTCTTAAAAAGGCATAAACTTCCAAGACTGAACCATAAAGAAATAGAAAATATGAACAGACAAGTCACAAGTAATGAAATTGAAACTGTGATTAAATATCTTCTAACAAACAAAAGTCCAGGACCAGATGGCTTCACAGGTGAATTCTATCAAACATTTAGAGAAGAGTTGACACCCATCTTTCTCAAACTCTTTCAAAAAACTGCAGAGGAAGGAACACGCCCAAACTCCTTCTACAAGGCCACCATCACCCTGATACCAAAACCAGACAAGATACTGCAAAAAAAGAAAATTACAGACCAATATCACTAATGCATATAGATGCAAAAATCCTCAACAAAATATTAGCAAACAGAATCTAACAACACATTAAAAGGATCATACAACATGATCAAGTGGGATTTATCCCAGGGAGGCAAGGATTCCTCAATATATGCAAATTAATCAATGTCATACACCATATTAACAAATTGAAGGAGAAAAAACATATGATCATCTCAATACATGCAGAAACAACTTTTGATAAAATACAACACACATTTATGATAAAAACTCTCCAGAAAGTGGGCGTAGAGGGAACCAACCTCAACATAATAAAGGCCATATATGACAAACCCACAGCAAACATCATTCTCAATGGTGAAAAACTGAAAGCATTTCCTCTAAGATCAGGAACAAGATAAGGATGTCCATTCTTGCCACTATTATTCAACATAGTTTTGGAAATCCTAGCCATGGCAATCAGAGAAGAAAAAGAAATAAAAGGAATACACATTGGAAAAGAAGTAAAACTGTCACTGTTGGCAGATGACATGATACTATACACAGAGAATCCTAAATATGCCACCAGAAAACTACTAGAGCTAATCAATGAATTTGACAAAGTAAGATACAAAATTAATGCACAGAAATCTCTTGCATTCTTATACACTAACAACAAAAGTTCAGAAAGAGAAATTAAGGAAACAATCCCATTCACCACTGCAACAAAAAGAATAAAATACCAAGGTGTAAACCTACCTAAGGAGGTAAAAGACGTGTATTCCCAAAACAAAGACACTGATGAAAGAAATCAAAGATGACACAAACAGATGGAGAGATATACCATGTTCTAGGATTGGAAACATCAATATTGTGAAAATGACTATACTACACAAAGCAACTTACAGATTCAATGCAATCGCTATCAAAATATCAGTGGCATTTTTTTTCAGAACTAGAAAAAAAAATCTTAAAATTTGTATGGAGACACAGAAGACCCCAAATAGCCAAAGCAATCTTGAGGGGAAAAAACAGAGCTGGAGGAATCAGAGTCCCTGGCTTCAGACTATACTACAAAGTTACAGTAATCAAGACAATATGGTCCTGACACAAAAACAGAAATATAGATCAATGGAACAGGATAGAAAACCCAGAGATAAACCCACACACCTATGGTCAAGTAATCTATGACAAAGGAGGCAAGGATATACAATGGAGAAAAGACAGCCTACTCAATAAGTGGTGCTGGGAAAATGGGATGGCTACATATAAAAGAATGAAATTAGAACATTCCCTAACACCATACACAAAAATAAATTCAAGATGGGTTAAAGACCTAAATGTAAGGCCAGACTCTATAAAACTCTTTAGAGGAAAACATAGGAAGAACACTCTTTGACATAAATCACAGCAAGATCTTTTTTGACCCCCTTCCTAGAGTGATGGAAATAAAAACAAACATAAACAAATGGGACCTCATGAAATTTAAAAGCTTTTGCACAGCAAAGGAAACTATAAACAAGATGAAAAGACAACCCTCAGAATGGGACAAAATATTTGCAAACAAATCATTGGACAAAGGATTAATCTCCAAAATATATAAACAGCTCATGCAGGTCAATATTAAAAAAAAACAATCCAATCAAAAAATGGGCAGAAGACCTAAATAGACATTTTTCCAAAGAAGACATACAGATGGCCAAGAGGCACATGAAAATCTGCTCAACATCAATAATTACTAGAGAAATGCATATCAAAACTACAATGAGGCATCACCTCACAGCAGTCAGAATGGCCATCATCAGGAAATCTACAAACAATAAATGCTGGAGAGGGTGTGGAGGAAAGGGAATCCTCTTGCCCTGTTGGTGCAAATGTAAATTGATTCAGCCACTATGGAGAACAGTATGGAGGTTCCTTAAAAAACTAAAAGTAGAATTACCATAACACCCAGCAATCCCACTACTGGGCGTATACCCAGGGAAAACCATAATTCAAAAAGGCACATGCACGCAGTGTTCATTGCAGCACTATTTACAATAGCCAGACCATGAAAGCAACCTAAATGCCCATTGACAGACGAATGGCATGGATAAAGAAGATGTGGTACGTATATACAATGGAATATTACTCAGCCATAGAAAAGAATGAAATTGGGTCATTTGTAGGGACGTGGATGGACCTAGAGACTGTCATACAAAGTGAAGTAAGTCAGAAAGAGAAAAACAAATATTGTATATTAACACATATATGTAGAATCTAGAAAAATGGTACAGATGAACTGGTTTGCAAGGCAGAAATAAAGAGACAGATGTAGAAAACAAACATATGGACACCAAGGGGGGAAAGGGAGGGGTGGGATGAATTGGGAGATTGGGATTGACATATATACACTAATATGTATAAAATAGATAACTAATAAGAACCTGCTGTATATAAATAAATAAATAAATAAATAAAATTCAAATAGAAAAAGAAAATATCACCTCACCCCATGACTCATCAGGCCTGAGATTGTAGTGAAGATCAGAAGAATAAAAATCATATGATATCATTTACATTTGGAATCTAATAAAAAAATGATACAAATGAACTTATTTACACAACAGAAACAGACTCACAGACTTTGAAATCAAACTTATGGTTACCAAAGGAGAAACATGGGGTGAGGGAGGGGTAAATTAGGAGACTGGGATTAACACATACCCACTACCATATATAAAATAGATAGCTAATAAGGACCTAGTGTACAGCACAGGGAATTCCACTCAATATTCTGTAATAACCTATATGGGAAAAGAATCTGAAAAAGAATGGATATATGTACATGTATAACTGATTCACTTTTCTGTACACCTGAAATTAACACATTGTAAGTCAACTATACTCCAATAAAAATTTGAGAAACAAAAACAAAAAACCAAAGGCTAGAACTAAGCCCAGCACAGGTGCTGGGGAGCACAGTGGGTCCATCGAGATAAAGGTACAAACAAAAAGAAAAGGAAAATCCTGTCATTTGTGACAATATGGATGAAACTGGAGGGCATTATGGTAAGTAAAATAAGCCAAACACGGAAAGACAAATACTGTGTGGCATCACATACGTGAACAACAACAACAACAAAAAGCCAAGTAACCAAAACTGAGAATAGAATGATTACCAGGGTGTAGGGAGAGGGAAAAATGGGGAGATGCAGGTTAAATGGCACAATCCTTCAGTTATAAGAAGTATAAGTTGTGAGGATCTAGTATACAGCATGGTGACTACAGTTAATAATATGGTATTGTAGGGGCTTCCTTGGTGGCACAGTGTTTGAGAGTCCACCTGCCGATGCAGGGAACACAGGTTCGTGCCCCGGTCCGGGAAGATCCCACATGCCATGGAGAGGCTAGGCCCGTGAGCCATGGCCACTGAGCCTGCGCATCCAGAGCCTGTGCTCCGCAACGGGAGAGGCCACAACAGTGAGAGACCCGTGTACCGCAAAAAAAAAAAAAAAAAAAAAAGGTATTGTATACTTGAGAGCTACTGAGAATAAACCTTAAGTATTCTCACCACAAAAAGAGAGATTTAACTGTCTGAACTGATGGACATGTTAATTATCTTGGACTTGGTAATCACGCCATAATGTATACGTATGTCAAATCATCCCATTGTACACTTCAAATATATAAAATTACATTTGTCAATTATTCTCAATAAAGTTGGGGGAAAAACACAAAAGAGGCTTCTGCTGAGAAAACAGTTCTACAAATGTGCTTTCTTTAGCAAAGAATCTCCTCATTACTGGACAAACGCCCTTAAGTTCCTGTGTGCTCTATGACTAAGGAGCGCTGATTGAATTCTGTGTCCTGTTCCATGACCTCTATCCTCAAAACATTGTGTAATGCTAGCAAAATAAAAAATTACCCTTTTTATTAGTGGTCTTGAGCCAACAAGTTTGTTGGTTCCTAATGAAAATTCTTTATCTACCAAGAGTTTTGTTTTATTTTTCCCTCTTTGTTGATCTGTGACGATCCCATTATTTTTCATTTGCATATATTGATAATTATTTCATATATTTAATATTTTAAGAGTAAGCATGATTCAAGCCACCATGTATCTATGCTCTGGGGTGTTCTATTGAGGCAAAATCACAACTTGTATTAAAGCTAGAGAGAATTATGCATGGCCACAGAGAGAATGTTATTCACTTAGAGCATGGCCACATAGTGACTTCAATCAGGTTTACTTTTCAAGTGTTAAATGGACTGAATGACTCTAAAGGTTTTTGGACACTTTCCAAAATTGGAGTAGTGCAGTTTTTGTTGTAAATTCAAGTTCTGTGGTTAAATTTGAAGAATGTTTAATATGAAGTAAATAAGTTGGATTCCAAAAAAAAAATAAAAATGCATTCAGGAAAATGAGGTTGTAATTTATTGATATGCTAATTAGTAAAATGATGCAAATCCGAAGGTGGCCATAGAGTTTTTTCCTTCTAAGCATAAAAAGAAAATCTAATGTTACATAAGCTGCAGTCAGTTATAGTAGGGTGAGACTCAATCTCATAGACCTATTTTCCTTAACAGCAATGATCCTTCTTTCATCACTATTTACTTATTACTAGTCTACAAAAAGTCTCCAAATAATATATTTTGTTATCAAATGCATAAAACTTCTAGTGCATAAACTTACTTGCCATATTCAGTCTTATAAGAAAAATCATCAAAATGTAAAGAATATATGTGTGTGTGTGTGTATACACACACACACACACACACACATTTTTTTTTTTTGAGGAAAGATATCCCATGAGGAGAAGCAGCCATATTAGTTCACCTAATACTGACAGTGAACACTTATGTTTGCAGAGATATAAATTTTATGAGTTGAAGGTGACCTTAAAAATAATCTACTTAATTTTTAAATAGGAATGAAAAAGCCCAAGATCACGTGGTCAGTTACCAAAAGAGTGAGGACTGGAATACAGCCCTCCCTTCTCGTAGACCAATTTTTTCCTTTTCTTTTCTTTTCTCTCTTTTTTTTTTTTTTTTTTTTTTTACAGAACTATCTCTGAGCTTACAAAGCTATATTCCTTTGAGCCACTGGGATTTTCATGCAAACAGCCTGCTTCTCAGCAACACAGGCATATTTCCTTAGTGTTACAGATAGATATATGGGCCATTTAAAATCTGTGCTAGTAATAACAGTGAGATGTAAATGCTCTATGTGTTTGGCTGGTTTAATTCTCTAATATAGCATCCGTTAGCAAGTAAAAAACTTGCTAATAAAAGTGGTGAAGAGTGAAGGGTTTGTTTTTTGTTTTTGTTTTGTAGAGCTCTATCAGTATCTAATCATTCGCAAATGCGGGATTATATTTTGTGTATCCACCATGTTGATAGATTAAGTAAGTTCACACTGTGTAAAAAATGATCCTATCAGAGCAAATGCACACATGCTTTCATGATCTTACCTTTGTCTTTTTCTTGGCAACCCAGAACCAGATTCTTTATGACTTGCATCAGAGCTATTTGGGGTAAAATCATTTTTTCCTATGGATATCACCTTGTTGTTGTTTTTAGGTTTTATAGATTATTTTTACAGAATTAAATTACCACTCTCTATACTTAATGTAAAGTATACAACAGAGGGTTTTTTATTGTTGTTGTTGTTATTGTTATTTAAACCATGAGTTGACTAATTCTGGTAATTTGACTAAGGTTCTCTTTCAAGACAGTGACATAGGGAGGTCCTAAACTCACATCCTCTCATGAATACACTGAGTCTACAGTTACATATAAAACAATTTCCTCTTAAAATAACCTAAAGCCTGGCTGTGTGAGGACTACTGAGCAAACAAGAAGAAAACCATATCAAAGTGGGTAGGAGCCCTGATTTTTGTGACTGCTGCCCAGGGGACATGGCAAGATCCTCTGGACCATGAGGTTATGGTTGTAGTCCCACCTGACTATAAATACTGACATACTTTTTAAAGCTACTGCCTGAGAATATGGTTTCCAAACCTGATTCTATGTGCTGAGATGTCTTTTAGGGATACTGACAGGCTTGGCACTTCCTCAACTATTGAAAACTATTAAAAATATAACAGGCTGAGTGGACAAGCACAAAGGTTTGAAAGACAATAAGGAGCTGTAGCAGGGTTGAATGACAAGTTTCATCTTCTACACAAGGCCAATCCTTTAAGACTGGGAGAGGTGATTGTATTATCTGCTGTATAGAAACCAACACAGAGAATCAAGCAAAATGAAGAAACAGAGGAATATGTTCCAATTCGAAGAACAAGATAAAGCCGCAGGAAAAAAACCTTCATGAAATGGAGATAAGTAATTCATGTGATAAAGAGTTCAAAGTCATGGTCATAAAAATGCTCACCAAACTGGGGAGAAGAATGGATGAACACAGTGAGAGTGTCAACAAAGAGATGGAAAATGTAAGTGCCAAATAGAAGAAAAAGAAATGACAAAAAGTGAAGATAGCATAAGAGACTTAGGGGACATCAAACAAATTAACATTTGCATTATAGGGCTCCCAGAAGGAGAAGAGGGAAGAAGCAAATATCTTATTTGAATACATAATGGCTAAAGCCTTCCCTAATCTGGGACAGGAAACAGACATCCAGACCAGGAAGACCAGAGAGCCCCCAAAAAGAGTAACTCAAAGAGAGACACATCAAGACATGTTAATAATTAAAGTGTAAAAACTTAAAGACAAGAAGAGAATATTAAAATCAGCAAGAGAAAAACAAGTTGTAATGTACAAGGGAATCCCCATAAAACTATCAACAGATTTTTCAAGAAAAACTTTGCAGGTCAAAAGGGAGTGGCATGATATGTTCAACGTGGAGGGGGGGAACTCCAGCCAAGAACACTCTACTGGCAAATTTATCATTCTGAATTAAAGGAGACATAAAATTTTCTCCAGATAAGCAAAAGCTAAAGGAGTTCATCACAGCTAAACCAGACTTACAAAAAAATGTTGAAGGAACTTCTTTAAACTGAAAAGAAAGGATTCTAATTAGTAAGGAGAAAATATATGAAAGAGTAAGTCTCACTGGAAAGTTAAATATATAGTAAAAGGAATGGAATATTTCTTATAAGGTTAAAGGCAAAGGTAATAAAAATAACTGATTACAATAATTAGTAAAGGGATACACACAATAAGATGTGAAATGTGACATCAAAAACATAAAATATGGAGGGTAGAGTAAAAATGTTGAACCTTAGGCTGGGATCAAACTTAAGTTGTTATCAGTTTAAAATAGACTGATAGAGATGTAAGTTTCTATTTATAAGCCTCCTAGTAACCACAAAGCAAAAACCTATGTTAAATATACACAAGATCAGAGAAAGGAATCTAAGCATATCACTAAAGAAAGTCATCAAACCACAAAAAGGAAAAGAAAAAAGAGGACAGGAACAACATAAACAATAACAAAACAATTGACTAAATGACAAGTACATACCTATTAATAATTACTTTAAATGTAACTAAGTTCCCCAAAAGACACAGAGTGGCTGAAAGGATTTAAAGAAAAAACAAAACAAACAAACAAAAAAACACATCTATATGCTGTCTAAAATAGACTCACTTCAGACTTTAGATATACATACGGACTAAAAGTGAAAAGATGGAAGAAAAGATACTCTATGAAAATGGAAACCAGGAGAAAACAGGAGTAGCTATACTTAGACAAAATCGACTTTAAAACAAAGACTATAATAAGAGACAAATATGGGTGTTACATAATGATAAAGAAGTCAATCCAACAAGAAAATATAACAATTGAAAATGTATTTGCACCCAACATAGGAGCATCTAAATATATAAAGCAAATATTAACAAACTGAATTTAACAATACATTTGATGAATTTATTCCAGGGATGCAAGAATGATTCAATATCTGTAAATCAGTCAATGTGATACACATTAAGAAAATAAAGGATAAAAATTATATGATTATCTCAATAGGTGCATAAAAAGCATTTGACAAAATTCAACATCCATTTATGAAAAAAACTCTCAACAACATTTTTATAGAAGGAACATACCTCAACATAAAAAAGGCCATATATAACAAGCCCACAGCTAATAACAACTCAATAGTGAACAGCTGGAGGCCTTTAAGAAAAGAAACAGGGATGATCACTTGTGCCAATTTTGTTAAACATCATTTTGGAAGTCCTGGCCAGAACAATTAGGCAAGAAAAAGAAATAAAAGGTATCCAAATTGGAAAAGAAGTAAAACTGCCACTATTTGTAGATGATGTGATATTTATATAAAAACCCCAAAGACTTCATTTAAAAAACTGCTAGAATAAGCAAATTCAGTAAAGTTACAGGATATAAAATCCATACACAAAATTTTAGCATTTCTATAACCAATAACTTATCAGAAAGAAAAATAAGACAATCTCACTTATAATTACATGAAAAAGAATAAAACACCTAGAAATAAATTTAACCAAGTAGGCAAAAAACCTATACATTGAAAACTATAAGACATTGATGAAAGAAATTGAAGACAACATAAATAAATGGAGACATATGATATTCTCATGTATTGGAAGAATCAATATTGTAAAAATATTCATACTACCAAAAGCAATCTACAGATTTAATGTAATCCCTGTTAAAATTCCAATGGCATTTTTTCAAAGAAATAGAATAATCCTAAAATTTGTATGAAACCACAGAAAAAAAAACTGAATAGCCAAACCAATACTGAGAAAGAAAAAGTTGGAGGCATCACATCTCCTGATTTCACAGTATTCTATAAAGCTATAGTAATTAAAACAGTATGGTATTGGCATAAAAACAGACACATAGATCAATGAGACAGAATAGAGAACCAGAAATAAAACCACTCATATATTGTCAATTAGTTTATGACAAAGGTGTGAAAAGCATACAATGGGAAAAAACAGTTTCTAATAAATGGTGTCAGGAAAACTGGACAACCACATGCAAAAGAATGAAACTTGACCACTCCTTATATCATACACCAAAATTAACTCAAAATGTAAAGAGTATTAAAGAATATAATTGCCATACATCTAAATTAAGCTTATAAAAAGTAAACTGTAATGTCACTCTGTAGATTTAACTTTTATTCTTCTCAATGTCCAACCACATAATGAGCTGAAATCAGAATTGGCAATTTATCTCAACCACCATTTACATAAAATACCAAGAGTATTTTACAACTTATTTTCCATTAGCATTTCAGATACACATTTAAAAATTATTCTAAAAATAAGGCAAAATAAATGTTTTAATTTTTTTGGTTTTAGTACTGAAAAAATTAGTTTGAAGATCACTTCTATGTCCACATAATTTAAGGTATGTAAAACAGATGTTTACTCAATTATTTAGAACCATATTGAAAAACATAGAAAATATATGTTTAAATGTTGAAGTTGTCTAGTATATGGAGAATAATTCACTTTTTCTCATTCAATACTTTTAGTAGAGGGTAACAGTATTATAAAGGGATACTGGCTCTAAAGTCTACTATTTACTTTTATCTTCTCACATCTATTTTATGGTTCTTGATAATGGTCAACTTAAGTTCTCTGTGCTTCAGTTTCTCTGTCTTTCTCTATATCTCTATACATAGGAGTATAATTTAAGTTCAATTACACACTACATATAAAGCATTTTGAATAGGTAATCTAGGCATTCAATAAGCATTAACCTTTATTATTATGTACTTCCCACTTGATGCAAATTATAAAACTATTAATACATCTTCAAACATGGATAGTGAAATGATAAAATGTGTTACATAAGGAAGGATCATGCATAGTGTTGTGAATTTCATGTGTAAAATATTTATATTTTGTATATTTCAATAAAACTCTGATAGTAGTAGTTTTCCCCTACAAAAAGTAAAAATACTAAAAATAAAAATCAATGATTCTAGTTTGGCTTTTAAGTTGTTTATAAAATACAAAAATAAATCTTAAGATCACTTCCATAAATAGGTATGATATCTCCACCCACTTCTAATTAATATACACTAATAATTGTTGGCATCTCTTGCACTGTTTCTGCTTACTTGACATTTTGTACATACTTTCTAATTTAATCCTCATAATGACCTTGTGATTTAGGTTTTACTACTATAATTTATCATGTGAAACAACAGAATCCACAGGTTCTAGGAGATCTGTGATTCCAAATCAAGTCCTGTGACTCCTAACATATTACTGCCTGAGTAAAATAAAAGACCTGAGCTTCTAGAAATTCTCTCATTTGAATGCAAATGTTTGCTTGAAGACTTGATTTTTGGAAAGAAGACAGAAAATGATAAATCCTAATAAAAAAAAATGATAATTATCCAAAATCTTTCTGCCACATACAAGCAAAGTAAAATTAGCCCGGGGTGAATTACTGACTTTTTTTTCACCTATTTTTAACTCACTACTCCATTTCTAAGTCTCAAAATTATTCTAATATCAAAGGAAAATGTGTGTGTGTGGGGGGGTTAGTACAATGAAATCTTCGGAAGTAGCTGAGGCATGTGACAGGCACAGTGTTAGGGATGATATTATAACCAAGTATTACGAAACGAAAACCTTGGGGGTGGGAGGGGGAATGGGGGGATGGAGGTGGGGACTTAAAAAAATGAGGAAATTTGCCCAAAGGCATTTCAAGTTGAGTCGTCTAACTCCAAAACACGTACTTGGAAGTAAGAATTTGTTCCTTTCATTAAACTAATTCAAGGATTTTCCTTTCTACAGAATATTTTTTGCCTAGTCCAATTTTGCTTAATTTAGTGTTAGCTACTTAGATGGTAAGCTTCAAGAAGGCATAGGATTTTTAAAAATTAACTTTCTGGCCCTGTATATATACATCCTTATTTTAAAACAAAAATGACCAATGAGACAAATTGTGGTTATTCTTTGTAATTCACAGTCACATCCCTTCATTAAACATTAGCAGAGTAGACACGTTAACTTCTGAGTTAAACTCTGGTATCCTCAATGAACACAAATATGTATTAACTATTTTTTACACTATCTGCCTAGTTACTGTATTTTATGTCATGAAATTTAACTTCAAAATATTAATACATCGGGATAGTAAATATATTCAACCATGATAGTTTATAAGTTTTAATGAAAAAATAAATTATAAATTATTGCTTTTCTCAGTGCAATCCTTCAAAAATATCAAAGATACCTCAAAAGATGAAGGGTTACTTTTAAAGAAGCTAAAATATTATCAATGAAACAGATTCTTAGTAAGAACAGCTTACAAAAAGAAACTGAGGATTAAAATTGTCCTTATTATAAAGGATTTGCAGTAGGAAGTTGGGTTATTTCTAAACTCAGTACAATACAGATACAGTGAGACATGACCTATAGGCAATAGCAAAAATGACTATGGATAAGGGTTAACTTTGTTGCAGTAATTTACAACTACAAGATCAATATTTCAAGGATGGCATTGAATTCTATTTAACCTACTTCTTGCTTCTGAAAAGATCTAAATATATGAGAGTTTAAAAATAGAGGATATCATTATATATGGGTTTACAACTATTTCCCCCATTATACTTTTTAAAAATAATACTTTAAGAAAAAATTATCATTTCCTTTTCTCCCCCTTAACTTAAAGTGAGTCTCCATTATATTTTTGGTTCATTTATTGAGCAGGTGTCAAGAAAAATCAAAAAAGGGTTAGATTAATAACCTGCATTACTAGCTTAATATATATTTGCAGAATAAATGAATGAGTGAACAAACTGGTACTAAAGCTTTAAGATAATAATTTTAAATGGAGGTGTTATTATTTTCAAGGTTAAATCTGAGCTGCAAATTTGTGAATAATTTCAATATTGAAAATATTTATTCCTATAACATCAATATAACTTACTTTCCCACTTTCCCACATCTTTTTTTTTTTTAAGAGAAGAAAAACTCAAGTTAGAGTTAATAAGCCAGAAATAGCGAAGCACCCTCTGTATGCTCCTGGAAAGAGGAACCATCTCTCTTTTTATTTTGTAACGTTTTTTCCTTTACCTGGCTGTCTACGTAAGATGACTTAGCATCTACTTAAACTTGGGAGAAAGTTCAGCAATTTTTAGTTTAGAAAAGTAAGAGGGAGAAAAAAATTCTTACATAAAATCATCTTTGTTCTCCCCAAAATGATTTTTATTGTTTTACATAAATGAACTTTTAAATGCCACACAGATTTTCTTTTACCTAGAATCAGTAGGCCTCATCCTTCTTGAAGAGAAATCCTCTTCATTTGGAAAGTTTGTGGTAATATTAAGGTTTTAATAGTACTGACTAAAACTTATTGCCTTTAAAAATCCTTCAAATGGAGTCCCAGAACTAATCAGAGATAAAGTCATAGAAATAGGATCCATATGTGTGAAATAATATAAATTATAATAAAATTGCAAGAGACTATTGATAAAAAGTAGCATATAAAAAGAACATAAAAGAAGCACTAATAATGACATGATAGACCAATAGATTAACTGCAGACTTATCAACCACAATGGAAGCCAGAAGACTGAATGAAAAGAAAAAAATGGCCATCAACCTAAATTTGCTTGTACAGGCAAACCATATATTAATAATGAGTAAAATAGTTATATTTTCTAACAAACTAGAGTTAATTTTTTCCACAAATAATTCCTCCCCAGAGAAATATCTAAGAGATATATTTCAGGAAGGAAAAAGAAATATCCCAGAAGGATGGTCTAAGATGCAAGAAAGAATAGTGGGGAAAAAGAAAAAAAAAAAAAAGTGGTTTGGGGAAGATGGTGTAAAAATACAGAAAAATGCCAGGTGAACATGAAGACACCATCTGCAAGACAAGGAGAGGGGCCTAGAACATATCTTTCCTTGATAGCTCTCAAAAGAATCCAACTCTAATGACACTTTGATTTTTGTGTTTCTTGCTTCCAAAACTGTGAGACAACAAATTTTTGTTGTTTAAGCCCCGAAAATGCTGTAAACTTATTAAAATCTAATTAAAATTTAAATCCCACATGCTTCAACTAAAGACCCCACATGCCACAATTAAAGATTCCACATGCCACAACTAAAAAGATCCCACGTTCCACAACAAAGATCCAGCGTGCTTCAATGAACACCCAGCACAGCCAAATAAATAAATAAATATTTTTTGAAAAAGTTATCTTTGTAATATCAAATATGTTTGGCTACAAAGAAGAAAGTAAAGTCATGAACAGAATGATCTAAAAAACAGATTAGAGTTGAAAAAGTGAGAGTCCTTAGGTGTTTGAATCATTCAGAGGCCAAACATCAATATTAAAGGATTCATGGAAAGTGACAGCCAAAAGCCAAAACCTCCCAATTTTACAAGGTAAAAGTCAATGAAAAATAGGGGAAAAAATAAATATTTACAATTGTTATGAAGAAGAAAGGAGGAAAAAGGATCTTAAAAAGTGGGACAACCGTAAAACACTAAGTAAGATGAATAAGTCAAAATATATCAGTCATCAAAAGGGCTAAACTTTTCAGTTAAACAAAAGCAGAGAAAGTCCAAATGGAAAATCAAATAACATCCCACAATATGCTATTTACAAGAAACATACACAAAACATAAACAGCCCAAAAGTTTCCTATATATATAAATAGGAAAGTGAGGGTCACTAAAAAATGATCAATGTTCAAGTAAACAAAATTATATAGCAATTGTATATTTGTTTATAATAAAATTGTATCCTGAGATTAGTTAGAGCTACATGTGTTACACAATTTAAAAGAGCAATGGTTGAAGTAGTTTTTTTTTTTCCCTTTTATACATTTAAACTTCCAGTGCTGGTATTAGAAATTTGCCTTCAAACTCCTCAAGGACCAGGCTTCATCTACCTCATCTCTCAGTCACACTTAGATATAGTCCTCATGATCCTGGTCCAAGAAGGTGATATTTGTGTCCTATGCTATAGGCTAGAAAAGGGCAAAAGTTCTCTGCCAACTATAGGGAAAAATTGACAACCACTATTATAGTGAGAGATTTCAACATTCCTCTCTCAAAATCTATGAAGACCAAAAAAAGTATTTTTATCTCTGTAAATAAATATATATTTATAAATTTGAGCAAAAGACTTACCAAGTTAGATTAAAAGACATATATATCACCCTGAAACCAACAATTGAGGAATGTTCATTCTTAAGAACATAGAGTGCACCTACAGAAAATTGGTCACATACTAGGATATAAATAAGATACCCAAAAATTTTTTTAAAGTCAGTGTCAATTGTATCATAAATAAAATGCAAATAAACTATAGTGATACATTTCTTAAATAATATATGCATATGCTTATAAATTAATCTCTTTTAGCTATCTAATGTAACAAATAAGAATCATTATAGAAATTGATATGCTAAGAAATGATTGTGTGTGTATACGTAGATATAGTTATATCTCAGACTGATGAAAAATTGAAAGCAGTTTATCTGCTTTTGGAAAAAAAAGGACACTTTCTTAGAAAATCTATGTTACCAGATCTGAATTAGAAAAAAATTAAGCTCAAACATTCCTTAAACAAATAAATAAACTAATTGAATCTGTTTTTTAAAAATGTTCAAATCAAAAAACACCTAGAAACAAATGACCATGGAAACACGATGACCCAAAACCTATGTGATGCAGCAAAACCAGTTCTAAGAGGGAAGTTTACAGCAATACAATCCTACCTCAAGAAACCAGAAAAATCTCAAATAAACAACCTAAACTTGCAACTAAAGCAATTAGAGAAAGAACAACAACAACAAAAAAAAAACCCAAATTTAGCAGAAGGAAAGAAATCAGATCAGAAACAAATGAAAAAAAAAATGAAAGAAATGATAGCAAAGATCAATAAAACTAAAGGGTGGTTCTTTGAGAAGATAAACAAAATTGATAAACCATTAGCCAGACTCATCAAGAAAATAAGGGACAGGACTCAAATCAATAGAATTAGAAATAAAAAAGGAAAAGTAACAACTGACACTGCAGAAATAAAAAAATCATGAGAGATTACTACAAGCAACTCTATGCCAATAAAATGGACCACAGGGAAGAAATGGACAAATTCATAGAAATGCACAACCTGCCAAGACTGAATCAGGAGGAAATAGAAAATATGAAGAGACAAATCAGTAGTACTGAAATTGAAACTGTGATTAAAAATCTTCCAACAATCAAAAAAGCCCAGTACCAGATGGCTTCACAGGTGAATTCTATCAAATATTAAGAGAAGAGCCAACACCTATGCTTCTCAAACTCTTCCAAAATATAGCAGAAAGAGAAACACTCCCAAATTCTTTCTACAAGGTCACCATCACCTTGATTCCAAAACCAGACAGGGATGTCACAAAGAAAGGAAACTACAGGCCAATATCACTAATGAACATAGATGCAAAAATTCTCAACAAAATACTAGCAAACAGAATCCAACAGCATATTAAAACGATCATACACCATGATCAAGTGGGGTTTATTCCAGGAATGCAAGGATTCTTCAATATACACAAATCAATCAACGTGATACACCATATTAACAAATTGAAGGAGAAAAACCATATGATCATCTCAATAGATGCAGAGAAAGCTTTAGACAAAATTCAACACCCACTTATGATAAAAACACTGCAGAAAGTAGGCATAGAGGGAACTTTCCTCAACATAAAAAAGGCCATATATGACAAACACACAGCCAAAATCATCCTCAATGGTGAAAAACTGAAAGCATTTCCATTAAGATCAGGAACAAGACAAGGTTGCCCACTCTCACCACTCTTATTCAACATAGTTTTGGAAGTTTTAGCCACAGCAATCAGAGAAGAAAAGGAAATAAAAGGAATCCAAATCGGAAAAGAAGAAGTAAAGCTGTCATTGTTTGCAGATGATATGATACTATACATAGAGAATCCTAAAGATGCTACCAGAAAACTACTGGAGCTACTCAATGAATTTGGTAAAGAAGCAGGATACAAAATTAATGCACAGAAATCTCTGGCATTCCTATACACTAATGATGAAAAATCTGAAAGTGAAATCAAGAAAACACTCCCATTTACCACTGCAACAAAATGAATAAAATATCTAGGAATAAACCTACCTAAGGAGACAAAAGACCTGTATGCAGAAAATTATAAGACACTGATGAAAGAAATTAAAGATGATACAAATAGATGAAGAGTTATACCATGTTCTTGGATTGGAAGAATCAACATTGTGAAAATGACTCTATTACCTAAAGCAATCTAGAGATTCATTGCAATCCCTATCTTACTACCACTGGCATTTTTCACAGAACTAGAACAAGAAAATTCACAATTTGTAAGGAAACACAAAAGACCCCGAATAGCCAAAACAATCTTGAGAAAGAAAAACGGAACTGGAGGAATCAGGCTCCCTGACTTCAGACTATACTACAAAGATACAGTAATCAAGACAGTATGGTACTGGCACAGAAACAGAAAGATAGATCAATGGAACAGGATAGAAAGCCCAGAGATAAACCCACGCACATATGGCCAACTTATCTTTGATAAAGGAGGCAGGAATGTACAGTGGAGAAAGGACAGCCTCTTCAATAAGTGGTGCTGGGAAAACTGGACAGGCACATGTAAAAGTATGAGATTAGATCACTCCCTAATACCATACACAAAAATAAGATCAAAATGGATTAACAACTTAAATGAAAGGGCAGAAACTATCAAACTCTTAGAGGAAAACATAGGCAGAACACTCTATGACATAAATCACAGCAAGATCCTTTTGGACCCACCTCCTAGAGGAATGGAAATAAAAACAAAAGTAAGCAAATGGGACCTAATGAAACTTCAAAGCTTTTGTACAGCAAAGGAAACCATAAACAAGACCAAAAGACAACCCTCATAATGGGAGAATATAATTGCAAATAAAGGAACTGACAAAGGATTAATCTCCAAAATTCATAAGCAGCTCATGCAGCTCAATAGCAAAAAAACAAACAACCCGACTCAAAAATGGGCAGAAAACCTAAACAGACATTTCTCGAAAGAAGATATACATACTGCCAACAAACACATGAAAGAATGCTCAACATCATTAATCATTAGAGAAATGCAAATCAAAACTACAATGAGATATCATCTCACACCAGTCAGAATGGCCATCATCAAAAAAATCTAGAAACAATAAATGTTTGAAAGGGTGTGGAGAAAAGGGAACACTCTTGCACTATTGGTGGGAATGTGAATTGGTACAGCCACTATGGAGAACAGTATGGAGGTTCCTTAAAAATCTACAAATAGAACTCCCATATGACCCAGCAATCCCACTACTGGGCATATAACCTGAGAAAACCATAATTCAAAAAGAGACATGTACCAAAATGTTCATTGCAGCTCTATTTACAATAGCCAGGAGATGGAAACAACTTAAGTGTCCTTCATCGGATGAATGGATAAAGAAGATGTGGCACCTATATACAATGGAATATTACTCAGCCATAAAAAGAAACGAAATTGAGCTATTTGTAATGAGGTGGATAGACCTAGAGTCTGTCATACAGAGTGAAGTAAGTCAGAAAGAGAAAGACAAATACCGTATGCTAACACATATATATGGAATTTAAGGAAAAAGAAGTCATGAAGAACCTAGGGGTAAAACAGGAATAAAGACACAGACCTACTTGAGAATGTACTTGAGGATATGGGGAGGGGGAATGGTAAGCTGTGACAAAGCGAGAGAGAGGCATGGCCATATATACACTACCAAACGTGAGGTAAATAGCTAGTGGGAAACAGCCGCATACCACAGGGAGTTCAGCTCGGTGCTTTGTGACCACCTAGATGGGTGGGATAGGGAGGGTGGGATGGAGGGAGATGTAAGAGGGAAGAGATATGGGAACATATGTTTATGTATAACTGATTCACTTTGTTATAAAGCAGAAACTAACACACCATTGTAAAGCAATTATAAAAAAATCCATTAATTGAAGAACATGAAATATATGACAGAAAAGTCATGGAAGTTATTAATAAGTAATTGAGGAAAGAAGAGGTTGTTTAATTAGTGTTACTTGGAGAATTAGTTATTCATATAGAAAAAAGAAAATGAAATTAGTTACTGAGATCCATGGTAGTCAACTCCAAATAGATTAAAGACTTAAGGAAAACAAAAAGTACAAAACCTTTAAAAGAAAAAATGAAAGAATCTCTTATTGGCCTTGGCATAGAAATACTATTCAAACATAAGAAGAGTTTACTTAGAACATTAACCAAACTAGAAAAGCAAATGAAGGATGCTCTCTCATTACTAATTATGAATATGCAAAATTAGACTCTAATGAGAAACTTTTATATTCATGAGACTAGCAATGTCTGACAATACCAAAAGTGGTGGGAATATAGAACATAGGGAACTATGTATACTGCTAGCAGAAAAAAATGGTGTAATTATATTGGAAACAAATTTGGCATTATCTTATAAAATTTGGCATTATTTTATATAAAATTATATGTGCAAATACTAAAAACCAGCAACTCCACTTCTAGACTAGGCAAACTCCTGCAAATGTGCCCTAGAAAACAAGAATATTCAAAACAACATTGTATTAACAAGAAATGGATACTACCCCCAAAGTATAGGAAAATATACAAATAAATCATAATGTGTTTATGTAGCATAATATTATAAAATAATGGCAACAAATGAAAAGAACTTCATAGGAATAACATGGATAAAATTTAGAAACGTAATGTTGAATGATAAATAAAAATATCAAAAAATTCTTAAAGTATTAAAACTTTTAAAAGCTCAAAGTAAATAAAATTAATAATGCATTATGTAAGAATGCATACATATAGTAATTACATACATATAGCACGTGAACAAAATTCCGAATTTTATAAAATTCAAAAGATTAATTTTTCACTACAATGAGTCATGACAATGGAATGGGGAAGAGTAATAAGGTAGCAGTAGTGGTTGTGGTTTCATTGATATCTGTTTTTATTATGCTTTATAACTTACAAATTTGTTACATACATTTATATGCATCAAATAATACATGATTGTTCCAAGATTTCCAAAAGCAAAAAAAAAAACCCACTGGTATCAATTACAGCTGTTTTTTGTTTTTTTTTTAAATCACAGAGCTCTATTACTGAGGTATATTCAGAAAACAATGGCTAGGAAAATTATATTGTGCCATCAGTAATAGGTGATAGTTCATTTATTTTGTAGGGATTAAAGTTTTTATTAGTTAAGATTAATAAAATGCGCACATACATGGAGAGAAAGAGAGACAGCCAGACAGGCTGAGAGTGCTTTGTGATTAAATTTCTGCTTCAAATTATAATCCTCACATTAATATCCTATGTCACTTGGTCAAAGTCACTGGTTCTGGCTATTGAGTTAGAAGCAAGAAAAATACTCCTTTCCAAACAAAAATTTCCTAAGTGTCAGCAAAATGTCCAAATCATCTATTTCACATTATTGTGCCTTTAAAAAAAATTTCCCTTCAAATCAAGGGCACTTCTTTTTCCAGATTTAAGGAGCAGATGAAATATATTCTAATAGATTCATATCATAAATCTCTAGTGTCTAAGTAGATCTGAAGAAACATCTATCTGTCCTGACCAGTAACTCCAGAGGCTATTATATTCCCATTCAAAAAAAAAAAAAAATGTCATCTCTGTAGAACCCATCTCAGTCTTTAGCTTGTCAGTTCAAGAGCATTAGAATGCCTCTTTAGTTTTGCTCATTAAGATGTATATCTCTTATGCCCCATGATAACCATTAATATTAAAAAAGTACAGGGAAAATCATAAGGCAAGTACTTAAACTAAAGAATACAGCTATGCCATACATTTGGAGCTTCCTAATGACTACTGGACCCTATATCTGTGTGGCAACTGAGGGTTATATCACAACATAATGCCATTTTGAGGATCAAGTAAGCAGCGTCAATCTAACTGCTAGTTGCAGGATGACTTTGTAGTCTTAGAGGATTGCAAGATGTAGATGATTGCTTCTTAGAGGAATAACTGTTGACAGGACTGGTGAAACAACTCACAAACGAACTGAGAAAGTGCCCAGCTGTTCATGCAGACCTGTAAATGCTCCACACCACGACCTTAAGAAGGATTACAGCAATTTCCCCATGTCCTATTATTTGCCTCTGACCAAAAATGACAGAGATGCACAGCATCACTAAGCATAGTCTAGATGTACATTTCACACATCCTGATCCTTTAACATCATTGAGTTAAGAAATGTCATCCTACAGAGTTAAATCTTGAAGTTCTCTATATATACCTTGAACACATATCAATTTCCTTTGTTACAAAATTAGTGACTAAAAACAACTCTAATAATGTTTAAAAATGAAAGAAGAACTTGCCAAGAGTTCAGCATTGTACTTCTGTTTAGCCTTCTATTCCCAAGGCTAATAGCATGCACAAGGACGTTGATTAGGACTCACAAAATAACAATTAAAAAAAAATCAGTCTGGCCATATGTATGAATTTATGTAAATATAAGCATATAATAGGCATGCCTTGAGTTGCTTTAATCATGGAAAAAACATTTACATAGTAATCTAAAAATAATATACTGTTTAAAAAGAACATAATTTGTTCTTCTGCAGGTAGTACTCTCCCTGGTAACAATAGTGATAGCATTTACAAAAGGGAAAATATGATGCAATTGAGAAAAAGAATACATACACAAGAATGGGTCATTTACTATTTAACAGAGAAATCCCTTTCTATTATGTCTTTGATAAATCTACCACTATAAACTGTTCATCATATTTGCTCAAATACCACACCATATACTTTAGTAGTTGAAAACTTGGCAGTTAAATAACACAATCAGTATATGAGCAAACTTTTAATTTCCTCCTTCTCCTATGTATTGTGCCATCTGTCTCACTTATTTTTAATTTGCTGTTGATCTCTTTGTTAGCCATTAATGGGTTACTTTATTCATCCATGTGTATCATTCATCGTCTTCTACTTTTATTATTATTATCATTATCATTGTTGTTGTTAAGAGCACTTAACATGATATCTATTCTCTTAACACATTAAGTGCACAGTACAGTGTGTTAACTATGGACACAATGTTGTACAGCAGATCTCTAGAACACATTCATCTTGTATATTAAAACTTTAATACCTATCAAACAACAACTCTCTATTTCTCTTCTACTTCCCACTTTGCCTTCACTGTTTCCCAAATCACTCAGGTGTCCCTGTGTTTTACCACTTTCTTTGTTCTTTTCTCCATTTTATCTACCTGACCTCTTAGAAAACGCATTGAATTTTTTCTTCCTTTTATTCTCAAATTCCAGATAAAGGAATTTAAATTCTACATGTAAATAATGTGTGAATAGTTAACTCTCACACTTTAAGAAGAAAATCATTATCTACTAAATAGATTTTATTTTATGCACATTAGATAAACACATCACAGTATCAATATTTTAGGAGGACCTCTCTGCTAAGGAGGAAAGATTATGCTATCTAATACATTTCTTGTCATCCAGCCTGTTAAATTAAGGTTTTTTATCTAAATTAAGTCTCTGGTTGTGGTCCTTGCTGATTTTTAACATCTGAGTCCCTCCCATTAATTCACTCTTTTAAACAAAATGAAACAACGATTTTTAATAACCAGTAAGACCCACAGGCCAATATCACTGATGAACATAGATGCGAAAATCCTCAACAAAATACCAGCAAACAGAATCCAAGAGCATATTAAAAGGAACATACACCATGATCAAGTGGGGTTTATTCCAGGAATGCAAGGATTCTTCAATATATGCAAATCAATCAACATAATACACCATATTAACAAATTGAAGAAGAAAAACCATATGGTCATCTCAATAGATGCAGAGAAATCTATCCACAAAATTCAACACCCATTTATGATAAAAACCCTCCAGAAAGTAGGCATTGAGGGAACTTTCCTCAACATAATAAAGATCATATATGACAAACCCACAGCCAACATCATCCACAATGGTGAAAAACTGAAAGCATTTCCACTAAGATCACGAACAAGACAAGGTTGCCCACTCTCACTACTCTTATTCAACATAGTTTTGGAAGTTTTAGCCACAGAAATCACAGAAGAAAAGGAAATAAAAGCAATCCAAATAGGAAAAGAAGAAGTAAAGATATCACTGTTTGCAGATGACATGATACTATACATAGAGAATCCTAAAGGTGCTACCAGAAAACTACTAGAGCTAATCAATGAATTTGGTAAAGTAGAAGGATACAAAATTAATGCACAGAAATCTCTGGCATTCCTATACACTAATGATGAAAAATCTGAAAATGAAATCAAGAAAACACTCCCATTTACCACTGAAACAAAATGAATAAAATATCTAGGAATAAACCTACCTAAGGAGACAAAAGACCTGTATGCAGAAAATTACAAGAAACTGATGAAAGAAATTAAAGATGATACAAATAGATGAAGAGGTATACCATGTTCTTGGATTGGAAGAATCAACATTGTGAAAATGACTCTACTACCCAAAGAAATCTACAGATTCAATGCAATCCCTATCAAACTACCACTGGCATTTTTCACAGAACTAGAACAAAATATTCACAATTTGTATGGAAACACAAAAGAAAAATGGAGCTAGAAGAATCAGGATCCCTGACTTCAGACTATAATAAAAAGCTACAGTAAACAAGACAGTATGGTACTGGCACAAAAACAGAAATATAGATCAATGGAACAGGATAGAAAGCCCAGAGATAAACCCACGCACATATGGTCACCTTATCTTTGATAAAGGAGGCAGGAATGTACAGTGGAGAAAGGACAGCCTCTTCAATAAGTGATGCTGGGAAAACTGGACAGGTACATGTAAAAGTATGAGATTAAATTACTCCCTAACACCATACACAAAAATAGGTTCAAAATCGATTAAAACCCTAAATGTAAGGCCAGAAACTATCAAACTCTTAGAGGAAAACATAGGCAGAACATTCTATGACATAAATCACAGAAAGATCCTTTTGGGCCCACCTCCTAGAGAAATGGAAATAAAAACAAAAATAAACAAATGGGACCTAATGAAAAGTCAAAGCTTTTGCACAGCAAAGGAAACCATAAACAAGACCAAAAGGCAACCCTCAGAATGGGAGAAGATATTTACAAATGAAGCAACTGACAAAGGATTAATCTCCAAAATTTATAAGCAGCTCGTGCAGCTCAATAATGAAAAAACAAAGAACCCAATCCAAAAATGGTCAGAAGACCTAAATACACATTTCCCCAAAGGAGATATACAGACTGCCAACAAACACAGGAAAGAATGCTCAACATCATTAATCATTAGAGAAATGCAAATCAAAACTACAATGAGATATCATCTCACACCAGTCAGAATGGACATCATCAAAAAAATCTAGAAACAATAAATGCTTGAGACGGTGTGGAGTAAAGGGATCACTCTTGCACTGCTGTTGGGAACGTCAATTGGTACAGCCACTATGGAGAGCAGTATGGAGGTTCCTTAAAAAAATACAAATAGAACTACCATATGACCCAGCAATCCCACTACTGGGCATATACCCTGAGAAAACCATAATTCAAAAACAGTCATGTACCAAAATGTTCATTGCAGCTCTATTTACAATAGCCTGTAGATGGAAACAACCTAAGTGTCCATCATACGGTGAATGGATAAAGAAGATGTGGCACACATACACAATAGAATATTGCTCAGCCATAAAAAGAAACGAAATTGAGCTATTTGTAATGAGGTAGGTAGACTTAGAGTCTGTCATGTAGAGTGATGTAAGTCAGAAAGAGAAAGACAAATACCATATGCTAACACATACATATGGAACTTAAGGGTAAAAAAAATGTCATGAAGAACATAGGGGTAAGACAGGAATAAAGACACAGACCTACTAGAGAATGGACTTGAGGATATGGGGAGGGGGAAGAGTAAGCTGTGACAAAGCGAGAGAGTGTCATGGACATATATGCACTACCAAACGTAAAATAGATAGGTAGTGGGAATCAGCCGCATAGAACAGGGAGATCAGCTCATGCTTCGTGACCACCTAGAGGGGTGGGATAGGGAGGGTGGGAGGGAGGGAGACGCAAGAGGGAAGAGATATGGCAACATATGTATATGTATAACTGATTCACTTTGTTATAAAGCAGAAACTAACACACCATTGTAAAGCAATTATACTCCAATAAAGATTAAAATTAAATAAATAAATAAATAAATAAATAACCAGTGAGACCCTAATAAAAGTTAGCATTTGGATGAAGAAGACCTCGTTCCCAGCAGAATGAGGTAATTGAACAAGATTTGCCACACCTGCTTCTCATCAGGAGGAATTTAAATGCTCTGCTTTTATTTTGTCTTCATTCATTTTTTTTCAAATATGATTATTTTTTTATTTTTATTTTATTTTCTGCACCATACGGCATGCAGGATCTTAGTTCCCGACCAGGGATACACATGCCCCCTGCAGTGGAAGCCTGGAGCCCTAACCACTGGATAGCTAGGGGAGACCTTTTAGTCTTGATTTTTAACCAGAGTTTAAAATGACAGTGGAGCCCAGTTCTGCCTTATTGGTTTGTGGATGACGGTTTTGGTAAATATAATTAAAACTCATCCTAAATTTGTTTTAAAATTCACTTTTTCAGTAGGTTTTATGTGAGAATACATATTCAGTTATATTTATGTAAGTCCATTTGAAAAAATTTTAAAAAGCATATAGCTTAAAATTATGGAACATTAGAGAACTTAATATAGAAATTATTTTTACTTATTTTCAAAAAGACCTATAATCCTTATTACTACATAATCCTTTGGGTAAAAAATTAACATGTACCACAAATACCCTTCTGCTCCACTTGCCATTTTGAGAAAAAGATTGAATCACACACCTTTGAAAATAAAAGGCCTTAGTAAAGATAGAAAACATTATTTCCTTAAAAATATTTCTTAAGAGGTAACCTAAAATATTACATTTAGGAAGTTTCCTCTTTTCAATATCTTATTTTGATATGATTTTCTAAGAAAATAGGGTATTAAGACGAAGTAACTTATTTGGAACATGATTTATAACGAAAATATATTGGTCCCCATGTACTTATATATATGGATTATGTTCTAACATCACTTAGAAATCCATGTTCATCAACATTTATTAAATATTTCTCAATGGATTTTAACTTTATGATATATTTATTTATTAATAGTGACAAGACAGACTTTGCTTAATCATTCTCAAGTATTCAATTGGTAAATTGAATATACTACACATTTACAAAAACAACGCATTTACCAGAAATGCTTTCCTCTATAACTTTGTATGTTTGGGGTTACTGTATATGCTTCTAGCAAACATAAAGGGACAAATTATAGTAACTTATCTTGCAGTATTCTTATGTCTGTTATAATAACAATCATCTTTAAAATATACAACTAAATACATTTAAGTATGTATATGTTATAATTTAACATGCGATAAATTTTCTATAATTACTAGGTACATATAATGGAAATAAGACTATCATAAACAAACTGTGATCATCTTTCTTCTTGTGAAAACTTAGTTGTTCATGATAGCACTAATTTATTATGCAAAATTAAAATTAAGTAGACAAAACACTTTTATTATTGAATGTAGGAAAATACATCCCCTTAGGTTGTCAAATTATACTCAGACTGAATTTTGTGGCCAGAGACGCAGCCTTTTAAATCTTGTACCTGCTACTTACATGTAATGTAATTTTAAGTTAAAGTGAGAATTTCAACATCTTTGAAATCATTCAAAGTATGTAGTATAGATTATTATGAAAATTATGTGAAAAAAAATCTACATAAAGGACCCAGAAAGTATCCGGCCAACAATGATATTGCCACAAATATTAGTGAAATTTCTTCCCTTCTTTATCATAACTGCAAGTAATCAATGGTGTAGATAGATATTTTCCCCTATACTTAAAAAATGTGGTAAATATGCATAACATAAAATTTACCAATTTAACAATTTTTCAGTGTACAATTCAGTAGCATTAAGTACATTCACATTTTCGTGCAACCATCATCACTATAAATCTGCATAAGTTTTCATCATCCCTATCTGAAACTGTATCCATTAAACAATAACTTCCTATTCTTCTGCCTCCTGTCACTTGTTACCACCACTATTCTATGGCTCTGTGGATTATTCTATTTATCTTATATAAGTAGAATCATACAACAGTTATTCTTTTATGTCTGGCCTATTTCAGTCAGCATAATGTTTTGAAGGTTCATCCATACTATAGCATATAACAGAATTTCATTCTTCACAAAGGCTGAATTATATTCCATTGTATGTATATGCCACATTTTGTTTATCCATTCAACCTTCAATGGACATTTGGGTTATTTTCACCTTTTGAGTATTGTGGAAAATGCTGCTATGAACATGGTGTTCAAAGATTTGTTTGACAACTTGCACTCAACTTTTTCGAACTCTTGGGGGTATATACCTAGACGTGGAATTGCTTGGTCATATGGTCATTCTGTTTAATTTTTTTTGAAGAAATATCATACCATTTTCCTCAGAAACTTCATCACTTTAAATTTCCACCAGCAATGCACAAGTGTTCCTATTTCTCCATATCCTTTCAAACAGTATTGTTTTCTGGGGTTTGTTTTAATAGTAGCCATTATAATGAATATGAAGTGGTATCTCATTTTGGTTGAGATTTAGCATTCTGATAATGCTGATAATGATTAGTGATGTTCATCTTTTCTTGTGCATATTGGTTATTTGTAAATCTTCCTTGGAGAAATGTCTGTTCAAGTCCTTTGCCCATTTTTTAAATTTAGATTATTTCTGTTTGTTGAGTTTTAGAAGTTTTTTAAAAAATATTTTCTGGATATTAATCCTTCATCAGACACACTATTTGCAAATATTTCCTCCCATTTTTTGGGTTGCCTTTTCACTCTGTTGATGCCCTTTGATGCAAAAGTTTTTCATTTTGATGAAGTTCATTGAATCCCTTTTTTTCTTTTGTTGCCATTGCTTTTAATGTCACATCCAATAAATCACTACCATATTTAATGAATCTTTTGCCCTGTGTTTTCTTTATATGTTTAGGTCTTTGACCTGTTTTGAGTTAATTTTTATATATGGCGTGAGGTGAGAGTCCAACACTATTCTTTTACATAGGTATATCCAGTTTTCCCAGCATCATTTGTTGAAAGACTTCCCTTTCCCCATTGAATGGTCTTGGCTAATCTGTTGGAGATCATTTGATCATATTCATAAGTTTATTTCTCAGCTCTCCATTCTATCCCATCCTCTATATGTTTACCTTTATCACAGTACCACATTCTTCTGAGTATTGCAGAGTCTAAGTAAGTTTTAAAATCTGATCATATGAGACCTCCAACTTTGTTCTTCTTTTTCAAAATTACCTTCATATATATCTAATAAATAATTCTATAAAGAAACGATTATTCATTCAAATATAAAGAGTATGATTTTAAATTTTTAGCTGATTTTTACCCTTCAATATATTTTTTCATAGACATGAAAACACATGCATTTTTTAAGGTTGCATGTTCCTTGAATAGCTAAATATGTAAATTAAGACAAAACACATTTATAGCCAAATATGTAAATTAATACATATTAAACACATATTTAATAGCTAAATATGTAAATTAATACATATTAAATACATATTTAAAAGCTAAATATGTAAATTAATACATATTTTCCTTTATAAGAGAAAATGAAAAATTAAACATTTAAAATATTTCCATAAAGTTCACTTAGAAATACTCAACTATATGAATTCAGTGAAATTTCTTTCATCATTACATTCATGTCTTAATTTGTTTCTAACTCAGGATAAATCCAGAATGCTGAAGAATATGTTAATTTTAGCTATATGGTCTTTTAATACACTTTGCAATTGCGTTTAAACTCAAATCTTAGAACAGAGGACAGTTTATGAGAGCACTTTCTTCTTCAGAGCAAAAGGGAGCAAAATTGTATTTAAAGAGCATACAGAACATAATCAGGTTATGAAACTATCTGAGAGGCTAAATGAAAATAAACCACATCATTATAAGGAAAGGATACGTTTACTAAATATAAAGTATGGATATTAACTTGAAGAAAATGTCAGAAATAGAGGTTACATTAAAAGGCTCAAATAGATTTTTTTTTTGTTCATTTTATTTTATTTATTTTTTTGGACTGCACTGTGCAGAATGTGGGATCTCAATTCCCCAATCAGGGATAGAACACGTGCCCCCGGAAGTGGAAGAACAGAGTCTTAACCACTGGACTGCCAGGGAAGTCCCATAATAGTTTTTTAGATAAATTTAATATTTTTAAATGCTGGTGACAAGAATAAAGGTGTTACAAGGGACATTTGAAATGTTATTCAAGACAGTGAATAGAATCTACTGTCACAACAAATGCTGAAATTATGTAGAGCAGTACTTTAGCTGCTATTTTTATTTTCTTTCTGTGTTCTTGACATATTCCCATAAACTTGTTCTCAAAATAGGGGATATTCAGGTACTTCCTGGTCATCACTACAAAGGCGACCCAGCTATGAGATTAATTATATTTTCAGATCATGCAAGAATCCATTCTTGTGAAGAGTATCAAGCTCCATCATTTAAATATTATCTTCAAAAGTGAAATTCATTGCTATTGGAGGTGCTTTTAGAATAAGGGAGAGGGTAAACTTAAAGTCTTGAGTAGCAGAATATCAGCCTTGTTGTATATTTGTTAGTTGCTTATTATAAACATATATATATATATATCTGATATAAATGGTTATGATATCTTCTATAAAATGTTTTATTTCTATAATATATATCATAAAATAATTTATTTCAGGTCTGCAAGACTAAGATTATTAAATAACAAGGTTACACACATTTTCTTATAATGTAACTCTGAAGTTAGCCACCCTACACCCAATGTCCTTACAAACATTTGCAAATTCCAAGGATCATATATATTTCTTCTATTCACCTATGGTCTGATTCCCACCTTTGGCTAGACTTTCATTTTTCACTTTCTCTTTTGTAGCTGCTTTAGTCTTTTCCCTATCTTTGCACGACACATTTTAGATGTCTGTGAAACATTTCATACTCTATTCATTAGACATGTATCTATTTAGGTTCAAAAAGATATTTGATTCATATATTACACAAGTAGTATTCTATTTAGATCTCTCTATATAGAGGGAGAGAGAGACTAAAACAAAGGCTAAAATAATGCTTTTTCTCCATTTTTCTTCCTCTTAAAAAGCTCCCAGAATATGGTAAACCTATAATAAGAAAAATAAGATATTTATCCTAAATAAATGTAATAGTATGAGGTGCCAGATTCCTCTATTTTAGAATTTACCAATCTAGTTAATAAAACCTTGACCATGCCTTCTAATTTATTAAATATTTTAATACTTTAGTAAATATTTATTGAATATTAAAAAATAAATAGTAAAAATATGTTTCTCTATGGGCTGTACAATCAGATTTCCTTAGCATTAATTTATTTTTTCCAGGACCTTACAAAATCCTAATGGTATTGGTTCATCTTGGTGGCTACTATGACTATTCTCAGAGGGAGTATATCCAAAACTTAATTCTCATAAATGTGTCATGATTTATATGCATAATTGTCTACATACATGCTGTTGCCCTCACTGGAATGTACTACCTCACTGTCCTTTCTTAGTTTCCATTTGTCCTTTGGATTTTACCTGAAATGTCTCCCCTGATATTACCCTAGCTGTAATTGTCTTTTGTCATCATTAGATGGTGATCACAGGTTGTAGAGATTGTGTCTTTTATTTCTTTACCCCGATACTTAGTTTAGTACCTGGTAAACAGTAGACACTCAATAAAGTTGGAGAATAAAGTAATTTTTCAAATCTTATACATTTCCCTTTTTCTTGTCTTTGATTTATTTACATAGTAATTAATTTACTGAGCTCAATGCTGAAGCTGATTCAAAATTTTACCTAAATATAGTTCTTGCTACTTATAAACTGCAAATAGATATTAAAAGGAAAAGAAAAATCAGGTGGAAGATTTGGCTAGGAGGAAGATGATGGCTTTCCTTAGTATTTGGCATGGTCAATGTTATGTGCTGATCTTCAGCACAGAGATAGAAAACTTGCTTCTTGAGTTTCCTACAAAGTCAGATTTTTGAGGCAGTACTATATTATTTCTTTCTCTTTTTTAAAAAAACTGAACCTCATTCATGGAATTTAGCTTTCAATGTTTCAGCTGTAAGTATTTTAAATTGAACATTTGAGGGTTTTCAAGAAATAAATGTATACATCTACAGTTTGTCCCCATACTTTTCATGTATTTGGTTTGGCTATGACCATAGCCACATCCTCAGAATAATCTTTCTCGACATTCTGAAAACCCTATGTAGCTAAGATAAACTATACATTTCAACACCTCTATCACATAATGCCTATGAAAACACATGCATTTAATAAATAATGTTACAATTAATAAGACTAGATTCCATGCCCCACAGCTCTATGTGAACAAATAAGGCATTAATTTCCCTAGGAGAAAGCTAAACTCCCAAGACATATTTCAAAGCCTCTTTCAATTATCATAGTTTGTGGGATTCCTTTAGTTATGAGTGAATAATAATGTCTTTCCATGTTCAATGCCATCTTTGGATGTTTTTAGTTCCACCATACCACCTTTCAAAAATGTTTGGGGAATATCTAATCAATGAAATGTGTAAAATTTAAAAACTCTAAACTTTACTATAAACTTTATGTTTCATTTATGAAAGATTAGTCTTCATACATATTTACGGGTTTTTTTGCATGAGACTCATATATTTTGAAATATTTCTTTACTGAGCAAATATCTACTGATCATTAATTACCATCTGTGATTTAAAAATGCTTCCTGTTCTTAGTGATACTACTTGTAATATCTAGAGGTATCATAAATCCTAATGCATCTCTATTATGCCAGGCTCATAGAACACACAATATTCAGCTCCTTTACTGCACGAATTATGATCTATTTACCTTAAAATAAAAGTCTCCTTGTCATAAGACCTGTTGAATTTCAGCTTGCATTGGGTGGTATCTGCAAACCCAGTTGGGGCTTGAATTATTATCCTGATATGCCAGGCTATGAAATAAACCTCATTACTCAATTTTTCTTCTATAGAGATCTTTAAAAAAAATTCAAATGTACTTCAAATGATCATTCTCTTCTCATTTATTCCTCTGTGTGAAGTGTTTAGAGCTCTTGGAATCATAGGTTCTCAAACTATAGTGTGCATTAAAATCTCTGTAGGTTCCATACCTAGAGATTCCAAATCAGTAGGCCAATAATGAGACCCCAGATATGACACTGTCAGCAAATTCACTGGATGATTCTGGTGCTGCTAACCTTGGATCACACTCTGAGACTCTCTATTTTAGAGTATGAAACTCTAGGTTCAGAATTCATGGAAAACAGAGAAATTTCTGAGAGACAATACTTTCACCCCCCACCCCCCCCACTGTGTTTCAGTGTTTCGTAACATTTTGTATGAAGACAATCCATGATAAATTGATTGTGATCCTTAATTTGAATTAGTAAAAATGGTGATATTCCAGATAAGTGTTATGTGAAAGGATAACTGGCAAAACTAAGTGGGTTACACATTTTAATAATGAAAATGCTTCTAAGTGATGAAGAAGGAAGAGGAAGAGGATTATTAGATGCAAATGTAGCTGTAGAAATTACCATTAGGGACAATTACATCAAATAGATCTTAAAATTAAGCAAAAGAAAAAAGGGGAAATAAAATGTCAGTATAACTAAAAAAACTTTTTGAGTCAATAGTGAATATGGGTATATGAATATTAACTCAAATACTCTGCAAATTGTGATTAAAAATTAATTTTATAATGAAAAAATAGAAAATTATTTTAAACCCTGAATCCTACCAGGAGCTTATCTTGAGCAAGACTATAAAAGCTATTTGTTGTGATCAATTGTATTGTTTTCAAATCTAAACTGAGCAAATGCATTCATTGAAAAGGTAGATGCTGGTAAATTGTCTTTTGACAAGATGATGATATATTCTTAATGGCTACAGTTTAGATGATCAGACCAGAGCAATACACAGTGGCAGTCCTATGACAGGGATGAAAGACATCATGGCATCCTGATCAATCACTTTTGTTCTCACAGAGTCAAGTACAATGTGGACACGGACCACAATGATAATTAATACATCTGTGTTCCTCTTGGTATTTTGATATGCTTTAATGCCACATTATTTCTGCTAATGTACTTGATTCCTGCTGTAGATTATAACATTCCAATAGGAAAAGATCTTGGTTGTTTAAATTTTGAAATGTTCCTGCTATATTCTACCATCTTGAGCTATTTTATATTACTGCTTTAATCCATCCCTGAGGTGAGGTTGGTAGACTGCTACCCAGATAGGTGCTAGATAATTTAATTTGAAATGTGGATTCCATGAACACGTGAGCTGACTTCAAAACTGGGTATCACCAACAGATATACATGCTCTGTCCTTAGCAAATTGTGATGTGATATTTGGATAGTAGCACCTAGATCATTTTTTTTTCCATAGCAAAATCTTCTCACTTGCTTCTTTTATTTTTTAATTTTTAAAGCATTTTATTTTTTAGAGCAGTTTTAAGTTTACAATAAATGAGAAGATGGTACAGAGATTACCCTTATACCCCCAGTCCCATATATACATAGCCTCTCATTATCAACATCAGTCACCAGAATGGTACATTTTTAACGAGGGATGAACCTACATTGTTACATCATAATCACCAAAAGTCCATAGTTTACCTTAGGATTTACTCCTTGTGTTGTACCTTTTATAGTTTGGACAAATGTATAATGACACATATCCAACATTATAAAGTCATACAAAGTATTTTCACTGCCCTGAAAATCTTCTGTGCTTCTTTTGACTATTCTCAGCTCTCAATATGATATGGGGACACACACTTGATGACTAATACTTGAAAATGGCCAATATAAGGCCAATTTAATTTTATATCTAATTTATAAAATTTTCTAGTTCCTTTTTGTGTTTATCCTCCAAATCTTGCCACTTTTTGGTTACCAAATAATATACAATAGATCACATATAGGAAAACAGAGAGAGCTACAAGTTTTCAGTATTATCGTGTTTGTTTGTTTGTTTTTTTATCTTGTTCTTTGATTCAAACAATTCTAAAACTCATGTTTATATAGGTGGGCAATATTTGTCATATTTATTGTATAATTATGCTCAAACTTTCATTCAATAATTTCAACAAATATTTATTGAGTGCATACTGGATGCCAGGCATAGTTTCTGGATTCTGAATAAATAGCAACATACAAGACCAGTCATAACACTGATGTATGAGGCTTGTATTTTAATGAAGGAAGAGAGATAACAAATATACAAATGTGTAGTTTGTCAGGGGGAGAAAAATGACAAGGCAAAAGAATAACACATCGTGGATGGTAGAGAATGAGGTGATGTGACTCCTCATTGTTGTATAGAGCAGGCAGGAGAATCCCCTCTGAGAAGGTGGTTTCTGAGCAGATGCACATCTTACTCTACTAAGTATGGGTCAGTGTTCTCATTGTACCCTGAGGGGTACTCTTTCCTAGGATAGTCCCTTCACACTGTGTACCAGTGCTCTTTTGGTTTAAAACAAAGAAAAAATAAAAATAGAAATAAAGCTTAAAAAAACACTAAAAACTCCTTCCACATGGATGAGTTATGAAGCCTTCCTATCTGACCAAAAGAATCTCAGCCCAGCTGAACAGGTATTGTGAAATTGGGACTCACTTTATCAAATGGCCATCACTAGGGTCCAATTTTTCTCATAGGTACAATTTAACCAGCAGTTGGAAGTTTCAGTGAATATGCATTGCTTTCCAAGCTACTGGCTTTATTAAGTTAAACCAGATACAGCTCTGCCATACCAGGGCTTAAAATTACAACTCTGAATCTCTCAAGTACATTAACACCCCAGGCTCTCAGGTCTGTACTGGCCCTAGTACCTCAGTAAGTCATATACCTTCTCAACTTCCACTTTACTGCCACAGCTAAGAAGTCCCTTTAAGTACCTGAAGATTTCTCTTTTTCTCTCTCTTTTCATCTATGTCTTTTCATTGACAATAATATATCTTTACTGTTATGTATTTGAAGCTTAAGGTATGAAGCTTGGTAGAGGTGGGAGTATGTCCAGAATTTACTCAGTCCCCTAACAGAAGTCCTCTCAATTAGAAGTTGAAGAGTCTATAGTGTTTTCTGTGTGTTAAACTTCAATCTTAAAACCATTCATAAGAAGAACTACACGTATTTTATTTGATGTATTTTAACAACTTATTCTACCCATTTAATTTATGGTGACAAACACTACTTTATTATTTGGAAATTACCTGACTACCCATTAAGTAAGACAGTAGCCAAGTTTGTACTGTTGCAGAGAATGAGAAAAGTAAGCCTGAAGGATCAAAGTTTGGACAAGTTAGTGTTCATCTTTAGGCTTCTGCTTTCCCGGTTAACTCTAGGAGACTTGACTGGAGTGATATAAAACACTTTTATTGTCCATCAAGGTCACAATGGACCACTGAAAAAATGCACTTCAAATGGCTGAGAAAAACAAAGTCACAGTGTTTGGCTTCAGACAAAGACCTCAAAAGATTTAAGTTATGCTTCAAGTTATGCAACCCCCAACTACAAACAGTTATACATGATGGTTATAGAATCCTCTTCCACTAAAGATCTTATGAAACCTGCGGAAATGCTTTCTCAAGAGATAGACACACATCGATTTATAAGACGTTCTTTCTTTCACTGATTAGGTAGCAAGAAAAGTTGTCTTCTATAGGAAATAAACAGACTTTTACTTCTAAGGATAAATGCTACATTTAAAATCCCATATCAAATTGGGTATGTATCCAGAAAAGATAAAAACTCTAATTTGAAAAGATACATGCACACCAATGTTAATAGCAGCATTCTTTACCATAGCCAAGACATGGAAGCAACCTAAATGTCCATCAACAAGTGAATGGATAAAGAAGTGTGATACATATAGAAAAGGGGAGGGAGAGGGATAAATTAGGAGTATGGGATTACAGATACATGCTACTATATATAAAATAGATAAACAACAAGGATTTACTGTATAGCACAGGGAACTATATTCAATATCTTTTAATAACTTATAATGGAAGAGAATCTGAAGCTGTACACCTAAAACTAACACAATATTGTAAATCAACTATAGTTAAAATAAAATAAATTCTATATCAAATTGTCAATTAGTATGAACCAAGAATGTGGACTACGTTCAAACTGAGTTATTAAATCCATAAAAATTTCACACTACATATTTGTTTCACATTTTCCAAATGAAATAGAAATCCGTTCAATGTCATATCATCAATTTTATTGATATTTCATTAAAATGTGTTACAATTCTATAAAGCCTTGAAATAGATCTTATTGTACTGTGCTAATTTTTTAACCATATATCACAGTGAGTATGCATTTGTTTTGTGTTTTTGTAATTTTTTTTTAAAACCTACGAGAAAAATTTCAGTAGAGTAGTTTATCTTATTTTTCCTCCCTAAAATTACTGTCTGGTTTGCAAAGGAAATCTCTCATTAGGAAACTTAGTACAACTATGAATAATATAAAAGAAGTTATCAGGAAGGAAGTTATCACTCCATGGAAGTGAATGAAGCATAAGTGGGTGAGATGGTGAAATCTCATCCTCACTCTCCGAGTTAGAATTCCAGTTAATGATTCCTACGTGTTTAAGTTTCAGGTCAGAAAAAACCTCAAAAATATATGTGGCCTGATTCATATTCTGAGAGATCCAAGCTACTTACCAATTTCAGATGCTCAATCGCCTAATCATCTTGGATATGGATATTGAGTTTAAAACAGCAAGCTCCAGAACTGTATACGAAAGATTAAAAAAAAAGAAAAAGATGTAAGCTGAAAGAATTACAATTTATATTGTATTATTTTGAGAAAATAATTTTAACCTACCAGAAATTATAGTTCTATAAAGTAAGTATAAACCAAGGTATTTGATTTATCTGAAATAGTCAGATAAGCAAAAACAGAGTATAAATAAGTTATTACTGTATTGGACCTCATTTTGCCCACCAGAGTATGGGGCGGACATGAAACGGATCCCTTCAGAATGAGCTCAGACAATAAGGATGTTCGCGTTCCTTGTAAAAGCCCATCAGAAAATCCCCTCTATATTAGAGGCTCTTAGCAATCAAGTAGGTACAATGATCTACTCTGTGAATGAAAAATCAGTACCCTTGCTATCCAGCCCAGTGCATGGATGATCTTCAGACATTTTATGGACTCATAAAAATGCCCAAGGTGGCAGAAATAGAGGCTGTCACTGGATTTCTACTCACAAAGACTGACTTGACTACTCTGATCTAGATTGTATGATTCCAGCAATGAAAATAAACAAACTAACTCCAAATAAATCAAACTTTTGGTTCCCATTTGACATGATGTATTCAAGAAACCAACCTGGAAGCAAGTTATTATACAGAGCCCCTTTTATATTAAAAGTTACAGTTGGTTTTCTTCCCTTGAATAAACTTTTTTGTGGAAATGGATGTGCCTCCCCTCCATTCAAATAACTGCCAGCACTTCTACAAATAGATTTGTCACATGCATCAAATACTATCCATCATACACAATCTTACATAGTACTGACTCACTCATAGAGATTATTTAACAGCAAAAGTAGGGCAACAGGCTGATGCCTTTGGGATTCTCTAACACTATCTACTTTACCACCCAGAAACTGTTTTACTGAATAATGCAATGACGTACTGATTTGTATGATGTGATTAGAATCAGATGCCAATTAATGTTGCAGTTTCTCCTATAGGTAAAACGCATGAGTCCTAGAACCAATGGTTGGAGTTGTCAGTGACTTCATGTTTCTACCCAAGTATATACCTTCACAATATTTTTAATTTTTTCACCAACAGGTCAGGTTCTATGGACATCCCGATTTTTTCACCCAAGCGATACTTTCTACTAGGGGACCCAACAATAGTTCCACTAGTTTGGAATCTAAGAGTTGGTGACTGAGGGTTGTTCATGCCACTAAACATAAGAAAAAAGAATGTTTCAGTATTTGATAGACTATTTCATGGTAATAAAACAGTAATAAAGGACAATAATAAAACCATTATAAAATAGGAGCCCAGAAAAGTACAGTTGGAGTTCAGGTGATTGAGACACTTTCTTTTCTGAACTATGTCCAAAATTATGATTACATTACTGCAAAACAAAACAGGAAAGATCGTCAAGGCTTTAAACCACTCAGGAAAGGAAGTTTGGTTCACTCCACCAGTGAAAGATTAGCAACAATACTATAGATCTGATCCAGAGAGCTGCTTTCTCTGCAACAATTAGTAAGGCAGGAAATCAAGAAACAGCATTTGGGATGGTTATCTTTGGAGACATAGGTGCCTTCACTTCAGTTTAGAATATCAGAAACCCCTACCATCTCTGCAACTGTAATTCCTCTAGCCATGTCTGTTGCTTAATGTGCGTGGGTAATTAATCAATGAATACACAAGCCTCAGCCTTGCAGGCTGACACCTTAAAATACAGTATCTCCATTGACTGGGGTAGGCACCATATACAGAAGAAGCAGAAGAAAGTCATTCTGCACCTCAACTAAAATTCCAAATCTTACACTTGGCAATTCACACAAATGTAGGAATTGGTGAAAATTAAAACAGGTCCAAAAACTTGGTCATAAGATTATCTGGGAAATGAAGTTTGTTGGTCGCTTGCTTGCTTCATCCAGCCTCTGGAGGAGTCTTACCCCAGAGGGTGGTTGAATGGATGTGTTGACCCATGATCTGTACTATATGAAGAAAATCAACTACAACTTGGGTTTTATTTGCATACCAGAAAAGAATCTACTCTCACTTCATATCCCAAATACATGTTTAATCATATATCTTGATAGTCTTAACTTTCCACTGATCTTTCTCCTACTAATACATATAAAGTGTGTTAGAGGTAGATAAAATTACCTTTATGTTCATAGTTTATAGACTATCACATCATATTATGATATTTCACAGGAGAGAGGGGGCATCACTCAAGGCCATGTACTTTTCATTGGTATTCAGGCTATCACCCTGTAGAAATAGGGTAAAGCATGTGTGTGTGTGCACACGCACATGCATGCACACACAACGTACAATTATGTAAACTGGGGACGTTTTAAAATTGTATCTATGAAAAAAAGTATTTCTGTGTGTGACTGTCTCTTTATATTTTAAACACACAAGGGATGAATATAATAGATACTTTCCAGCCATTGTCTCTCATCCCTTTTCTTTAAAAATCAGTATCCCTCTTTTCCTTTGTGGAACAATTCTCACATTCCCTGTGTTCTTCATGGAAATGTCTATCAAAGATCTATCACTCTGTATGCTCCTCCCCTAATCCCTTGCAGAGTGTACCTGACCAGGTAGACCACTCACACTCTCCCTTCCAGAAATTAGAATCCCAGAATAACAAGTGAACAAAAGGCAGATGAAACACTGAAAAGAGGCTGTTTTAAAACTCCTGGAAAACATCAGGGAGATTCACGGATCCCATGATGCCTAAGCTTGTTTTCTCAGATTTTTCTTTATTTCTGTGAGATTCCCAATATTATTCCAATATATCTGTCTTAGTCTGTTGGGGTTGTTATAATAGAATTCCATGGGCAGGGTGGCTTAAATGACAGAAACTTATTTCTCACAGATATTGGTGTGTCCTCGGATGGTAGAGAGAGAGATCATCTCTTTGTGTCTCTTCTAATAAGATGCTAATCCCATTCATAAGTGCTCCACCCTCATTCCCTAATTACCTCCTAAAAAGCCCCACCTCCAAATGCAATCATATTTGGGATTAGGGTTTCAACATACGAATTTGGGGGGACACAGATATTCAGTCCATAGCACTATTCATTTTCTTCAGTTATCTTATTGATTCATACACTAATGAAATCTTATTGATCAATTAATATTGGTTATAAACAGACATATGTCTTGAGCAATAGGTTAATAGTTTCACATGCTTTCTCATATTTAATGTTTACTATAATGAGTGAAGTAAATGCCATTATAACTTTAAAGATTAGGAAATGAAGATTTTAGAGAATCAAAGTAACTTGAGTAAAGTATCAGACAAGAAACTAGCAGACACAGGACCCAAGGCTACAGTTCTCTGACTTTAAAGTTATGCTCTTAAATAAAAACATTGCTGTATGGAGAGAGGAGAAGAGAAGAGAGGAAAGAGGAATTTATTATTGTTAGTTAAAAAACTATTAACAATTCTGTAGAACAAATGTTGCACCTTTATGCCTGATATTTTTCTACCCAGAATCTAGGAGAATATAAAATACTGGACCAGAACTAGTATTGAGTCTTTAGTAATATAGATAAAAAAAGACAATGTAAAAAGAAAATTTATCCTTCTAGTTTGAATATCTGCAGTTTTTGGCTGATAGGAAAAGATGAGACTGACATGTTAAATGATTTTCTTAGTAGACACACTGGTATTCAGAAAAAGTAAACACACACACACACACACACACACATATACACCCATGTAAAATATATCTTATGACACACTAAGGTTTTCTATTGAGGTTTTGACTCCTTAGCAGCAACTTGTGCTCTGAGTAAAAGCTGCAGGAACAGGAATGTATTGATTCCCAAGTGATGATATGAGAATTCCATTCCATGTATAACATGTCCTAAGGATGTTACCGACCCTCATCTGGATACAACTCTTCTAAACAAATATCTATTCCATCTATTCCATTGAGCAACATTAACACGCTGTGACCTATAGTGACCAGATAAGGCAAGTTTTGAGTATTAAACAGTCATTCCCCAAGCCATCTACACATCACTATCAGAGATGAGTTTGTCATTCCCCAGACCTACTGAAATAGAATGCAGGATACGGGTGGCCTGACATTTGTATTTTGAAAAATGACATGAGCTTCTGATGGGCAATTGTTCTTGATATGTAATACATAATATGGCCAAGTGAAGAGTCAGATTTGCTATTGATCCTGGCCGTGCTCCGAGAAAACTATGTGGCCCCAAGAAAATTATTAAAATTATGTAGGCTTTTACTTCTACATCGGTGAATTTAGATATTCACATTTTAAAGAGTATATTTTAAAAGGTACATTTTACATTTATAAAAATTATTGAATTATAATAAGCCTGCTATGGCACTAGTATATAAAAAGTGATTTGTTTAAGTTGCCATAGAGATAACATAATCTAGGTTTACTCTGAATGCAAGATTTCTTGATTTTTGTTTTTTAATGTACCTAAATATTTCCTTCATAATTCATAGGAGTAAATTTCTCTGTCTTCATAAATGTGATAAAAATAATTGATTCTAAAATGTACCGTCTACATGTCATCATCGAGTTTAAGGGAGAAACTATGAGTTAGGTGCCAAAATATTAATGTAGACATGTTATGGCCTTATGTTTGTCATTTAGAAGTTACAGATATCATAGAATTGGACCTTATCTGAACCTTAGTTTTGTTTCTTTTCTTTACTATGGCAAAGCACAAATGCCAAAATCATCATTTGGGAAACACAGCAGTTGTCAGGAAAAGTAGATGGTTGCACTGTCTTCCTTTTCTCATACTGACAAACTTATTTTTGAAATGCTGATGGAAAATTCAAATTGAAGTTTGCCAAAAAGAATTCAAACTGTATTTTCACAAAAGTCTCTGTTCCTCACAGGAGAAAATAATTTTTGTTATGAAAGTCATAATTAGGGATAAATTCTTTAATTGAATATATGGTCAATTTTGTAGTTAAACTTTTATGTGAAAACGAAAATGGCATTTTTTATAGTATTCTAGATGTAGGAAGTTAGAGGCTTATACACAATAACATTAAATATTAAATATATATATTATGTATTTAAAAAGAGAATATGTTCTCATGTGGTTTTATTTGAATTTATTTTGATACGCCTATGATGTTTACCTAGACAGAATGTCAACTTATTTGCAGAAACTTAAAATCTATGTGGAAAATATAATATCTGTTAATTATTTTTCTATTGAAGACAAATAATAAGTGAGTAGATTTCTAATAATTAAATTAAGAAGCTCGCTGGAAGGTTAGATAATTGTTTATCTATGCCCATATTTCACAACTAAAAATGCAAATTACTCACAGCGACTGTAAGTAAAATGCCATCTTCAAATATTCACATGGAATTGGAAAAATTGAAGGATGTTAAGAGAGTTTGTAAAACCTGCTTATTTTACAAGTAAGTAACTTCTTCAAAGGGACACATTTACATCATATTAAAACTGAGTTCGGAGTCTTATTTCCAGGTTTATTTCAATTTAGTGTCAGTTCCTGGATGATTTCCATTACTCGGTCTATTATTAAAAAATAAAAAAGAGGAAACAAATGTTGGGAAACAAAGACCAATAAATTCAACCAAAGAAAAGAATTCAGATGAAAATATACATCCAAGGCTGAATTTGCTTCCACCATATGGAGCTTAACTAAAATGGCCAGACTTTCTCCTGAAGGAGGGATGCAGAACATTTATAGGAATCATGCCAATAACCTTGTCACCAACAACACATTAATCTCTGCTTTGCTCAATTTTTCTTTACATGTAAAATTTTCGTCCAAACTTTTCCATTCTCTCTTCAATTCACTTCAGTCTGGCTTTAACCCCCATTTCACAGAAATTTCTTTCATTAACAATGATTATGACTTTAAAGTGAATGGTCAATTTCTTCTCACTTTATCTGACTTCCTAACTTTGAATATACCTTGCTGTTACTTGCTTCTTGAAATATTATTTCCCCTAGCTTCTATTTATGATTTTCCTCTAATGTTTCCAGCCTCTCTTCAGTCTCCTTTGTTGACTACTATCCCTCCTCCAGAACTATAATAATAGAGTGCATCAAATTTTGGCCCTAATCTATTTTTGCATTCCCAACACTCTTTAGGACATCTCACCCATTCCATGACCTAAGTTCCATTCCCTACACAAAACACACAAACATTTATTGTTATTTCAAACCACTTTTCTGTGTATGAGAAACAATAGCTGACCATTATTTGTTGTATATGTGAAGATGTCTCGAAGGCCCTTTGAATCTCACATGCCCTAAAGTAAACTTATGATCTTCCTCAGAAATGAATTGCAAAATGATGTTCAAGTTGGCATTTCTTTAGTATTACTTAAAAGAAATTGCACCCAACACAAAGAGAATTCCTATAAGCCCCATAGAGGATGTATTTCAGACAATACCTCTCTCTATAAAGTTCCCTTTAACATATCTCTATGACAGGCCACCACCAATCTTATAGTGGCCTCTCAAACTGCCTCGTCCTCTGCAAAAAAGAAATCATGCTCTGAGTTGTAAGTATAATATCACCAAAGCCAATATTCTTACAGTTCATTCATTCATTCACTCATTATTTATGCATTTAGCAAATCCTGAACTTATAGCAATGAAATAGAGAAGACAAGGTCCCTATAAGTTCATGGAACTGACAGCCTAATAGGAGGAAAACAAGTAATAAATATGTAAATAAATAAGATGATTTCAGATAGCAATTAAATATTAGAAAATTAAACAGGAAAATGTGTACAGGTTATCTTGGAGTTGGGTACTACTTTAGCTTGAATAAAAAGACAGCTCTTTAAGGAGACAATGATTTTGGTGAGACTAGAAAGATGGAAAGATCCAGGAGAACAAAGAGAAAAGAGCAAAACAATCTAGGCAAGGATGTAGAAGTTCTGATCGCCAGGGGGGCAGAAGAGGTCTGAGTGAGTGTGCATGTCTGAGGACAGAAGGACAAGGGTGGACAGAAGAAAATAATCAAGGGAGAGTTTGTGGGGTGGGGGAAACAATAAAAAAGATGAAGTGGTGGGTAAGAGAAGCAATGCCCCTTTCATGTAAGGTCCCTGCCTGTGGAAAAAATATATATATATATTTAATTTTAAATATAACGGGAAACTGGGAGTGAGGGGTTTAAGAGGATCAATAATATGATTTGGTTTACATACCCAAATGCTTTTTCTCACTAGTCAGAGAGAGAGAGAGTCAGTTCTTCTCTGATGGCAAAAGCTCTGAGACATAAAACTTAAAAGTAGTTAGAGACCATGTCCCCACCTTGTAGAGAGAGTCATCATAATACAAATCAAGCTAACAATCAGAGAGAAGTAAAAATAGAATACAGAAAAAGTTCTGCATTATTTATCTATTGATACATGACAATAGATAAGTTACCTGAAGTAGTAGAAACTTAGAACAGCACACACATTTTGTTATCTCTTAGTGGTTGTGGGTCTTGAATCTTATACAACTTATCCTGGACCTCTACTTCAGGGTCTCTCACAGGCTATAACAAGATGCCCACTGAACTTTCGTCATGTCAAATCTCAACTGGGTAAAGATTTGCTTCCAAGATCATGTGACTGATGGCAGGATTCCATTCCTCGAAGGTTGTGAAGAAACTGACAGGCTCAGTTACTCACTAACTATTGGCCATAGGCTGCCTTCAGTTCCTTGCCACATGGGCTTCCCCAGCAAGGCAGCTTGCTTCATAAAAACACACATGCTGAGAAGTCAACAGAGAGTCTACTAGAAGGACAGAAGTCATCGTCTTTGAAAACCTGTTCATGGAAGTGGCATTCCATAATTTTTGCCTTATTCTATCTTTTAGAAACAAACTATTAGATCCAGCCCATACTCAAAGAGAGATTACACAGGGCAGGAATACTAAGATGCAGGAATCATTGGAAGTGATATTAAATGATTCTCTAGCATAGTCTATCCTCTGGCCTCCAACGATTTATGTCCCTCTAAAATACTCTCTCAAGGTCGTCGGAAGTCTCATCCCATTATATCATCAGCTCAGAATCTTCATCACTAAAATCAGTTCTAGTGATGATTGTTCAGGACTTCTCTGTTACCTGTGACTCTCCAGGTTAACCCTGTGCCACCTATTGATGCCACGTGGAGCAAAAGAATCACCTAACCAAGACTTTCCAGATTCCTTAACCACTTATTTGCAGGATTTAATAAAATGGTTATTATTGTAAACAACTGGATTTTTGCTATATAGCAATTGAGAACCAGAAAAATTTACTGGGAATCCCAGTCCTTAGAACAACATAGTGCAGGACCACAAAATATACCCTGCAATAGGAGCATGTCAAACGTCTTGAAGCAAAGCATCCTTATATTTCATGATCAGATGTTCAGAACACATTCCTTTGGGAGAATAGATGCTGAAGGCCAAACAGCTACAGTACAGCACATTAGGTAGGTGTTAGCACCAACCTTGATGCTTACAGAAGGCTTTCTATATTCCTCTATGGGGCACACAGCCATTCAGAGGCTGCAGATAAGGGGGTTACTCTGACAACTACTAAAGAGTAGCAGGACATGCCACCCCAAAATATGCTGCTTTGGTATATTGATTTCTTTGAGCTGTAGGCACCTGATAAACAACAAATGCAGAGAGAAGCTTTCTCTAAATTCCCCTTATCTGCCAAAAGATATATCCTCCAAAAGGAACTCAGTTGTCATAAATCCCCTCTCTGGGAATTTCATTGACCAGGGAAGATATACTCTTATGACAAGAGAGAAAACTTTACTACACCCAGACAAACTTTGTCACAAACTGTCGTATCTTCCAGCTTTTCTTCTACAGCCCCATTCATCTTTCCTAAAAATCATTGATTCTACCTTTAAAAAGTATTTTCCTATTAATATGGCATTTAGTCTAAATTCTAAACCACCTCGAAGAGTTACTCATTTTTCCCTGGTATCTTTCATGTATACATGTGGTATACATGTTAAACTTCTGTTTATTTCTCTTTTACTAATCTTTTTTTAATAGGGGTCTCAGCCATGAACTCAGAAGGGTAGCAGGAACATTACTTTCCTTCCCCTACACCACACATATGATATGCATTATTTCTGCATACATCAAGATGTGATGGAAGACACAGTGTTTCTCAGGTCCCCATTCCTCCCCAACCTTATCAGGAAGAGCTGGGAACAAGAAAGTAACATCAAGCAGTTCCTATCCCACTTCACTGTGTAGAAGAGATATCAACTGTCTGGAGGTTGGTGAATTTGTTCAACATGGGTCTCAGTAGGCACATGGCTGGACTCCCAAGTCTTTAAACCAATGAACAGTTAACTTCTGCTTATGAGGCTTTACCTTAGCAAAAGCTGGCTGATTTTTAAAGAAAGCTTTGAACAGCCTGTTGAATAGAATTGTATTCAGTTAAGAAAAAGAAGACCCATCTTTGATGGTCAGGGGATAGGAGGAATAGGACCATCAGCCTGGCACTAGGGGAATGTAGAAATCAGTCTTCATGGTTGTGGCAGAGACTTTCATGGCAGGGTTTTGACACACAGTGTAAAGTATTTACCACAAGCTTTCTGTATGCTAGAAGGCTTATCCTGGAACTGCCCGCATTATCTATACTAACTTCTGTTGTTATACAGGCTCATGACTTTAAATATCTTCCTACTGATGGCACTCAAATGTCACTCTGGTCTCTACCTATCACCCAGATACCACGTTCGTATTTCTACCTGCTCACATCTCCTCCTGGATATCTAATTAACATCTCAAACTTGACATATTGGAAATCAACCATTTGTTTTCTTTCCCTCAACCTACGTCTCCTCCGATCGTCTAAAATCCCACATACGATTCTTCCATTCACCCATTGCTCAGATTAAAAGAAAAACTTGGAGTCACCTTTGCCCCCTCTCTTTCCCTCATATCACACTGTGATCCATCAGCTAAGTATACCTTTAAATTTACCCTAAATCTATGCATTTGACTCCATCTCCATGGCAACCCTTCTGACTCATGACACCACACTCTTTCAAGTGGATATTGCAGTAACCTCCTGACTGGTCGTCCTGATTCTATTTTTACACTCCTAAGCTCTAAAGCTATTGTGATCCTGTAAATGTAAGTAGGATTACGTTAAATTTGTGAATTCCAAAAAGGGTCTTTCTATTCCTAATAAACCAGCTTAAGGACTTGTCACCTGGAGATGTCATCTTTGCCCTCCCTTCCTACTTGAGCCCCATTTCTGGTATCCACTAGCAGCCAAACCACTTCAGTAAGTCTTATCATCACCACAATGACAGCAAGTGTCGTTTGAAAGCAGGTGTGTTACCAAAGAAGCCTTCTAGCCATTCCTAGCATTATCAATAGTTGAAGGGCTGGAGTATCTCTGAAAATGGCCTCCTTCTCAACCCTGTGATAATATGTCTGTTACCTCCAGAAGTAGATTTGTTTCTGCCTATACTGATTACTTCTCTTATCTCCAAAGAGAAAAGTGAAGACTTCCTTAAATACCAGTAGAAATAAACAATCACAGGAATGGTACAATATGTTGTACTGAGTAATTGGACCCCAATATGTCCTATTAGATTTATTATTTGCTCATGGAGGCAGTATTAACTTATGAATGAGATAAACCATGTCCTTGGTCATAGCTTTCATTTGGTTCCTACATATTTCCCTTTATTGTAATTCCCACCCCCCCAAACCCATGGGCATGTTGCACCTGGGCTTGAGGTTTCTTAAAAAAGGCTTTTAGTAATAAAAGAAGGTGAGTGTAGTTCAATAAATTGTTATGGGAATTGGTGTTATATTTTATTAACAATATACTTGGACTGGGAATGTTCGCCCACTTTGAAGAGATATATGAAAGGTAATGTGATGAAGTGACTTCCTATCGTTGAGTTTACAAAGCTCCTTTTGTTTGTAACTTATTGTTACTTTCAGTCTTTATGTTTCAAAGGTTTTAGATTGCTCCTTAGAGTTTGAAATTTATCTGTCCAGAACATCACAATGTCATAAAAAAGGGGAAAATATCCCCAAGTTCAAACTTCTGTTTTCTATAATAAAGGTATAAAAATCCCACAGAACTCATTCTTCATGGTAGAATTGTGTGACCCATACGCTGAGACTCAGGACAAAGAACTGCGTACATCTCCTCTCCTTCAGTTCCCAGCAGTTTTCATTTTCAAGCAACCACTACAAAGTTCTTTTTCTAGTTACTAAGATGAATACAAAAAGATTTAATGCTCCAGGGCATTTCTGTGTAAAAAAAAGAAAAAAAAATCCTATCACCTGAATAACTAATGCAAGCCCTAATGTGATATTCAACTTTATGATTCCAGTTTAGACAGAGAGAAAACAGATGAATTACACTTGAATACATACCAAAATATATTTGACGCTTCAACTTATAATGTAATCTTTCAAATGAAAACAAAAAAGGTAGACCTTTCATATGCCAGAGGTACCAAGCTTTTGACAATATCTGCATTTATCAGTGACAAAATGACACTAACAGAAAATAGACCACAAAATGCAAAGATATCAACTGCTCTCACATGAGAAAGCTACAGCTCCTGAGTTTTGACCTGCATTTTTTATATAATTATGTTAGTTGTAATCACAAAAAAAATTATAAACTTGTGGAGTTTGGGAATCTAAAGTATTTGAAAACATCTGAATCACATATTCCATGTGGGAATTTGACTAATGCAAAGGTGCTTTACAGAATCATGATTATCAGAAAACTCCCTTTGGGGAAGAATACCCCTTTTTTTTTTTTTTGGATCTGAAGTGTATTTATTGGGCTTCCCATTAAACCTTTATTTAATTTATTTATTTATTTACATCTTTATTGGAGTACAATTGTTTTACAATGGTGTGTTAGTTTCTGCTTTATAACAAAGTGAATCAGTTATACATATACATATGGAGAATACCCATATTTTGAAAGAATTAGCATATGCAGTCCTTTGAAAACAAAATAATTGAAACTCTCTTTAACAGATTATATTTAAAAAACAAGCAGTAATTACTTTTATTATTCTTATATACTTCCAAGATGTTAAAATCCAATAATCCTTAAAGATGAGGAAAAAATCTGAATCCATGTATGTAAAAAAGCCAATATATATAGTCATTTTATTTTAAGCTTTTCATCACAAAATTAGATCATGCTTTTTCAATTGCAAAAGGTAAAATTATCCATAGATACATGTTTTCACTTCCCTGTCTTTGTCAATGACAACAGCAGTGTAATGGAAAGACTACTAATTGGAAAAACTGGATTCAAATTCTGCTTTGCAACTCTCTGCTCCAATTATGGTAGGCAATCCAGTTAGCTTGCTTGGGTCCTAGTTGCAGTGCAAAAAATTTCTTTCTGTCCCCATGGAAGGGTAATTAAACTTGTTTCTTTGGATCTCAGTAGTTATAATAGGACTAACAAGTACAAGCATCAAATTCAAGTTAAAATTTCTACAAGTTAGAGGTACACAAAGATGGTACAGGACGCAGGAGGGATACATATTCAAACTTAAACTTATACTGGTTAATCACATGGCAAGAATCTGGGAGAGGAGACCCAAGCCTTGAAAGGGACACAGGACTAGAATTTCTACTAACCCTGAGATTTTATAATTTTCTGGCTTCCATATTTCTAATCTTCCTCAAATACTGCTTTCATCAGGGCACTTCCTTTTGAAAAGCCTCATTAGTTTAAACCATATTGTATCCAGTTCCTCTGAATAACTGTCATGGTCTATGATCTCTATTTAAATATATTTATCCCTCAAAATATCTTCTACTCTAGCCAGAATAGTCTTCACCTTGTGCCACAAATACACCATGGCCATGCCTACCTCCATTTATTTTTTTAACTCAGAATGCCATCTTAATTTTCCTTTTCTGTTTAGGTTAATGTCTTCACTATCATAGGCTAATTCCTCAATATCTGGTCTAATGTTTTAAACACCACCTATCACCCCATTAATGCAGGACTTTTCTTGTCCTAAGGTTGTGGGAATGGCTGAGCACACAACAACCAACTCTGGACAAATGAGATCAAGGGCAGTTTATTAGTCACAAATACTCACAGCCTGGAGGGGAGGAGGACCCTACATGCCATTCAGGGTCCCACAGGGGTTGCACTTAGGAACAGAGTAAACAACAAGAGTTTTGTAGTATCAAGAGAGTGAGTGCCACCAGTATCAAAGGAAGGATACGATTGGCTTGTTTGAATAATTCCATGGGCTAGCAGGGAACTGAAACCTGCTACTCAGGTAGAAGCAAGAAATTTATCTGGTCCCTTTAATGAGAAGGGTTGTTTGGTTAGAGAACCATATTTGTGCAGGAGTATCCTGGGGAGGGGAACTTGCAGAAAGGCCATTTGAGGCCCTCCAGATTTCAAAGCAGCACATGATACTGGACTTTTAATTTTAGGTCTTACACCACAATTATATCTTATCTTCCCCATAAAACCTTCTGATCAAATTAGATAAAGTACACAGATAGGATTTTCAAATGATTACACTCATCTGTTATTTTCTCCTCTCTACTATAGCTTTTATTTATGTCCAACTGAATAGCTAGAATGTAAAATATTAACTGATATATGCATTCTTATTACTAATTTGCTATTTTTGTCTCAGTGTCTAGATTTCACACCCCCTAAGGGTACTGAATTTATAAAAACCAAACTTTTACTTCACTTGCTCTACTGAACAACACTGAATACATAGTAATCATTTGACCGATTTAATCATTCTGTAATGGGGCAGGAGGAAGTGAACACATAATTTGTAAAATACCCACTGAATTCTAATAACTTTGTTCATTCACCTTCACTTAACAGAATAGATGCATTTCAGGAAAACTAATTATGATATGTATTCCCTTTCCTATATAATTTCCATTATAAAATTGGAGATTTCTTTCTGTGTAAAACTAGGCCTTAATAGACTGTGTTAAACATCTCTAATGTGGAAGTGATTAAACTAATAGTCACATGAAATGCTGGGAAAGGGAAGAATTATTAAACAAGAAGTTTATGGACATTTAAAAAATAAAATTAAAACAATTGGAAATCAGAAAGGATTTATTAAGAAAGAATTACACAAAAATTGACTTAGGTTTTAACAGTCTTACTGATATCATTGATTTGGAAATTACCACATAGTATATTTTAATTTTGTTGATATATTTGACATGACTTAATATTCTTGAGGATTAGAAATAAATTTTAACTGGTGGAGGAGTACATAGAGCATATCGATTAATGTCAACATGACTAGAATTTTCTTCTAGTTTGATGAAAGATTCTGTCTTTGGTGTTGTACTGTACAAAAAATTTAATGACTAGGATAGGACACAGGAAGTAGGCTTATCAAATTTTGAATGGCATACAGTTGAGAGTGATGATAAATGAAAGAATCAGATGTAAAAATTATCTCAACAAGCTAGAATGTTCAGTCCAAAAAACAAGATTAAGTTTAATAGGAATATTGAAAATCAAGTCTTACATTTAGTTTAAAAATTGGTTGGGAAAGTTACAGGACAGGTGTATCTGGAAATACAGTTGGCCACGTGGTTAATAATGAACTGGCAGTGCTATAAAGTTAAAGTGATCAATGGCTGGTGAAGCACAGGGTCTAGATCGATGGGGTGCACCACTGCACACCACTGCTCTGCCCACACCCAGTGCCCTCATCTGTTGTGAATGTACAGAGAAGAACATGCCAGATACATGAGATGACCAAGTAAAAGATCCAATGGCTATAAGGTGAGGGAAGATAGAAGAGAGAATAGGCACAGTATAATTTTTAAGTAAAATACTAGGCTGTGATTTGCAAATAAAAGTTTAAGGTTTCTGTGCTTTGATTTTATACTTAATTCTATATTGAAGAATGAAGACATCATTACAAGAGATTGTAGTGGAATAATATACTTATATACTTGGATATACATCTAAAGTGACTCTGACAAAAATGACTACCAACCCAAAGTTGATCCATATTCACTAACCAATTTTCAAGCCCACGTCTCAGATCACCAGACTAAGAAAACGAAAGTATATACCTGAAGTCAAAATCCACTCAGAGGTCACCCACAAACACAGCTTCCCGTAGATATCTAACAAAAGGGTAACAAAAAGAAGCTGCAGGAAAAGATGAGAGATAGGATAACAATAGCACATTTCAAAGCTGTGTACTTCAAAGGGAGAAAAGTTGAAAGGGAGAAAAGAAAGCAAAGAAAGAGGTTGATAGGGATAGGAGGGGATCAGAAGCAAAAAGAACTTATTACAATGACTTTAAATTCACTACTTCTCTTTTTTCTTTTCTTTAAAGCTCACCCTAATTTATAATGCAACTTTGGCAAAGGAGATTTTCCAATTTGCATATTTACTTTAAGATATTCCAGTGTCAGGCAAATTGGATTTTTATTTATATTTAGCAAACTAATCATTTGCCTTGAGAAACAGAATGTTCTGAGACTTCTTTTTAAACAATTAAAGAGGCTGATATTCTCTCAGAATTTCCTGAGCTATTGGAAAACTGAAAATTGACAGAAAAATGAGTTTGTTATGCAAAAGAGCCTGACAGGTGGGCAAAGTATTTAAGGGGAATTGCAGTGACTTTCAATTATCTATCCTTAGACACTTATCTGTTCCTCATGGTGTCCTACCTAATGAATAACTCTTCTGCAGACAGTGAGAAAACCAGGATTATTAATTGCCACCAGGCTAAAATTAACAACAATCATGAGCAGTGTTAGGGGAAGAACCTGGTATAACATAGTTCATCTATCAAAAAAAGGAAGCTGAATATTCACCTTGATGATATGTACTGTACAATAGATGGTAAGGATCATTTTAGCATTATGCAACCTCATCAAATTCTATTGCTACTAAGAGCAAGTATTAATAAAAGTAAAGTAACTGTAAAACTATTTTCACTGGATTAATGTTTCTTGAACATGCTTTGATATTTATATTACCCAATCCTCAAAACTACCTTGAAAGCAAATATAATTCTGTTTACCCATACCTCAACATTAACCTCTGCAATGTGTTCAAGAAACTTAAGTTGATGTCACAAATCAAACTGATATTTAATGTTTAAACTGTATACACCTTCTTCTCCCAAGATCATAGTTCATAGTCTAGCAAGTGCTACCATTGTTTCTCATATGAGCTTGCAATTATGAAGCAAACATATGCAAATAAATGTCAACATATGGTGACAGAGTATATGGTGATAGAGTATATAGTATGACGTTTATCCATATTTAATATCACTTATTTTATTGTAAGTCATTCTATGCAAGTAATTTAATAATTAGGGTAGTAATAGAAAATTGCAAGGAAAGGACAAAAAAAGTGAAAAGTAGTAATTGAGTAAACAGAGACATTTTAACATAATTAATTTTCAAATAATTGTATAGGTTTCTGTGTTTCAGCTGCTGGATTCCTGCAACCAAACACTGACTAGTTCAAAGTCTTGCATACTGCCTCTTTCTAATCTCATTTCTTAATCACAACTTAAAAATAAGGAAATGGGAAAAAAAACAAGGCAGCAATTGCCCAAATAGCCTTTTAATTATAGTTTTCTGCTTAACTTTTGTTTTAGGGCTCCAACTTCCAAATAATCTAATGGTTCGGGGAACTGGGAAGTGACAATGAAAGTTCTCCATTCCAAATCTCTTCTTTCATTTCAAGGTCTATAAGATTAAAAGCTTGGCTGCAGATTACTGTTGTATGTAGAGACTTGAGTCTATGCCAAGGCAACTTAGAATGTAGTACATGCTGGAATGTTTGAAATGATTTAAAGTGCACCCTAAAGCATCACTGAGCAGTAAGCAGGGCAAACATACCTAGATATGTCCTGCTAGACCACTTCCATCTTAGAGTTTTCTAGAAGGAATTTTTCTTTAAGCGATTTCTAGGCCAACCATTGAACAATATCACAAAATTGGTCCAGAGTCAAGTGGTTCATACATAAGGAAGGAACTCATGATTTGCATCATATTCTCTTTAGTGTTGGAATTATCAAATATTAAATTGTTTTCTCTTCTATCAAAAGATCTCAGAGGAGAAATATTCTATCAGCTAAACCCATTCCTAAGAACAAGTAGATTGATAAATGTAGGGACTTGTGATTATATTTTGTTTTTGTTTTTTACTGTGTTTATCTTTTGAAAGACTAACTTTTCTAGTTCTTCAGGTTGAATTTGAAGCTAGGTAAATATTGCAATATTGAAAACCTTTATATAATGAAAATCAAAAATGTAAAAGACTGATTTTTTTTTTCATCCTGCAACCATGTTTCTTGATCATGTCTCTTCGTATTACCTATTGAATAACTTTGGAAAGCTGTTATGGTAAAAAAAAAAAAAATACAAAGAGTGAAATTAAATGGCTCTTTTCCAAGCCTTCTTTGGCCTTGTAGGGCAAATAAACAAGCTATTAAGTGCCATGACAGCCTCCAACTTAAGCCTTCTCTATGAGCTGCAGAGTTAAGAACTACATGAAAAGGATAAGAAATTAGAAGTCCTTAGATTATTAGCCTCCAAGATGAAGTTATCATACTTCCTTAAACCATGCAGTATTTATATCATTGTATATTGATATTGACTATCTCCTAAGATAGGGGAGATGTTTATTTCCTTATGGGAGGAATATAGGAGTTTTCATTGTTGTTTATTTTTGGTTTTGTTTCTCATATTGTCCAGGGGATTTAAATAAAGCTACTTTGGAAATTATAAAGAGTTGGCTAAGTGGCATGATGCTTTAACAAAAATCTGTGTGGCTTTTTAAAATTTAATTATCTCTTCAAGCATCTAGATACTATTCAGTTGCTGCCCTGGGTGTCATCCATATCCATACTTGCTAGAAGTTGAAAGAGACAGTACCTGTGATGCTCTTCTGCATTTTAGTGTTCCAGATTTTACTCATTATTGATTCTTGCAAGTACCAATATGCCCAAATCAAAAACTTTACCCCAAAACACAAATAAAATTTCCCAGAGCTTGTGTTTTTGTTTTGCACATTCCACTATCTAAGATAACTTGTCTATTCCATCACAATGGAGAAATGTTTTCCTTCCTACTTGGCATTAGATATGTACATTTTACTTTGTAATATATTTATCATCAATCCATTTTTAGGAGCTGAGTCTATTACTAACATAAAACAGTGGAATGTTATCTCAATGATAGAAAACAGAGAATGTCAGAGCCACGAAGACAGTAACTTGGGTAGACAGAAAGGCTAACACTTAAATGCAATTTCTGATTTTTTGGAAAGGAATTATTGGACCTTCTTTAGTCCTCTTCACTTATTCTGTTGCCCCACAGGTCTTTCCTTTTCCGCCTTTAATATTGGATTTCGGGAGATTCAATTGACTGCCATGCCCTACTGCCTAATCAGTCAGTAAAAAAGCACCAAAGTCAAGAAAAATATTTTAAGAGATGTCAGTTCTATAAAAGTCAACAGAGATAAAGAGATTTATTGCTTCTATCCTCATTGCTGATCTGATTCTGTTGGAGTCGGAAATCAAGAAAATCGGATTGTTTGCGTGTGGGTATGAAAGCAAGCAAGTAAGCATGAGAAATAGATTTAGTTTGCAGAGGGAAAGGGATGATATTTATAAGTTGTAGAAATCCCCAAAAGTTGATATTTTACTGTGCTACCTCAATTTATGGAACTTTTTTTTTCTTCTGTTGCTAGAAGAGAAGAAAACAAGATAAATTAAGGTTTAATATTCTCTCACTAGGCTTATTTGTTAATTCATGTACTCATTTGATCAATATTTATTATGCTCCTATTGTATGCTGAAAATTGTTATCTCATATAACTCACCAGAGTTATGAGTGAACCACCCTAATTTGCCTCTAATTTTATATTATATAGCCTAAGGGAAAATACATTAATCTGTCATTTCACATAAAGAAAGATGAAAGGGATTGGAATAGAGCAAGAATGAGAGAAGAAACTACTCAAGATGTAGACCAATCAACTCCAGCAATTTCTGTAATTATAAAGTACCTTTCAGGCCAGAGCTAAGTTAGAAGAGACTGTGGGTCCAAACTGAATCCCTGCGTGGTCAGAGGGCATCTAAGACATTGATATCTAGACTTTCTGGGACAGAAAGAATTTAGAGGTAATTTTAGCATCCTTCCTTTTACAGATGACAAAAAATATGCAGCTCAGAGGGGTTGATTTGTTCACATGGCTCATTATGATAGTGTGAAAACTGAAAATGCAGTTTCTTGTGCTCTATTTTATGGCAAATTCTGCCAAAATGTTTTAATGGCCCCTTATCTAAACAGCTTCTTTCAAAAGCCATTCTTGTTGTAAGGGTAACAGGAGTAGGTGCTATAGACTGTATAAGTTATAATTTAGTTCATATACGAGACACATATGAAACATATAATAATAACAAACATTTTAGGCCTATTTACTGCCATACCCACAATCACATTCAATAATTTAAATATTCCAATAATTAATTGATTAATTCAACAAGGAGGAAGTACTCATGCACTTCAAGCTAGGAATTCTGTAATGTGAACACCCTGTTATATCATCTAAGCTCTCAAAATGTACTAGGTCAACACAATCCACAATCTCTTAACATTATAATCATGTCCCTCCATTTATCATTATCTGGGAGAGGAGATAAAAAAGAAGGAGTTTAAAAATTAGAGAGATTTATTTTCATCAGAAACATACATGATCAAGCATTATGGGCTTGGTTAAAAGACATTAACTCCAGTATGCCCTAAAAATTTGTCCTCATCACTTACTCTGTGTCCAATTAGCTGTTTTTTTTTTAAATAGATACACTTAAGTCATTTTGTAAATTCTTTATAGATGTAAGAAGATATAGTGAAAAAACAGCTTTATTAGAAATTTTAATAAGATTTTAAACATAACACACCATAATTTTCATCATTTTTTTCTGAAAATACATAGCTAAAATGGACAACATTTTTTGAATGGATTTAACTGCTCAGCAACTATTATGCATGGACCTGAAACATACCCATCTTGTAAATACTGATTCCAAATTTTAGTTGCATTTCTTATGGGTTCCAGTTTATCATTGTCCTTGTTTTTCTTCTTACATTTATATCACCAAAACATAATACCTTTGAATATTTTGACTGCCCTAATTTTTTAAAAAAGAGGATGTCCATAATCTATGCTCCATAACTGTAAAGCATTTTACTTTTAGATTTATGAACACCAATTAGAGTAAAGAAGCCAATGAATTATTTTTCATTTAAATTTCATAAATATCCTTTCAATAATCTTTGCATGCATACTAGCCTTCAGCTTTTGTCCACTTGTGAAATATATCAAGTACATTTTGGTTAAAAACATAATAAAAAATACAAAATACTTTCACATGTTTCTTAAAGAAAAAAGCATGCCTCATGCCCTTATCATAAAACATGCATGATGAAATGCCTTCTATTGTATGAAGTACTGCACAAGAAACTCATAGCTCCTTTTTTGTCTTTAGAAATGATGGTTCGCTTGTTCAATATTGCTCACTAATTCTTGAGGAAAATTTATGTAATTTATGGTCATCTGAGATTTCTATTCAACTTCACCATCATCATTAGAATACTGAGCAGTGCCATTTGACTCTGCATTTATTTCCTCATTTGCCTAATAATTTTGAAAAGTCTTTTTTTCCCAATGTTTTACTCATTGCCATTACAGAAGAAAAAGTTTTTTTTTTTTAATTTAGTTCTTAATTGTTTAATGAAAACTTGAAACAAACAAGCAAACAAAAAGGCTACAAAGAAGGTGGCACCACACTTCTCTTAAAAACTTTTTGAAGAATGATACAGTATTTTAAGCGATGTAATAAGAAAAATTGACAAATGATTAAAAGTTGATTATTCTTTTCACTATTGTATCACCCTACCAGGTGATTCCACCATCCTTCCATTTCCTTATTATTATAATCTTTATTAGAATAACTTGGCAATGTCCCATCCAAGACGGCAACATAGGAGGTTCCTGAACTCACCCTCTCCCATGGACATACTAATTCTAAGCTACATATGGAACAACGCCCTCTGAAACAAATCCAGAGACTAGCTGAGTGACTCCTACATGCCCGGTGAAGGAGAAAAGTCATATCAAAATTGGTAGGAGAGACAGAGACACAATGTCACCATAAACCCTACCCTCATTGTGGCAACATTCAACTGCAAGGAACTCAACTCCCAACTTCTCCTTGAGGAGTGAAGGGTTTGGACTTAACAGTTTGTAAGATTTCCACCTAAGAGATAGGCTCCCAAAACACCTAGCTCTACTAGCCCTAAATGCCGAAGAGCGTGTGTCCACAGGACTATAAGGAACAAAGGAATAGTTTTTAAAGGGCTCTAGAGCAGCGGTCCCCAACCTTTTTGACACCAGGGACCAGTTTCATGTAAGACAATTTTTCCACAGACGGGGGGTAGGGGGATGGTTTTGGGATGATTCAAGCACATTACATGTATTGTGCACTTTATTTCTATTATTATTACATTGTAATATATAGTGAAATAATTATACAACTCACCATAATGCAGAATCAGTGGGAGCCCTGAGCTTGTTTTCACTTGCCACTCACTGATAGTGTTTTGTTATGAGTCCACAAAGAATTGCTTTATTATGGTCTCTGTGCAGTCAAACCTCTCTGCTAATGATAATCTGTATTTGCAGCCACTCCCCAGCGCTAGCATCACTGCCTCGGCCCCACTTCAGATCATCAGGCATTAGATTCTTATAAGGAGCGTGCAACCTAGATCGCTCACATGCGCAGTTCACAGTAGGGTTTGAGCTCCTATGAGAATCTAATGCCGACCCTGATCTGACAGGGGGCGGAGCTCAGGCTGTAATGTGAGCGATGGGGAGCAGCTGTAAATACAGATGAAGCTTCGCTCCCTTGCCAGCTGCTCACCTCCTGCAGTGCAGCCCACTCCGTGGCCCAGAGGTTGGGGACCCCTGCTCTAAAGGGCTCACCTTGCTATCTTCTCAAGGGTTAGAGCAGAGGCAGCAGACTGAAATTCCCATCCAAAGGTCTCTCCCAGAAAGGAGGCTTGTTTGCCTAGCTTAAAAGCTGCAGCCTGAAGTTCAGGCTCCTAATTTAACACAAATCTAGGAGCCAACTTCAACCCTCTCCAGAGACCAGGGTGACTCGTGGGCACCATCTTTGTGCACTCCCTCTGTCCCTTTCCAGGTCACACATATATCCCTGAAAGGAACTTGTGCATAGAATATATGGGGAAAGTAGATCAGCGAGTTTCCATAATAAATCTTATATTTATAGAAGACCCCAATGAACCCTTAAGGAATAGCAAGATAAAATGAGTTTTATTCTATTAAAAATGTAAATTTTCTCTTTATAGAGGAATCTTTTTAAAAGAATAAAAGTCATGTAACATCAATTCTCACAATAGATAGAACTTCTTGAAAACAAACCCCAAAAGTTTGAGTTCAAAGGACCCTGATAGTATTCCCAGGGTTAAATTTAAATACTTTATATTGATAAAAGTTGAATATCTTCCTTACAGGTACTCTTAAGGGCGGTAATAGGCACACTTATCAAAAATTGTCTCATCCAAATCTGCATCCTTATACTCATGAAAGATATCTGAGATTTGAACCTAATGCCCAGATTTTTAATTACTGGATTCCTAGTTAGTAAAATGTGCTTCCTTAGGCTTTTCAGATTAAAAAGGTTTACTGAAACATTTGTGTTAATATATTTTCCTAAAACCTCATGGTTTTAAAAATATATTTAGAATAAATTTTCAAACATTAAAGATTAATATAATTCAGTTTGCTAATTTTCTTCTATGATTTCAGATTAAGATCATAGGAAAAACCTTGATTTTAATTAAATTTTTTTGGCATTATATAACCTGCAAAGGTAAAGTTTTGAGTGCCTGACCAAAGATCCAACATTTGGCTCTAGAATTCTGCTGGGCTTCACACTATTCAGGGAGAAAGTTCTGCTCATCCAAGGACATCAAACCTTGGCAAATAAACATCAGCTCTGCATGAGAAAGCAAGGCCGTGACATAACTGTGGCTGAAGATAACTAAAATTTATTGATAGGGACTAGGAAGCCTGCACTGAAGTGGTTATGTCAGAGGCAGAGACCATTCAGGCAGCAGAAGACAGGTATTACATGAATAATCTCCAGAGCATAAGCCATAGTTTACCAAAAATATCTAATAGTGGTCCGTGTTCTTGCTTTTGATATGCCATGATTAATATAATCACAAGTGAGAAAGTCATGTTTGCTTCAGGGTATTTCTCTCTACAGCAAAGATTTCTCAGGTATTTGGATAAAGAATACAGTTACAGGCTTCCCTGGTGGCACAGTGGTTGAGAATCTGCTTGCTAAACGCAGGGGACACGGGTTCGAGCCCTGGTCTGGGAAGATCCCACGTGCCGCGGAGCAACTAGGCCCGTGAGCCACAACTACTGAGGCTGCGCATCTGGAGCCTGTGCTCCGCAACAACAGGGGCCGCGACAGTGAGAGGCCCGCACACCACGATGAAGAGTGGCCCCCGCTTGACACAACTAGAGAAAGCCCTTGCACAGAAACGGAGACCCAACACAGCAAAAATAAATAAATTAATTAATAAAAAAACTCCTACCCCCAACATCTTCTTTAAAAAAAAAAAAAAAAAAGAATACAGTTACTAAAATTGCAAAATAAAGAGGTCTTCCTGCTATGTGTATGTTTACATACGAGTGACCTAATAACATCCTAACAGATGGGGACATTAGAGTAGGTGAATTAACAACAGATTAACACTACATTGCATATGTAAAGGATCTTTGTCTTACACTGCCCACTTGGCAAGCCTTTGCTTTTATAAGTTCTGGATATTTATCATTTCACTTACTCCATTACCCACTGATTTTAGATTGAACAATATCAGCACGGTGGTTAAGTACAGTGATCTGTATGAGGTTGTCAAAAATACTTAGCCAAGTGGCTCAAAAACATATTGCCTACAAGTCAGGTCCACATATATCCCAGTTTACCTAGGGCAATCCTGGCTTATGACTAGTTTTTAAAAGTTTTTATTATTGTCTGCCTTCACTCTCAAGGAGTTCTTGTTTCTGAGAGAAATTATGTGGTCACTCTACGTATAAGGATCTAAAAGGACTCATCCCTCATCCCTTAGTTTTCAATAGTTAATTCTGATTGTAATAAAAATGACTCAGGATAGAGGTGAGGAAAACCCAGACCTTGCCACCATGCTACCACCAAGAAAACTTTCTATTAGTAGAGGGTACTGGGTTGAAGGATCCAGCAAATAGAGACTTGTGATTCATTCAAAGGCCAGAGTTAAGTCTGATTTCTTTGTTGATTCTTCTACTGTATCTAGTTCAGTGTTGGGTAGGTAGAAACAATAAGCACTAGCAGATAGATTAGATAAATTCCTCATTCAACAAATAGACTATTCAATATTAGAACAATATATATTTGTGGCGATTTTAGAGAAGGCCTCTCTGAAACAAACACCCACACACAAATAGGTCACTGAAACTTCATTTTGAATAAACTTTTCTTTTTAATGAATGCAGCAAAGAATGAATAAACTTGTCTCTAATGTTCTTTGAAGCCAGGTATGCCCTATAGTCATCAATGACTGATTTGGAAAAAAAAAAGTGTAAAAATGTATTTATACTGAAAACAATTTCTTGTTCTTACAACCAGATTGACTGTAGAACATGTCCTGAAAATGAAGCTTCAGATCCTAGTTAACACTATTTTTCATCAGTAAATTTTGTATTTCTCTAATTACAATGGCTTTAATATTGAACAGACTTTTGCAACCCATGCCAAGCATTTATTTGTAATTTCCATACCTGAATAAAAAAATTATGATGTAGTACTGCCAAAAAGTATTATTAAATCAGTGAATTCTAAACTAGGAGACTGTGATATCCTGGTGTGATGGAAGCAGCAACCACAGTGCTATGGAAGCACAGGGGATTTGGCAAGATCTGCTTCACTATCAATACCTCACCCTGAAAAGGAAATAGGACAAATCCCAGCAGAAACAGGGTGTTTAAGACAGAGCAGCAATAAACAAACACAAGATATTTTAAAAGGACATTTAAAATAAAATCTGAATTGTCATAGAAATCAGAACAGTTGACAACGATTAGTTATTAAAAGGTAAGAAATGTGCCTGCCGACGCAGGGGACACAGGTTTGTGCCCCAGTCCGGGAAGATCCCACATGCCACAGAGCAGCTGGGCCCGTGAGCCATGGCTACTGAGCCTGCACGTCCGGAGCCTGTGCTCCGCAATGGGAGAGGCCACAACAGTGAGAGACCCACGCATGCATGCATGCATGCATGCATGCATAAATAAATAAATAAATAAAATAAAAGGTAAGAAATGGTCAGTCACCTTGCTTGGTAGTCAGCTCCTTCCTTAATCCTGCCCTTCTTTATCTAGTCCCTATTTCAGTAAATAACTCCATCATCCATCTGACAGCCTAAACCAATCCCTGGATTCAATTTTATCTCTTTCACTAGCCTCCTACTCATATCCCCACAGCCTTACCCAAGATCAGTGAAAGTGTCACACTCATGCCACCTTCCTCTTAATATATGTTAATACTAGAATGGGGTTGGCCATTTTTCTGGACAACCTATTTGGGATGTTTGAGAGTTACCAGTTAATAATATGTCCCTTCTTTGGGCTAGAATCTACTTTTTTTCCCTCAATGAGTCCCAGACCCTAAGAGATAGAAGCTATCAATTGCAATGCCTAGACAATATCACCTATTACTGCATGCTTCTCTAAACGTGAACATATTCAATCATATGAACAGTACTAGGCTCCTGAAGATGGATGGCAGAATGGTCTTGCTCTCACCTTATAACCCAAACTCAGTAGAGGTTGAACTTCTAGGAAAGCATGTTCTGAGAATTGAGATTTCTCTCAAGACAGATTGTTGGCCATGGTAAAATCCAAGTAAAACTTCTTTTTTTATATATATATATACAAAGGTAGTTACTTCTTAAATTTTTAAGAAGCCAGGCTTATCAAAAAATAAGTAAGAAAGATTCCTAAAAGGGTTGCTTATTGCAGGTGATACTGAAAAATCATTTACATATTCCAGGCACTGAACTAAATTTAGTGAATATGACAACAAGCAAAACAAAAGTCCCTCTCCTCAAGAAAACCTACATGTTTTTTTCTTTAGTTTAAACGCTTAACTCATTGTTACAGAAAAGAGCATAGTTACCATGGCCCACCTAAGAACAAATTCATCTTGTTTTCTGTCTGTGAAAAATAAAAGTTTTTATGTGACAGAATGCCAGAGACCTCAATCTCCATTTGTAGACTGATGACAATGAAACTTACCACTCTTACTTCAAATGACTATGCTATGTCCCTACAGAGAGGACATTTATTATGTTTATTTTCCAACATCCACTTCCTCTTCTCTCTGTAACCATTCCAGTATTGTACCGGGAACAACATTTTCCCTACTGGATACAGTCTGATGATATGGCCAATCAAGATTGGAAAAAGACTGGAAAAGCTGCTCACAGATTCATTCCCACAATGGTGACCTAAAGAAACTACCCATTATGTCTTGTGACCTGGAATCCAGGTTTTGCCCTAGTTCCTGCCCTGCTTTCTCAGCATCCAGTTATCCCTGTGAGCTCCATAAATCACCACATGAAATTTTCCTTTGCTTAGTTAGCTTCGGTTTCTCTTGTTTGCAGTCCAAGATTCCTAACAGATACACCATGGATTATTCCAGAGGCATTGACTACATTCCCTGGGATCAGAGCATGCCTTATAGTGCCTGGCAACAAGCACTGAGACAAGTATATTTTACTTAAAATGAAAATGAAAATAGCACAAAACGATGGTGTTGACTCATCCTCTATTCTTATAAATTATTCCTTGTGATTAATGTAGCTAGTAGCTAAAATTGTTGCTTGGACACAACACAAAAATGCCAGAAAGTTATTTTCCTGGATAGTAAAAAGCTACTGACTTTTATACCAGATTATTATTACAGCAATTACACAGCTGACATGCAGAAGCCTCAAAGATATGTGGCCCTTGGGATAGCAAATAAGAAGTCTGAAATAAATGAAACTCAAATACTGGAGTCGTGTGGATGGTCAGCACTGCTCCTCTTGGCAAGAAAGCAGTTTCTTCTCTTCCAAGAAAGAATTTTCATGACAGTTGCCGTAGATATTACTTTTCCTCCTGGTCACACATTAATTGACTACCCAGGTGTTCAGAGTAAGGAGAATAACACCAAGTGCTTATTTAGAAAAAAACCTTTCAAGAAAGCACAATGTAATCACAAACATGGTTGTCTTGATAATAATTAATACCTTGGGTTAGCTTCTAGCCTAAATCAATAATGGTTATTTCGCCCATCTATAAAATTCCAGACGTGATCCTTTCTCCACACCCCTTGCCATAAGAACTAACAGCAAAGCCTGTGTCAAATTCTTGATTCCATATCTATCGCAGCACAATGCAAGAAATAAAACCTAATGAGTTTCTACCAACACAACCAATTTGCTAGCATTAACTGGACACTTCAGTGAAAGAACCAGTCAATTTAAGCAAATTGGCCAAACTGGCCTTAAGCTGAAGTGACAAATGGATGCAGTCAAAATAATCAAACTATGTAAATAGACTGGGTGTGTTCACCTCAATATCCTTATTATGGTTCTGAATCTTAATATTTTTGCTAATAAGCACTAGTCTCTGCTGGGTGGGAAAATGTTAATACTGGGGAATCACAAAGCGAGATGCCTGCTTACGCCACTGGTCATAACCAATCATCTGAATGAGCAAAACCTGTAGGCAAATGGAATACCTTCCCCCAACCTCTTGACTGAGGGCATGCCCAGGAGTCCTACACCAGTTTTTCTAATCATTGGTATGTGAAGAATCCAGAAGAGACATTGCCCCTAGCCACAGTATAATTGGTTACATACATACAGTATAAACATACATTTACTGGACAGTGGACACAGGAATACTGAATTAGAAAACATACCCAAGTGACTCTACCAGGAATCTAAGAAGAATAGACAGCAGAGAGGGCTTTCTAAAGCCCCAAACAATCATGGTAATTCACTTCCAACTGTTGCCCTGCTGGCACTTTTCCTAAGCAGACAGCGGAGAACTGCTGCATCTCTCAGATAACAAGGTAATTAATGTTAAAAAGGAAGACCATATTGAGGAGGGTCAGCTGTAGCTTCAGAATTATAAAAAGGTAGAATTAAAGAGCTTATTTCCATTTGACTTTTTTTTTATAAGGCTTATTTTAAAAAGACTTCAAAAGGCAGGGGTAGAGATGTGAATAAACAAAAACTATTATAGGAAGATGAAATTCCTTTCCTCTTGGCCTCTTTCTATTACAGAACTTTTCTGAAACCCCAATGGCATTTCATAACCCAACCTTCCAAAATTCATTTACTTAAAAAAATCATATCACAGAATTTGCTCAAAAACACCTTTAGGGGTGATGCCAGACTTTCAATGTACCCCAACTTTCCATCCTGATTCTCTGTAAATACATGATCACTGTTAATTACTTAAACTACAATTATTGTCACATAACGTCTGGAGAAATTTTACGATCAGAAGATAGTGATGGGCTTACAGAAAACTATATGGAGGATTACATAAGATTTAGATGTCCTACTTTAAGAGACTAAGAGAGAAATTGAATATTACTTTCAAATCCATGACATTGATTTCATAATAAATAACAACAGTAAAGTTTGTCTTTAAATATCAAACAGAAGAAAATATTCAGCCTTATGCAGCAGCTAAAAGAAATAAATGAGACTTTGAGAAATAGTATTAGGCTTACTTAGAGAAGCTGTAATCGTAAACATGATAATAGTTAACATGTACTAAACACTTACTCTCTGCTAAATACTAGACTTGGTGTTCTAATATGTTAAAATATTTAACACATTTAAATTGCATAACAACCCTAAGGGGCAGTTATGACTTTTATCCTCATTGTTTTAAAGCGTTAAGAAAACTGAGGCACAGAGTAGTTGGGCAACTTGACAAAGGTAGCACAGCTAATAAGTGGATGAACGAGGATTTGCACCCTGAAAATAGAGCTCCGAGATCCATACCCTTAATCTATACATACAGAAGCCCTTAAAATAAAACATCTGGATATCTGTGTAAATGAAATATTATATATAATTTAGTTTTGAGTATAATGTTTGATATGCAGGACAACCTCTCTAGGAATGCTAATGTTAATGGTAGAAGAAAATAATTATGGTAAATAGTATATAACTTCTATACTGCATTCTAAAAAATATTAGGACACATTATATTTTTGATACTATTTACTTATGTATATGTATATATCACACTCACACACTTAATTACTTAGTGGTGAAATCTATGTCCAGAAACAACACCCATTACAGAAAGTTTTTAAAAGAGTTTTAATTTATTCTATTTACCTATAGTGTTTGTTGTTTGACTGAGTATTCATGCATTAATTTTTGATCATTAATATAATTGATCAGTTTGGATTTGGGGCAAACTGTCTTGAATAAAATTACTTTATAAGTCTTAACAAGCTTCTAGAGACTGTGTATATAACAACTATTATCCTACGTCCACAGACATGAGAGGACAGGTTTAATGGTTTCATTAAAAGCCTGGCAGATAGAGGAGAAGTCAAAATTTGGAACATTTGGATTTCAAACTCAAGTAAACAGTTGGCTAAAATCTATGATACTGGCTATTTCTTAAAATATGTCTTAACACACGTTAAATGACTATGATATGGAGCAACTATAACCTCTGGTCATCCTTCCAACCTCTTAGCTCTCCTGCCTACCCAACACACATGGCCCTCCACCAATTCCACTACAGTAAAGTGGCAAAAAGAAATAAGAGGAGGGAGTCACAAAAGATCTCTGAATATATTAGGATTTCCCAAGTCTAACTTTATCATTTTGATCAGTATCAGTAAAGAAAAACCTAAACAGCTCACAACTCCTGAAATTGAAGTATGCCATAAACACAGGAAAAGGACGGTCATGATTCCCGAGATAGAAAGTCCACACAGAGCAATTTCACCCAGGAGAAGGTCTGCCTCATTAACCTTTAGGTGATGACAACTCAGGAAGACAGCAGAAAAAAGGGGAAGGAACAGTTCAAGGAAAGATGACAACGAGTCAGAAGTAAGATGGGTTGTGACAGGGATGATCTCTAAAGGAAAGAAAAAACATGGACATCGGTGACACACATGGGAAGTGACAGGAAGAAACTGTCTGGGACTCTAAATGAGCTCAGTGGGAAAAGAAGTGGAACATGCTTTGAAGTGAAACCACTGAAATATGGGATTATGCCCCCAAAACTCTTAGCATAGCAATATTGTCTCCTAGCCCACAGAGCAGACCTAGGTTTATTACACAACCTCCTGCTTTCTCATTCTGTTCTCAGAGAAGCAACAAAGTCAATTGCGACTGGAAAATGAACCAATTCTTTTCTTTTTTGCCTCTTCTTTTCTTCTCAAATTAGTGAGAAAACATAAATGTAAATTTCCTCTCTGTGGCTGTATTCTGAGTGGTGACACTTTAGAAAATCCTGGTGAGAAAATTTAATTCCGTGTTTTCTTCTTTCCATCGGGACTGATGTCCCTTTGAAGGTGCTAATGGATCCTCTCCTGTTCAGAGTCTAGTACATTTACCTCTAACTCTTTTCTATAAAAGACCTTCTAAAATGAAGAAATCTGGGATGAAAATGTCTCAACGTATCCCCTGCCTTTGAACCTCAGGTGTTTCTCGGCTGTATTCCCCCCGTAGGCATTGTTAATAGATTGTATTTAGTAAGGAGGCCCCCAACTCTGAAATCTAGGTCACAAACTGATGGTTCCTTGCTCAGCATCCACTTTGTTTATAGGGATAGCTTCACTCCACTTGGAATGAAAGATATTTAGCAGCTCTCTAATCCTGTGAAATGTTGCAGACTTATATAATCGAGTCCAATGGGGGCACATCAGCTTACACTTCCTGAATGTTGGAAGACAAGAGCTGTGGCCACTCTACGCTCGACCCCATGCAGTCCAGCTTTCACCTGAGGACCCAAATGAAAGCTTAACATGCTGTGTGTTCAGTGCCTCTCTGCATGCTTTACTTGCTTGAGAACAGATGCTTTAAGATGAAGAACAATAGTAGTCAGGAGGTAGGTTTCTTTGAGTAAAGCTTTTGAAACACAAAATTTTTTATTTGATGCAGGTTTCTAATAGAACACACACTCACATAAATATAGACTACTTATAAATCAGAGATTGAAAGCAAACGAAACTCAGATCCTGTAAAACCTTAAAGTTTATATATAATGGCTGTTTTACAATAAACCACAGGGTGATGGGGTTATAAGAGAGCATGGCAAACGAGTCTCTTTAATTTGTTCACACTTCAAGCCCCTGAACTAGATGGAATTCTCCCTCCCTGGAAAAAATGAGACATTTGCAGGGTTTGGAGAGATATACTAATTAACTAGAAAAGTTTGGGGGAAATGATAGCATGAGAATGGGCTGGAAGTCCATCACTGCATCATCCACTGCACATTGGATGGGGTGGGGGACAGGGTGCAACAGCAGGTGTTGCCAAAATACAAGCATATACAGAAGGTTGAGCTACTTTCTCTAGGTCACTCCCAGCTCCCTCAAGAGAGAAGCATGACGATCCGAGACTCAAGGTCCACACTTCTCATATGAAGGGAAGTCTTGGCACAGAGAGAAGTAACTATTGACCTCCGTCAGGTTTCACTTCAAGGTGTCACACTATGGGATCAATTCTGCAATTTTCTTGTCTGTGAGATGCAAGAGAAAACATCAGGCAGCCTATACGAGCTTTCACAAATTGTAGGGAGAATTTTGCAGGTAAGTGAGGAGAATAACCTGAAGGAGGAGGGGCTTCATATCGTCAGGGCCAGCAGAGCAAGAAGCAGAGTGAGGGGACAGAGCAAAGGATGGAGTGTATTTCAGTGCCTCAGACAGCATAGCTGGAGGTGACGCAGAGAGCACCAGGTGACGTTCATAGTTATTACTAGTATTGTCCACAGGAGGAATTGACAATCCCAGAGCTTGGAAGTGACCACAGCAGGGACCCTGCTGCCTACAGTTGTTCAAGGAGAAATACAAAGTTTTTGAGGAAGATACAAGAATCAGAGAGGATGTTTTCAAAGAAGAAGGAATACATTTCTTTCCATTCCTTTTCCATTTAAGATCTAGGAACTGGCCTAAAAGGGGGAATCAAATGCCTTAGAAACAAAATATTGGGACTGTTGAGTATTTTTATAAAGATGCTGGCACAGTTGGCTTGGCTCCAATGTGAAGAATAGAATTTCTGATGAAAATAAGACTTTAAATCTGGAGAAAATAATTACTGAGATATATAAAGGTATTCAAATGTGTCCTCATTATATTGTTTCATTATTAGATTATTTTTAATATTGCATTTATTGTCCATTGGAGCAGGAAAATAAATATTTGTAAAACTTGGAAAATATTTAAAAATAATAGATCTTACAGCTTCAAAACGTTGACTTCTTAAAAAACACACACAAAACAGAAATAGAGATGATCTGTATTCTTATAAATGCTTTAAAGCAAGTTGTACAAAATTTTTTTTAAAATAAGCATGAGAAAAAACAAAGTATTGAAATTATATTTTGAATGTAATTTAATTAAAATTCTGAGGAAAAATGAGTCAATTTCAGCAAATTAATTATATTCATTTAAAAAAAATAAATGTAGTTTAGAATTTTAAAAAGGAATTTATTATTCTGTCATCAGGAATCAAATCATTCAACCAGTAAAAGTACCAAGATCAACAACCTCAGTTGTTATTTCACAAGAATTCATAGCAGATAATAACACTTAGTATATATACATTTTAGGGTAGATGAAAAATAGGGAAATAATGAAGAAAGTAAATTGAGAGAAACAAAATACAGGTCTACAATCCCTTATCTGAAACCTGTGGAGTCAATGGACTTTGCCTATATATTATGTAACATGTCCATCCACACTCTAACACATTGTTTCTCAATATTCACACAAAGTGGGATAAATAAGACTGTCAATGCTAATATTAGTGTAGGTCAAGTTTTGTCACCAAATGGGATTTGGTGCCAAACCTAAAGGAAAAAAAAGATTGTTTTCATAGCTTGCGGTGTTGTAGAACTGCAGAAATGGGGTTATGTACCTGTAGTTTATATGCACACACAACTCTATGAACTTCATTGATGATACATTTTTGCATCTTTTAGAGGCAATTCGATTAGCTGTAATAATTCAATGGGAATGTAAAAGGGATGGGTCTATTTTGTATTAACTTGCAGAGGACTCTGCAGCCTCTGGTGCTATGCAGAAATTCCTATGTACCAAAAGGATAATGACTGAATTTGGGATGTTAACAGAAAGAGATTTATGAACAGTGTTCAAATATTATTTCAAGTGATGTAAACGTTTGAATGGTTGTTAAATAAATAGTTTAAAAATTTTAATCACTTCTTCACTAAGTTGTTAAGAAATACATGGAGTATATCCACTGTAGGGCTTTTCATCCTTGAAATGCTATATCCTGCAGGCAAGAATCACAGGGAATGGCCCATACTTTGAAAGGGCCCCTTGCTTTCAATAGAAATCTTGGGAGGGTGGACCTGGTTACTATAAAGCAGCAGGGACTGAACAGTGATTATAATGATATGACCATCAGACATCTCTTGTAGTAGCTTATTGATTTTGATATCACTAGAACTGAACTGGACAGGCAATTGACTCAAAACCCTGCTTAAAATGTATAAGTAGGGTTTCCCTGGTGGCGCAGTGGTTGAGAGTCCGCCTGCCGATGCAGGGGACACGGGTTCGTGCCCCGGTCTGGGAAAATCCCACATGCCGTGGAGCGGCTGGGCCCGTGAGCCATGGCCGCTGGGCCTGCGCGTCCGGAGCCTGTGCTCCGCAACGGGAGAGGCCACAACAGTGAGAGGCCCGCATACCGCAAAAAAAAAAAAAAAAAAAAAAAAAAAAAAAAATGTATAAGTAAAACAAAAACAAAACAAATGAAAATCATAGCTCTGGTGAACAAAAACCTAATAAAAATCACCACAATAGTCACAGCCTTTCACCCAGTGCTCAGACCTGACTCAATCTATATACTAGGAGTCCCTTTTTAAAAGGGACTGTGTGACCTTGAGAAAACTCAGTAACAATCCTAACAAGTATGTATTTTCATATACTTTTCTTAAGAGACCTGGAGTCATTTACCATGTAACTGAATTAGAGAAAATAAATGGGTTTACTGGATACTGGGTCTGAAGTGCTGATAATCTCTGGGCACCCAGAACGCACTGTGATTTGGATGTCAGGTGATAAATGGAGTTTTGGGGCTGGATCTGTCTGTTTTCCCACTTCCAGAATGCAAAAGTTGAAATGGACATGCTTAGCAACCAATATAATTAAACAATTAGGTACATTTATTCAAATGATCATCATATTCCTAATTCTGTAACTTATCAAGTAGAACAATTTTAAGTTACTATTTAAGAAGTTAGCCTTGGTTTTTATGGAGTTAATCTTTACATATGAAGAGTTATCATATTATCATACAGTTAATCAAAAAATTTTGTAAAAGTTTGATTTATGAGGTATTACAAATTTTCTTTATCAGCAAAAACATATGTAAAGGCCTATCAAATATAATTAAATATATCCTATCAAATATAATTTTATTTAAAGAACAGCTTCCCAACGAATGTGCTGAAGAAAGAGTTATAGTTTTAATTTGATAATTATAAACCTTTAGTGTGCTTAAAAATTCTCTTCACCAATTTAGAAATTTTCTCATCTTAGAGTAGAAAATAGAATATGCATATAGATATATAATTAAGTTCATTTTTGATAAATAAACTTACAAGTGTAAGTAGTATATTTTATAAATAACATAGATGGCATATAATATAGCATAATAATTGAGAATGTGGGTTCTTTATTCAAATACCTGTGTAAGTCAACTTTTACTACCTACCACCTAAGTGACCCTGGTCCAGTTTATTAACTTCTTTTTGCCTCAGTTTCCTCCAGTTTCTCTAAGATGAACTGAAGTTTCAAAAAAAATTTTTTTCTCTTGTCCTTCATGTTATTTCAAAATGAAGAACATATTCTACTGTATTAGATTAAGAATCATAAGACCTCTGAAGTAAAATGTATGTATACTACCAGAGATGCAACAATAATAATGGTAATAAGAATAGTAAAATCCAAATAATCACATGGAATAAATGCCTTCAAAATTCTGAGATAAAAGTAACTTTTAAACTCAACCTCTATACCCTACCAAACGGTTAATAAAACAGGGAGATAAAATAAAGGCAATTTCAGAAATGTAATGTCTATAAAATTTGCATTCCATGAATCCTAAGATTAATGGAGTATTTGCACCATCAAAATCAGGAAGAAAACTGATACATTCAAGAGGAGTCTAAAGAGACATGACAACTAAAATGCCATGTGGTAACCTCAATGAGATCCTGGAACTACAAAAGGATATTAGGTAAAGATTAAGGATACTAGGTAAATACTAAGGAAATCCAAATAAAGTATCGACTTTAGTTAGCAATGACATGACAATATTGGGTTATTTATTGTAACAAGTACACTATAAGATGCATATAATAGGGAAAACAATGTGGGGTATATGGGAACTCTCTGTTCTACGGTCTTAGTTTTCCTATAAATCTAAAACTGTTCTAGAAAAAATAAAGTTCATTTGAAAAAATCAGTATGATTTAGGTCCTCTTATACTCCCCTTCTTAGAAATGAGAAAAGCGAAGCACAAAATAATTTAGTAATTTCCACCACGATCACACAGATTGTAATTCGTAGGGCCAGTATTGCTAGCCTCACAATTTCACCCCAGCATCCATGGTCTTAATTGCTCTGCTACATGTAAGTAAAGATCTGGGGCTAAGAGAAATATGTTGTCATGAGTCCTTTGCTGCCATACTGAATTGTCCTGATCAACATAATAAGGAGGAGGTGCTTTCATAACCAACTAGGAGAAATAGGATAAGGAAGAAGAATTTCACCTACAAGTGAGAGTAGCCAAGAACACTGTGTAAGCTCTACTCCTGATTGTTCTGGTTATAAGGACCCTACCTAGCGTTACCAAGATTATAATACAAAAATCCATATGCAAATGAAGTAAATAGTTGTAAGAGGTGGGGTAATCTGTGTTTTAGCTAACTCCATCTTAAGGGGAGCTCTGAGAGGGAACCTAGCACCGGACAACAGATATCTGTTCAGACTTGGACTGTAAATAGAAAGCATTGTGATGAGACTACCTGCTCACGAACTTTGGTGGCCCATACATTTTGCCCACTGATTTTTATATCTTTCATAAGCAAGGAATTATTGTGAATCCACATTTTCCCACCTATTTTATCTGTTGGTTCCATTACTTGGAAGAAGTTCTAGTGTAGACTACAAAATAGTGGATCTTTTTCTTCTTGTGACCTGGTGATACCTGGCTGAGAAACATAGCAATTGTAATGTATACTTCTAAATGTAGGACTCTTTTTTATTTAAAGGGACAAAACCAGTTTAAACTACTTTCATGTCAGTATAGTTGTAATTTTTGAGAATTCAGAAATGTCTGTATACAGGTTTCTATTTATGTCATCAGGATCCTCTCTTTCATTTATACTCTCCTCTGTGTGGTCCATTCTTAAGGACCACATGGTGCACAGATCAAAATCAGGAGCTCTAGACTTAGTATGAAGAGGAAATACCTTTTCTCCCCTTGGGTTGTGCAAATTTGTGAAAAACAAACACAGCTGAGAGTAGCTCTGTTTGTCCAACTCTTTCATCCTTGGACCTGAACCAATTATTTGATCAGAGGAAGGTGATAGAATAATTGATTTTGTAAACTTGGGTTACATTCCCATATCTGGTACTAGGGCTTGGGGACAGCCCCAGTCAGCAATGTTGAGAGGGTGAGGAGTGTTTCCTTAAAGAAACCCTGGGCTCACATACCTACAAACGCAAAATTGTGTTTCCTTTTCTTTCTCTTCAAGTATTCTCTTTTTTATTGCCTTTCCAATGTCCCCATTCTTACTACTTATTTCCAAGGTTACAGCATTTAGATATATGAATAAAAATGATAGATTTAAATAAATAATAACCCTAACTCCTTCAATTATAGGCATTAGAAAAATTAAGATTACATTTAATAAGAAACACTTTAATATTTTCCTTTTAGATAGTCTGTTTAAATAAAGTACAGCATTATAAAATTTCCAACAAAATTAACATCATTAAGTTAGCTTAAAAGACATGTTTTCTAAGGGAACTTCTGTAAAACTGCAATAGCTATGCTCTCCTAACAAAGACTCTTGCAAGACTTGAAGGGTAGTGTAGAACCTGAATTTTGCCACTGTTAACCTGTGTACATTTTTTCCTTTGAGGAGAATGATATTCACACTGGAAACATAGTCATCTTGTCCCTGTCACCTGCATTTCAGTATTTGCTTTCTATTGTACTTGCCAAGCACCCTTCATTAAAGTCATAATTATTGACATATAGATTCAAAATTCACCTCTAAAATATCTGAATAATTACTTCCAATTTCTCACACTCTAAAATTTTAGAGGAAAAAATGAGATTACATCTAAATTTAATAACTTGAGATGAATAATTTGTTTAATGTAATTTACTGTCTAAAGAGTTTCTCACCTTGTACTTCCATTTTCTAATATTAAAGTTATTTCTGGTTATAAAGTTATACATGTCATTTGATAGTTATAAAGGTATAGGAAGACAAAAAAATTCCCATATCATCTAGAAATGATATCTGATATTTTGATTTTTTCTCCCAATAACCATGCAGTTTAAATAGGTAAAACCATATTGATAAACTTTTTAATTTTGCTTTTTTGACAAACGTGATAAGCACTCCCTCATGTAAATAATAATCTTTGTTTCAACAATTTCAATTCAACATAAGAGTATATAGTATTTTTACCTTTGCTTAAATACATATATTCATGGGTCTATTTCTAGACTCTATTCTTTTCCATTGATTTTTTAGTCAATTCTTGCAGTAATACCACCCATTCTAGCTTTACAATAAGCCTTGATCTATTATAAAGTAAGTCCTGCTCATTGTGTTTTAGAATGCCTTGGCAATTACATTTCCCTATGAATTTTAGAATCAGCTGTCAACTTCCACACACACACCCACACAAATCTGTGGGGATATTCATTGGGATTTTAGTGAATCTATCAACCAACTTGAGGATAATATCTTTATCAGGTTGTCTCCCTTCCCTTTGTCTCTATCTCTCAGTATGTTCCAATCCATGATCATTATGCATTCTTCCATTTATTTAGGGCCTCTTTAGTTTCTCTTAGTATTGTTTCATTGCCTTGAATATCTTTCATTCAGTTTAGTTCTATTTGATTTAATATGTTACTGTATATAGCATTTTTTAAGTTTATGTTTAATGCTGCTGAAATAATTTTCTTATTCATTCCTGTACTATTGGGCACTTTAGTTATTTTTAGCTGAAAGTGTGTGTGTGTCTACGTGTGTTCATGTATGCGTGATTTCTCTGCACCTTTAGCACTTCATTGTTGCAGTTAAAAATATTAATTTTATAGGTGATAATCAAATTTTATTATCTTGATTCTCATTTCTTTAATTATTAGTAAGGGTGAATATTTTAAAATGTTCATTAGCCATTGTAACTGAATAATCGATGATTTTGCAAGCTACAGAGAAACTCAGAAATATTAGTTGAATTCTGCTCATACGTTTTATGCAAAAGCATGTTTGTGCATCAGCCTTTTTAAGCATTGTTTTATTCTGTATAATACTGTTTTCCTATGACTATGCTTTATAGTAGTATCTGAATTTTCAAATCATTTAGTTATGTCCTTGTTACTAATTGGATTCACTTACGCCATTATTGGGATGCTGAAAGTTTAACCATGTCAACTTCTTATTTATGACAAAAGGTTTTAATATATTGAATCCTGACTTACATACAAGATTTTATGTCATATGCTCTGAGTAAAACAAATGACTGATTCATTCCATACTTTCAAGTAGTTGACCATCTAGTAGTGTAGAAAGCCACGTGTGCAGTCAAATATAATCAAGCCTGGGAATGGAATCTGAAATTAGCCAACCATAAATTGTCAAATAGAACATAAAATTTACTTTGTAGTTTAATTTATTTTGCCATGTTGCTTTCTTAGATGTTAATGAATAATCCTACCTGGCCACCTGTGGTAAAATGAGTATGTTGATGAAAAGACTGAATTAGAAATTGTGGAAAAGTTTATTGAGAAGGATAGGTGAAAATAAAAATTCATTTGTTACCATAAGAATAGACGTGGGAATGGAATTCAGTATTAGAATGGAATTTGCATTCCCTTTATCATGTATTTTATGTTAATTTATAGACTTGTTCAATAAAACCTAGGATGTGTTCTGCCAGCCCCCACTTCCCCATAAAGCAGCAGATTCTGGATCTTCTCACCCTGCAGGTGTTACAGTTAATTAAACCAGTCTTTCTATTTTGCAAGTATTAGTATTGTGATAGCTAATGGTGGTTAGTCTAGATAATATTGTTAGGCTCTCACTTTCCAGCTTAGGGGTATTGCTTTCATTCTAAAGTGTTGATTGTTTCTTATCTAATTTTGAAAATAAGATTAGATGATTTTTAAACTGATGTCTCCTATATTGTCTAACTACAGAAATTTATATGGCAATTTACAATCTGATAAGCTATGATTGACATAAGCCTGCATAATAAAGCAATCATAAGCATTGACACATTGGGCAGAATTCAATTCAGTTTGCCTTTGCAAGGGAAAAAAATCTCCATCACATGCTGAAGAGTTAGAGGGGACATTGGAAATACTATTCATCAAACAGCATTATATTTATTTTATCCATTTTCTGCACATGTCTGGAAAAGTTTATTTTGGAATTTCAACAAGATTAATGAAGAAAATAATGGATAATATCCCTCTCATTAGCATTTTGTTCACTTTCTTCAATCAACAACTATTTTTTGAATGCTAACTTTGTAAAACAAGCCACTCTGCAGGGCACAAGAAAGGATCACATGTCCTTTTTGACATCTAATAGAAGTCAGATCATTCATAGTCTATTTTCATCATTACAATCTGGGCACAGATTTGCTACTTAGTAGCAATGTGACCATGTAAAATCGTTTAATCAAAACTGTCCTTTTGACAGAGGTAAAAAGAGAAAAATATCTATCAGAGTTGTTCTGTGTATTACATTGTATGTTATTAGCCCAATTTCTGACAGAGTAGACACCAAAAAAACAAAACAAAACAAAACAAAAAACCTTTGTTTTCCATCCTGGGCAGCTCTGACTTGGTTCATGATGATTCCAGTCTCCTGGTATTTATACCATTGTATCAACTCCTCCCATTGAGAGTGGGCTGAACCCAGTGACTTGCTTTTTAAAAACAGAATACAGTAAAAATGACAGATGTTATTTCATTGAGTAGGTTAGAAAAGACCATGATTTCTCTCTTGCCAGTACATTTTTACTGGCACTCTGGCCCTCTCCTTTGTGTCCTCGCTTGCTCCCTTTGATGAGAAAAAATGTAATGTTGGAGAGACCCATATAACAAGGAACTGAGGCCTTCAGTCCACCAGACTATGAGGGACAAAATCCTGTCAAGAGCCACTGAGTGAACTTGGAAGTGAACCATGCCCCATTTGGAACTTGAGATGTCTACGGCCCCTACAAGTACTGTAACAGTACCCTTATAAGACTGCTGGGCCAACATCTTGATTTCAGTCTTGCAAAAGACCATGAATCAGAGAACCCAGTAAAACGAGGCTCTGATTCTTGATTCAGAGAAGTTATGAGATAATAAACCTGAGGTGTTTTAAGCTGCTATGCTTAGGAGTAGTTTGTTATCCAGCAGTAGCTAACTAATACAGTTTATGTCCCATATTCTTTCTCTGAATCTGCATTTCCTGATCTGTAAGAGATAATAATGCATGACCTACTGAACTCAGAAAATCTTTATAAAGTTCAATTATGATAATGTGTATAGAATAACTTAAACTCTCAAGCACTCTAAAAATATAATTTTAAGGAATAAATAAGGTTAACACAAATGATTAGTGTCACAAGGCAAGTAATTACCACTTACTGAGCACCTAAGGATGTTCCAAGCACTTTCCAAGATATTTTAGAAATACATCTAATTGCTATTGACATCTTATAATTGAGGAAACAGATTCAGCAAAGTTTAGTTTGAATTCCAAAGTGATGGTTTTGGAATTCATCATTCAGGTGTGGGTAAAAAGCCCATGTCCTTTGCTCTATGAAATTCTGTTTTCCTGTTGTTTAATAAAACAAAATGTTAGGTTGTTCAAATATGTATTATAGTGAGTAGTGTTGGTGGCCCACCAATATCTCCTTAATTGAGCAGGTACACTAAGCTTCCAACAGTTGAGTATTGGCTTCCAAAGGCTCCAGCTGTCCCCTGATCTGAAGAAATCTCTTGCAGAAGGGGGACAGCCTGAGGCTTAGGACTGACTGACACAGGCTATCACATGAATGCTTCAAGTTAAGATGAACTCTGTTGTAATTCATTCTTCAAAGTCTCCTATAGGATGAAGCAGAAGGTAGTGTCCAGGTAAGAACACATCTTTGCCATGTTATTATTTCTCTGCCCTGTCTTGCTTCCACCACTCCATCTCTCCCGAGAGTACTTCCTCCCTGGATAAATCTCCCTCACCCACATCTTTGTCTCAGCCTCTGCCTCCAGGGAACTCAAGCTAAGACAGTCCTTTACATCCTTTATTTTCTACTTTATCCTTTACACATTTCTATCCCCCAACCCCACGTACACTTACACAACTATATATTTAGTCAAACCTTCAGGTTATACTTACACAGGTTATTGAGCTGATAACAGAAGAACTAGCTGAGGTACAAGGAGTAGCAGCCCAAAGCTTGTGCTGTACTTTGCTGACAGACTCCTGAAAAAGTTTTTTTCATGGGTCTATGATATGAAATCTAGATATACTGCATATGTGTTCACTGCACAAGAAAAATTCTATGTTGTATTAACAGATGCTTTATACGTAATTTATAAACTGTTCATTTTATTTGTAAAGTAATACAGTTGTGGTAGAAAAATTTGAAAATACAGGAAAAATTTTTGAAGAAAAATATATGCATACTCTTAATTCAACTATCAAAACTAATTTTAAAAATTAGTTTAATTCTAAAGGAACTTTTATAAAATCCTAGTCCAAACTGATATTTCACTAGTCCAGAATATTAGTTCTTGATGGAAATTCTTGTTCTTTTACCAGTCATTACCCTTTGGGTACACAAGGCACCTTATAAATGTATTTTTTACTTTTACAATGGAACTATTATTACAGTAGGAAAGTTCTAGTCTTTCTATTAGAAGTGCCTTTGGATAAGCAGTGGGTTAAATTACTATTGATACATCCTTTACTTTTATTAACTTTCTAGGACGGATTCCTCAGAACACAGATATATTGACATTCTCCACTTGTGCCTCAACATAGATACAAGCTCAGTACTCACTACCCTCACCTTAAATCCTACTCATTGAGGTAATTTATCATTCAAGTAAATTATTATATTATATTTTTTATTAATATCACTGAAAGAACATAATCATCAGTAATTATCATCATACTCATTATGATTATACCCCACAAAATTTTAGAGTTATATAATCCAGATACAATGTGACCTGAAATTAACAATGTACATGGGGCTGAAGATTGTACCCCACAAAGATCTATCCTTTTTCACCCCTGTGCAGCCTTCATTTAAACACACATTGGCAGGCAATATCCACCTCAAGAATACTGGAATGCTACACAGCACTTAACATGTGTTCAATAAATATTAAAAGGCTTAGTTCCTCGATGGATGATTCCATTGTTTAAAATCATGCAAATGGCAGAGTGCAGAGATCACATACTGTCTTCTCTGTTTGGCCTTGATCACTGATCCCTGAGATTACTCTGGAAATGTGTCTCAAGCAGATGTTAATCTTTGTCACTAGGTCTGTGATTAAAATGCTTTATTTAAACAGACAAATCTATTAAGTTATATATTTTTCTAGGAAGTATAAAATAATGAAAAAGTAACATAAAAACTTCCCCTGTGAGTACAAGTCAGTCATTATTGGGTAAGGGAAGCCTTGTTCCAGACTCTGCCAGCTGTCATAACTAGGGTGGTTACATAGCATTACCCCCATACGGTACATTTCTTTTATTCTGCAACTATTTCTTAGAGTATTTTGACTATATCTATCTAAACAAAATATATAAAAATAAATGTTTTATATAGTCTGATAAACATGTATTTGCTTGTCTTTCAACATTTTTGCTTTACATATCACAAAGTTCGAGTCCATTTGGACATCAATTTAGCAATATCATGCATGGTTGTTTGTTATAATGTAAGACACTATTTTAAGCCCTACCATGACACTCTGGCTATGGTGTTCAGGTTCTTACCAACAATATACTACTACCTCTCATTCCAAACACTTTGGAAGGTTATGAGATCAGAACCCTGGTTGAGTTTCATAATCTTTAATTGCTTATATTCTTCTCTTCATCCCAAAACATGTTGCAATTGCCCTTGGGCAACAGCAGCTCAATATTCACTTTGCTTTCCCACTTTTTAAAAAAATACTTTAAAAAGTTTTTATTTTTTTTTTTCGAAGGATGCACTTGCTTCCCAGAAAAAAATAAACTTCTCTAGCTAGGACAGAATACATAGATTGTAAACACAACATTATAGTACAAAATAGAATTTTGACGGGTTGCCCAGTAAATAAACTAGATGGAAGAATAGTATGCAATTTTCATCTACCAACAAAAATGTATACCATGAAATTATGACTGTTATATGAAAAACACAAATAGATACACACCTTGGTTTCATTTACATCCACCTTCAAATAACTTGAAAAGAATCACAGAATTGGAAAAATTCTCACTGCTTTAGAAGAGATAGTGTGTGTGAAAAATAAATCAATGACAAATTCCAAGGAGTGGTAACTTATCTACAACTACAGACGTTTCCCTAAGTACCATTTGAGTTTTAAATGCTAGAAAATTAGAAGTAAAATATCTTGCTATTTATAGTGAAAATCTTCTCCTAATTAGAACTGAGTGATATCACAGAGTCGGAAAGTCAATCTTTTCATATGAATGAAAAATCATAATCCATAGACTCTTTGAAAGATCAGATCAGAAATTTGATTTTCAAAATGGGGGAATCATGGCCCTGAAAGCTGAGTGATTTGCTTAAGTCTTTCTATAACTCAGTGGTTGAAACTGAGCATCTCACTACCAGTTAGTCTCATTCATAATGGCATGTAGTCTCTAGTTACTAAAATAGGCATGGTCTCTGGTATTTCAATCACATTTTGGTTCACATTAATTACCTCAAAATAAAGAACACAATGCTTTATGTCTTAAGTATCCCATATCAATGTCACACAATCTACGTACATGCTTAATTTAGATTTTATATACTTGCACCTGGCTCAAACAAGAATTTCTGAGTAATAAGTCTCTATTTCTTACTTTAAAATGTGCCTGTTTTGAACCAGCCATCTAATTAGGAAAGGTGGTATCTTTGTGAAGACATCTTCAATATTTCATAACCAAAACTTTAAAAAAATAAAGGCTAGCATAATACCATTTGCACATATGTGTATGTTTTGTCTTTACTGAAGTTAGCTATTTCTAGGTACTGAGGCTGCATTATGTGACTTGAAGACAAAGATCTCTGCATATGATGTAAACTCTACTATAATAGTATATAAAAAATATGTGTCCTGCAAATGCAGGACTTAACTTCATAGTAACAAATTCTGAACAAGCTATAATATCTGAAATAGCTTAATCTAAAATCAAAACTTCCCTACAGTATAATGAAAGGGTAATATAGACCGTGACATTTTGATTTTGAATTGTATACATATGTATATATATACAATTCTGATCAGTAATTTTTATGAGTGGGGGTTTTCTCCACACTACCAATAAATTCTTGGATACTAGCTGGGTGTCCTGCAAATCAACTCAATTCTGATACTCTCCACCTGGAGATAGCATCAGATCCTGCAAGTTAAGGGTTCATCTGTAAGACTGCCCCTCCATCACTTCAGGTGCCAAGTGCAAGTCTAGGTTGTCACCTGTGATTTTGACCAACCACCTAGAGAATGGAGGTTCCAAAGACACCCTTCTTGGGTTTGCTTAATTTGCTAGAACACTCACAGAACTCAGAGAAACATTTTACTTATTAGATTACCAGTTTATTATAAAAAGATATAACTCAGAACATCCAGATGGAAGAGGTGCATAGAGAAAGGCAGGGGGAAAGAGCACAGAGCTGCCATGCCCTCTCCCAGTGAACAACTCCCTCCAAATCTCCACATGATCATCAACCTAGAAGTTCTCCAAATCCCATTCTTTTATGTTTTCATGAAGGCTTCATTACATAAGCATAATTGACAAAATCATTCACCACTGTCAACTGATTTAACCTATAGGCCCTCTCCCCTCCCTGAAGGTGGGGAAGACGGGATTGTAAGTTTTAACACTCTAATTATGTAGCTGGTTCCCCTGGCAACCAACCGACAACCTTAGGTTACCTAGGCACTTTCCAAAGTCACCTCATTAACAAAAGATACCTTTATTTATAATTTAGGAAATTCCAATGGTTTTATGAGTTCTCTGCCAGATATACATTTCTTATTATAAGTTATAATATCAAAATATGCATGTATATGAATATTCATCCATAAATATTGGTAGTTACAAACATTTAAGGAACAAAATACAACAAGCACTAATATATTTACCACCCAGATTTATGGTAAAACATTACCGGTACACATAGACAGCCTCTCTGCTCACCCCCCTGTTCTTCCTCACAGACATAACCATAATACTGAGTCATTGACCATTCTGTGGTATATTACCTCCAAAACAGCCACACATTTTCCCATTCCTATATGGTGTACTCTTTTGCAATGTGACTTTTAATTCTTCTCATGGAAAGGAAGAATCTGCCCTTCGCTATATCAGGTTTTCTGGCCAATTTGACTGTGAGAGTGAACTTTCTGTGTCATCTTGGCTAAGACATGGTGCCCAGATATGTGGTCAAACATTATTCTGGATGTTTCTATGAGAGTGGTTTCGGATGAGAGTGACATTTAAATACGTGGTTTTTGAGTAAACAGATTGTCCTCCATAACGTAAGTGGACCTCATCCAATCAGTCGAATATCTGAAGAGAATGAAAGATTGACCTCCCCTGAACAAAAGAGAATTCTGTAGTAGGGAGACATCAAACCTGAACTTCAACATGAGTTTTCCCCGGGTCACCAGCCTGCTGGCCCACTCTGCAGATTCGCACTTGCTAGCCTCCATAACTGTATGAACCAATTTCAATCAATCAATCTACTGATACACACACACACCCCATTGGTGCTATTTCTCTGGAGAATCCCAATACATTGCTCTTTTAAAAACGTGAAGGAAGCAGAAGCTTGCGAAATGCTTGCATGATAAGTCTTGACTTCTCTTCATGCAGGTACTACTCCTTGGAAACTTGTGACCACCACCATATGAACAAACCAAGGCTAGCAGCTAAATGATAAGAGGCACAGTTAATTCCATCATTCATATCAATAGCAAGTCTACTTCCAGAAATGGAAATGAGAAACTCAACTACCAGTTGCCCTCAAATCCATGATCAAGCCCAGTTAACACATCTCAAAATTTAGCTTTTTAAAGCAACAAATATAATTATTATCTCATATGGTTTCTGAAGATCAGGAATCAAGAGTGGCTTAGCTGGTGTTTCTGACTCAGAGCCTCTTACTAAGTTGCAGTTGAGCTATCAGACAGAAAAGAAGCTATCTCAAAACTTGACTGTAGCTAGAAAATTTCCTTCCGGGATCACTTCTGTGGTGGATGGTAGGCCTCAGTTCTTAGCTGGCTGTTACCTAGACATTTTATTTCCTTATGTATCCATAGGGCTACTCACAAATGACTCAGCTGGCTTCATCCAGAATAGGTGATCAAAGAGGGAAGCAAGAGATCACCCAAGACAGAAGCCATGGTCTTTTATAATCTAAACTTGGAGGAAACATAATAGCATGTCTACCATATGCACTGGTCGCATAGACCTTCACTGAGAAATGAGGGATGGGATAACACATATGTTTATCAAGAGGAGGGGCTCATTGAGGTATTTTTCAGAGGCTGGTTACCACAGGATTTATGTCTTTCAGTGAAGACTTAATAATAATTATATTTTAATACAGCTTTTGTTGTATTTAGTCTTACTTTATTTTATGAGTAGTTATTTTAAATGGCATTTTTAAAATTTACATTTTAATATTTTCCTGAGGATATGTAAAAATGAATACAACTGACTTGTCTATAATGAGCTTTTATACAGAACTCTCCTAAGCTCTTTTAATTAATTTTGAAAATAAATCTGCACTTCACGTTTTTGATATAAACCTAGTCATGTAATTAACAACTAATGAGAGCTCTACTTCATACTTTCTAATTTATCTCTCTTATTTAGTGATAGTTTCAGATTAGCTAAATAATACCTGCTAAGTCTTTTAACCTTCATTATTTAAGTATGATGCTTGTTCTACATTGTGGAATTTAACAATCAGAAGTCTCCTTCTGTGAAAAAGGAGAAGTTACAACAAACACCATAGAAATACAAAGCATCCTCCTAAGAGACTACTACAAGCAACTCTATGCCAATAAAATGGACAACCTGGAATAAATGGACAAGTTCTTAAAAAGGGACAACCTGCCAAGACTGAACCAGAAAGAAATAGAAAATATGAACAAACAAATCACAAGTAATGAAATTGAAACTGTGATTAAAAATCTTCCAACAAACAAAAGTCCAGGATCAGATGGCTTCACAGGTGAATTCTATCAAATATTTAGAGAACAGCTAACACCCATCCTTCTCAAACTCTTCCAAAAAATTGCAGAGGAAGGAACACTCCCAAACTCATTCTATGAGTTTGTTACCCTAATAACAAAACCAGAAAATGATACTACAGAAAAAGAAAATTGCAGACCAATATCACTGATGAATATAGATGCAAAAATCCTCAACAAAATACTAGCAAACAGAATCCAATGACACATTAAAAGGATCAAACACCAAGATCAAGTCGGATTTACCGCAAGGATGCAAGGATTCTTCAATATATGCAAATCAATCAATGTGATATATCATATTAACAAATTGAAGAATAAAAACCATATGATCATCTCAATAAATGCAAAAAAAAAGCTTTTGACAAAATCCACCACCAATTTATGATGGAAACTCTCCAGAAAGTGGGCATAGAGGGAACATACCTCAACATAATAAAGGTCTTACATGCCAAACCCACAGCAAACATCAGTCTCAATGGTGAAAAACTGAAAACATTTCCTCTAAGATCAGGAAGAAGACAAGGATGTCCACTCTCACCACTATTATTCAACATAGTTTTGGAAGTCCTAGCCACAGGAATCAGAGAAGAAAAAGAAACAAAAGGAATACAAATTGGAAAAGAAGTAAAACTGTCATTGTTTGCAGATGACATGATACTATACATAGAGAATCCTAAAAATGCCATGAGAAAACTACTAGAGCTAATCAATGAATTTGGTAAAGTTGAAGGACACAAAATTAATGCACAGAAATCTCTTGCATTCCTTTACACTAATGATGAAAAATCTGAAAGAGAAATTTAGGAAACACTCCCATTTACCACCACAATAAAAAGAAAAAAATACCTAGGAATAAACCTACCTAGGTAGACAGAACCTACCTAGGGTAGGAATAAACCTACCTAGGTAGACAGAAAACTATAAGACACTGATGAATGAAATTAAAGATGATACAAACAAATGGAGAGATATACCATGTTCTTGGATTGGAAGAATCAATACTCTGAAAATGACTATACTATCCAAAGCAATCTACAGTTTCAATGCAATCCCCATCAAATTACCAATGGCATTTTTTATGGAACTAGAACAAAAAATCTTAAAATTTGTATAGAGACAAAAAAGACCCCAAATAGCCAAAGCAGTCTTGAGGGGAAAAAATGGACCTATAGTAATGAGACTCCCTGACTTTGTACTATACTACAAAGCTACAGTAATCAAGACAATACGGTAGTGGCACAAAAACAGAAATACAGATCAATGGAACAGGACAGAAAGCCCAGAGGTCAACCCATGCACCTATGATCAACTAATCTATGACAAAGGAGAAAAGGATATACAGTGGAGAAAAGACAGTCACTTCAATAAGTGGTGCTGGGAAAACTGGACAGCTACATGTAAAAGAATGAAATTAGAACATCCCCTAACATCATACACAAAAATAAACTCCAAATGGATTAGAGACCTAAATGTAAGACTAGACACTATAAAACACTTAGAGTAAAACATAGGAAGAACAATGTGACAAAAATCACAGAAAGACCTTTTTTGATCCACCTCCTAGAGTAATGGAAATAAAAAGAAAAATAAACAAATGGGACCTAATGAAACTAAAAAGCTTTTGCAAAACAAAGGAAACTACAAACAAGACAAAAAGACAACCCTCAGAATAGGAGAAATATTTACAAATGAATCAACAAAGGATTAATCTCCAAAATATATAAACAGCTCATGCAGTTCAATAATAGAAAAAAAAACAACCCAATCATAAAATGGTCAGAAGACCTAAATAGACATTTCTCCAAAGAAGACATACAGATGGCCAAAGAGCACATAAAAAGCTAGTCAACATCAGTAATTATTAGAGAAATGCAAATCAAAACTATAATGAGGTATCACCTCACACCAGGTAGAATGGGCATCATCAGAAAATCTACAAACAACAAATGCTGGAGAGGGTGCGGAGAAAAGGGAACCCTCTTGCACTGTTGGTGGGAATGTAAATTGATACAGCCACTATGGAGAACAGTATGGAAGTTCCTTACAAAACTAAAAATAGAATTACCATATGACCCAGAAATCCCACTACTGGGCATATACCCAGAGAAAACCATAATTCAAAAAGACACATGCACCCCCCAATGTTCACTGCAGCACTATTTACAATAGCCAGGTCATGGAAGCAACCTAAATGTCCACCGACAGCTGAATGGATAAAGAAGATGTGGTACATATATACAATGGAATATTACTGAGCCATAAAAAGAAACAAAATTAGGTCATTTGTAGAGACGTGGATGGACATAGAGACTGTCATACAGAGTGAAGTAAGTCACAAAGAGAAAAACAAATATCATATATTAACACATATATGTGGAACTTAGAAAAATGGTACAGATGAACTGGTTTGCAGGGCAGAAATAGAAACACAGATGTAGAGAACAAACCTATGGGCACCAAGTGGGGGAAGTGTTGAGGGTGGTGGTGGTGGTGTGATGAATTGGGAGATTGGGATTGACATATTACTGTATATGTGTATAAAATGGATAACTAATAAGAACCTGCTGTATAAAAAAATAAATTCAAAAATTCAGAAATGAAGTCCCCTCTATTCTGATTAAGCTATGAACTTATCAAGGATGGATGCTGAATTTTATTTAATGATTTTACTACAACCATTGAAATTATCATCACTTTTTGCTCATTTTATGTATTAATGTGGCTAATTACAATATCGATTTTCTTAAATTTAAACCAATCTGGCACTAGCAGAGAAATCCAACTTGGTCATGCTATGTTTTATTTTAATACATGCTGTATTTTACTTTGTATTATTATAAATGTTTTTGCATCTGTATTCAATAAGAGTAGGCTGTAATTTTCCTGCCTTCTATTATCTTTGTCAGTTTTGATATTAAAATTATATTGACTACATAAAATTTGGAAGAGTTCCTTTTATCCATTTTTTAAAAATTGATTGTTTGAAATTATATTTACTGGTTTTTGTTAGAAATCTGTAAAATCATCTAGGCCTGGTATTCCTTTAAAATATTTTGCAGTAAAAATATCTTTTACCTACAATTCAATAGTTTTAATGGTTGTATTTTTATAGAGATTTCCTATTTCTTTTTGAGCAAAGGTTGACTTTTTAAGGAATAATTCTATTTCATCCAAGATTCAAATTTAAAATGTAATTTTTAATAAACTACTAACTGCATAATCTCTGTTGAATACATATACATATATACATATTTATGCCAACTTCTAATATTGTTTATTTCCGAACTCTCTTTTTTTTTTAACATCTTTATTGGAGTATAATTGCTTTACAATGGTGTGTTAGATTCTGCTGTATAACAAAGTGAATCAGCTATACGTATACTTATATCCCCATATCTCCTCCCTCTTGCATCTACCTTCCACCCTTGCTATCCCACCCCTCTGGGTGGACACAAAGCACCAGCTGATCTCTCTGTGCTATGCAGCTGCTTCCCACTAGCTATCTATTTTACATTTGGTAGTGTATATATGTCCATGCCACTCTCTCACTTTGTCCCAGCTTACCCTTCCCCCTCCTTGTGTCTTCATGTCCATTCTCTACATCTGTGTCTTTATTCCTGTCCTGCCCCTAGTTTCTTCAGAACATTTTTTTTAGATTCCATATATATATATATATATATATATATATATGTGTGTGTGTGTTAGTATACGGTATTTGTTTTTCTCTTTCTGTCTTACTTCATTCTGTATGACTGTCTCTAGTTCCATCCACCTCACTGCAAATAACTCAATTTCATTTCTTTTTATGGCTGAGTAATATTCCATTGTATATATGTGCCATATCTTCTTTATCCATTCATCTGTCGATGGATGCTTAGGTTGATTCCATGTCCTAGCTACTGTAAATAGAGCTGCAATGAACATTGTGGTACATGACTCTTTTTTGAATTATGGTTTTCTCAGGGTATATGCCCAGTTGAACTCTATTTTTTATAAGATTTTCAAGGTTTTTAATTGCATGTATTTCAGAACCAACCTTTAGATTTGTGATTTTTCTTTGCTTTATATTACTTTCATATCTCATTAACTTTCAGTATTCATTCATGCTTACATTTCATAGTATTGAAGGTTACTCTACGACTCCTTTTGTACCTATATAATTCAGTGCTTAGCGTACTAATTGTCAGACTTTTTCTCATCTAAGTTTTGCTATCAGCATAAAATTATGTGATCATTTCATTATTAATTCCATAGTTATTTGGAATTTATTTTAATTCCATAGTTTAGAGAATTTTTTTGGAGAATTGGAGAATATTTTAAATTCCATATTTTCTAAGTTGTTGATTTAGTATGATTTTTAAATTTCTAAATATTTGGATTATTTAACCATTTCCAAATTTCCCCTTGAAAACTTAAAGAAAAAAAATTACAAGGCCAAAATCTTTACTTCCACATCTGTTCATAATATGTATTCTCTAATAGTTTTCTTTATATGTTCACCAGGACTATCTTATTTTGAAAAAATCTAATTCTACTTTATGGTGTGTTGCTGATTTCTCCCACTACGAATGTCTATTTATTTAGTTCTGCCAATATGTAATTTATGTATTTTGTAACTATTTCACAGATACATACATGTTTAATAGTGTACATATTTCTCAGGAAATACATTTTTTCCTTAAACTATATAGTATATTTATATAACAGTAGTTATATAAGAATTACATAAGAATTCTTTCAATATTTCTCTTCATAAAATACTGTTTGCTTTTCCTGCCCTTTCAATATTTCTGTGCCTCTAGTTTTACATATTTATTTGTAAACAGCATATAGTTTCACTGTGTGTATATGTGCATTTTCATCTAGTCTAGTCATTGTCATATTTTAACTGAAGATATTATTCATTTTACATGGATTGTGATTATTGCTATATTTGTGTTTTTCTAACATCTTATGCTTTCTATTTTACTCATGTTCTTGTTGCCTTTCCTCCCTTCTTGTGTTTTTCAAATTATTTTCCCTTCTCATTTCATTTTTTAAATCAGTTTGAAAACCTTACATTTTAAGTGGTTTCAATAAGTATTAACATGCATTCATAACAAAGTATAAAGTTAATTATCATTCCTCCTTTTCTTGATACTACAAGGAAGGAAACACATGTTACTTTGACTTTTATTTTAGGTGTCTTTTTTTTTTCTTAAATAACGCAAATTATTAGTATTCTTTAGACAACATTTCTTGAGAAAACCAAAAGGCCAAATCGCGGTAAATTGACTCTTCCCGCCTGGAAGGACCTGATACTATTGTGACCTGAATAGACATGCAATTCAGGTAGGGGTTTGCCTACTGCCTGGAAGGTATCTGTCAACATTCCCAAAGGATTAAAGGGTGCTTGTTCCAATGGTATGGGAGTCCATATAACATCAAAGACACCAGCGATCCACCTTATAGCAAAGGAGGTCCTAGAGATGGCTCATGAACACAGGTTCCACTGTTTTGCCACATACCCTACTACCCAGAAGCTGCTGCTCTGATAGAACAATAAAATGACCAGCTGACAGCACAGCTAAGGAGTCAGCATGAAGGCAGTACTCTATGAGGATGGGGTACTCTTCTCCCAGATGTTGTGTACTCATTGATTCAAAATCCTTTAAATGGCACTAGGTTCCCAACAGGAGGGCTACTCCAGTCTGGAATCAAACAGTGAAGCAGGAATTGCCTCACTTATCATTCCCAGTGTCCCCCTATGAGATTACATGTTTCATGTCCCCACAACTCTGGGCTCAGGTGTTAGAGGTCCTGGTCCCCCAGAGGCACAAGTTTTCCTGGGGACAGAGTGATTTATTTGAAATAAAACTACTACTGTTATGTAGGTAGTTTACATTTCTTCTTTTCAGAGACCAGGAAGTAGAAAGAGGGTCACCATCTTTGCAGAGTAATTGACCTTGATCTTGGTCAGGAGACAGGGCTGCTCCTACATAATGGAAGCAGCAAGAAACATGTGTGAGCACTTTGGGTACTTTTGCCTAAAACGACTCTGAATGAACAGGTAGAGCAACCTATCTTGAGAAAGTCATGGTGACTAGGGGCTTAGTCAGCTCAGGGATGAGAATTACCAAGGAAGCCACTAAAGCAGACAGAGGTGGTAGCTGTGGGTAAGGGGGAATCTGGAATGCACAATGGGGAAGGGACACAAAGAAAATCCATCTTGCTGCCAAATCCAACTGCATGGTGAGAACCATATTGTCTTAATGACCTCCCTGTTTTAAGTTTCCTTTCAGGATGAAAGATCCACTGGAATCCTGTTGGAACTGTCCCCTGAATTTGTGGAGAGTAGCACATCTGGGCAGTACATGGAGTGGGCTGTGATAGATGGAGATGTGCTGCCCAGATCCTCCTCCAATTAAGGACCTGCAGCCCACCTGTAAGAAGCATAGCCAGGAAACCACTGTGACCCATTAGGTCTTCAAAAGTCTGCCTCAGCTACAGACCTAGCCCAAGGTCACGAACTTCCCCAGGCAGCACACATTTTGTGACTGAGCAAAACCAGGGTAAGAAAGCGGGGTAACTCTGACAGAAAATACTTATTCCTAATCTCCCCACCAGTTTGACTGAGTTTTATTGTGCCTGTATACAAAAATTTGACATCTTCCCCTGGCTAATCCTTCTTCTTCTCTCTTCCTTTCCTGAGAATTGAACCCTCATAAACATCTTGCACCCCAAACTCCTTATAAACATTTGCTTTCAGAGATGGTAACACACCAGATGCTCATTTCATGTCTTCAGAAATAAAGAACAGTTTCAAAGTAGCCAGTTTTATACTTGTGTCCCATGCTGTTGGTAGGTTCATTGAGCAAATAACTAGAAGAGTCCAGTTTGGAAATAATTAAATTGCTCTACGGAATTTTTATTTTCCTTTAACATGGTACTTAAAAATAAAAGCAAAATCGCACTTATGTATTTGTGCAATATAATTCCATGGTCTCTCATTACTTGTGGTTTGAGGGGCCCTCTGAACTTATATCCCCAGCACAGACACTCCTAAGCATTTGTATTCAATAGCTTATTAACATTTGCTTTTCACCACCTAATTTAGTGCTATATTGAAAATATTCTAATTATATTAATTGAGAAGAGTATAGCTAATAAAAATTGTGCAGACAAATGTGACAAAATGAATAGTTTTAAGATGGCTTCAGGAAAAAAAAAAGCCACCATAGCGCTATCTACCCTCTACACCACAAAAACTAAAATAAAAACTAACAAAGTTATACCTGTGATTCTATTGATTCTCCTTGATGGAATTTTGATATTATGACGTAGTGCCTTGATTCCTTATATAGAAGCTGCTAATCCAGGAATTATTATGATAAGCTGATGACACACCCAGGGAATAATTTAAAAAGAACTGATAGAGACTTTTAAAGACCCACTTACTCTTGAATGTGGATTTATACATACATACATTGGCTATGAAGTAGTTTTCTCTCTAAACATCAATGATCATAATCAAATAACATAGACTGAAGTTGTTGTCTTTGTCCTTTTGTCAAAAAGAAAATTTGTCAGTTACTCCATATATCTTTGGAAGACATTTGTCAGTATTAATTAGAATTGCTCACGCAGCTTCATAAATACAACACTCATTTGGTATTCTTTTGCTTGTTCCACATGGCTCAAGCAGGGAAACTTTTGCCTGGAAATGGTCTTATTTCCTAGTATTTTTCACAAGGAAATTGTTTATGTGTCATTCATCAGTTTTATGGCCTTTTCCCCCAGATTTTAGAAAGTGGAAGCACGCTCAGTATTCAGTCACACACAGAGCAGGCTCATTACAGGATTGTCAATGGGCAATTTACCAAGCAGAAAGTCAAATTAGCTTTACTGGAAAGTTGACTATGGTGTGTTACCTTCAGTGCAAGCAGCGAGTAAAATTTTACCCACAACTGGTTACATAGGGGTAATTAAAACCATTAATCTTTTTATTGATCTTTGACTCCATTGTCTACTATATTTAGCAGATAAGATTCATGAACTACTGGAGTGTGTCCATTGTCACAGACCTCCATCGATAGATATCCCCTGAAGAGGGCCCCAGGGTAAAAAAGCATTTGTCTGATTTATGCCTATTATGTGGTTCCTTTAGACCCGAAACAAATAATTGTTATGCTTTATTAAGAAGCAATATTTGCAAACTGCAAATCCTGTGAAAAGGGTAAGTTTTCTCATGCTATGGAAAAGTACCACACAGTAAATGCCTTTTGAGTCATATCTGTTCCACTTATTTTTTACATTTGAAGGAGATATGGCTCTACTCAATAACATCCTAAAATGCTATAGGGCAATGCATAATTTTATACTTAGGTGCTCTTTAAAGAAGGTAAATGTTTGACCTTATAGTCCATAATTATGTCACTGAAGTGCTAAAAGTCCATCACAAAAGCATGGCTTGGTTCACAGATCATTGATACAGCTAGTTTCAGCAGATGCTTAGGTGCCATTATAATTTTTCCTATCCATTTGACCGTCATAAAAGCTAGAGCCATGTGTCCGACTTAGGCTATTATTTCTACAGAGCCTTTGTTCTCTTATACTATGAACAATTAGTAATTTACAAGACTGGAACATCGACCAGTGACATTCATCAATTAGGGAGTTTTTTTTAAATTAGGCATGTGGTAGCTACTCTGAATATTTATTGAGGAAATATAAGATTAGAAAATCTTTCACTGTGGGCTCCCATGGGGAGGAAAAGTCAATACAAGCCTGAGGATTTGGTATCTTGATGGCTGCAGTTTTGGAAACTTAATGGTGAGGGTCCAAGCCCAGTAAATACTGGCGACAATTTTCCATGCTCTCATGAAACTAATCCATACCAATGCAAATAAGTTACTCAGGCGTTACAATTTTACTGATCAAAAATGCAGAAATATTATAATATATGCAGTGAACAGTTCTCATTTGAAGATTGCCAGTGTCTGCACTCTTTCTATTTGCAGGGTAAGCATGCATTGTGTTGTGGCCTTGATGAGAGTCAAGAGCGCCTTTCCTTTACCTAAACAGTTAAAAGGGAAGCAAGTAAGTCTTGCAAAGAAGAACCAGCTTGAGACCAAATTTAGCAAAAGTGGACAAAACCAAGCAGAGGTATTCCTAGGGGACTGGAGGCGGAAGCTAAGCCCAGGGAGAGGCAGCAGGTGAGTGTGCAGAAGTCAGCCCACCAGCAGGGACAGCCTGCTATCCTACTTGTGACCTTGGCTAATTCTCAAGGTTTTAGGTTTATTCGGGTCTTCAGTTTCCTAAGCCAGGTTCTCTGGATTTCTAATCATTTTGGATAGCCATTCAATAACCTTGCAATCACTAAGTTTCTTCTGAAGTTAACCAGAGCTCACCTTCGTTGTTTTAATCAATAATCATGACCGATAATACCTTGTTACTAGGTACACATGCAACTATGTACGTATGTAATGACATAACTCATTTTGTTTGATGGACTCTCCCGGCTAATATTTGTTGTCATAAGATTTTATCAATTCTCTGTATGCAGATTAATATCAGTGATTTTAACCATTTCTGGACTTCAGCTTTCAAATCTCAAAACTATAAATCCAGGACGAGATATCTAAACTTATTTCTGATGAGTATTTTTAATATTTCTTGGGCTCGGTACCTCACGAAAATTATGTTCTAAGAGACAGAGGCTCAAAATGTACTCATTAACATGCTTTACACACTGTCAGGAAGGGTTTAATAAATATTCTAAAAAAATTTAGTAAATAAGTACATGAATAAACATATATTTCTATTTCTACTCTATTTATAGTAGTAACCAAGTCTTATCAAATAGTCCTTCATAGTTTTGTTCTGTTTTTGCTTCCATTACATGTAGTACTGCCTCATTTTGAAAATTCTTTAACTCCCTAAATCACCACCTACCCAGACGACTGAATTCGCTCCATCATTCAGTAACCATTTATTAAGTATCAGGTCTGTGACACGAGGCATTTGTTAATTAATGAAACATACATGGATTCTGCCTTTTGCCAGCTTACTCCTCTACGGGAAGTAGACAAAAGACTTCTCACATAACAAATGTGCGTGTGTGTGCACGTGAGAGAGAGAGAGTTATGAAGAACACACACTGAAAGCAGAGGTCTAATAACACAATAACTGACTGAAGGAATAGCAAGCAAAGACCTCTCAAATAATGCTACATATTAAAAAAGGACTCAAAAGCATGCAAAGGAATTAGACATGAATAGAATGAGGATGGGCACGTGTATGTGTGTTGAAGAGAGGAAGGAACAGAGAGGAAAAGTAAAATGTGTGATGATGTCTGTACTGTGGAGAGTGTGGAATACATTAAAAGCTGACAGGAAGTCCATACGACTGAATTGTTGGAGGCTACAGAGGAATGGCAAGAAATGACACTGGAGAAGTGGGCAGACATTTCATGTAATACTTTACTGTCCATGGTAGAGTTTAAATTTATCCTGAGGAGAGTGGGAAGCAGTAGAAGGGTTTAAGTCTAAGACGTGACAGAATTTGATGTGTTTCTATTAAGCTGCCTAATATGTGGAGAATAAATTGAAGCTGTTAAAATTGGAGTCAGGAAGAGCAGTAAGGATGCAGTTGATGATGCTGGTTAGACTAGAGTGGTGGCAGGTGAGAGGTGGAGAGAAGCTCACTGAATATATTTTTGAGATAGAAAATACAGGACTTGATTGACAGTCTGGAGTTAAAGTGAGAAAAAAATAAAGGGGGACTTCATGTCCCAAATATATAGTGATTTTAAGAACTGTGAATAAAATGCATTTAGTTCTACTCTTTGGTATTATCTCCATAAAGAAACTCCAACACCCTGTCCCTCCCTCTCTCCTTCCCCCGCCCTCATCTCTACCCTTTTCTCCCTCTCTACTTCAGAAAACTTCTGAAACTAAGGCTATCTAGATGTTCTAAAAACCTCTCAATACAAAATACAAGAAGTACTGAGTAAAATATAGTATTACAGCACAATTGGGATCGCAGTTATTTAAGGTAATCAAGGAAGAAAATCATTCTTTTTGTCTTTTTGTTCAAGATACTCCCGACTCTCTCCTGAAGGCTTTGCTTTCCCTGCAAGCCTGTCAAGCAGTGTCTGTATCTTCTCCGCGTAGCCTTGTTCCTCTGTAGCTGTCCATGATACTCCTTTAAAGACTTTTAGAACTTTCTTTCTCATCTCTAAGGACAACACATTCATCTTTGAGTCTCATGTTATCATATTATGCTACCAATTACTCCACAAATTTTTATTTTATCTATCTAACCCCTAGATTATCTCTTCTGATTTCTTCATGAGTTTAGCTCTATCATAATGATCTATCATAAGTGATTTCAAGACAAGTATAGACAAACCTTTCCTTCTCTGGTCTATCAGTTCTACTGATGACTCTCCTTCCATACTCTTGTCTTTACTTCAGCTGCTAACTCCAGTGTTGAACCAATGATCTAATAACTGCAACCTCTCCATAATCTCAATTTCATGTATCCTTCTGAGTATCAACAGCTGCACTGTATAAATGTTAATTTCCTGAATATGATGGTTATTTTGTGATTACATAAGGCAATATTCTTGCTTGTAGGAAATATAAAGTATTTGTAATTGATGGAGCTTGATTTTGACACCCTACCCTCAGATGGGGAAAATGAGGAGTTTTATTTGTGCCACAGTTCCAACATTTTTCTGAGTTTGATACCACTTCAAAAAATTTTTAAAAAGTATCCACAGATTAAGTCCCACCAATAAGGAATTCACAGCCTATAATCACCAAAGATACAATGCAATGACTCACTGTAAATGAAGTCAGGATTGCTAGAAAGGAAACACGCAATTTGCCAACAATGAGGAAACCTTTTGATTCGAGGAACCCTACAAAATAAACTTTCAACCTAAGTCTAGATTCAGCCCTCCAAACACATCCTATTGCATGAAAATTAACATTTGAATTTCCAACGCAGACTTAAAATGTATGGCCTGACAACCTCTCAATCCTTGTCTTCAATATTGCCCTTGGACCCTCCTGCAAGTGATGTACTTCACAAACATCAAGCCACAAGGTGTTTTTTTTTTCTTTTTATCTCCTTAGAACATTTTTTGAAAGTTCAGTTAACTGTCAAACAGGACTTAGAGGAGAGGACGTGCCAGAGGACGAGGTAGGACAGAGGGAAAAAATGCCTACCTCTGTTTAAAGCTGAGCATCTCCCAAGTCATCCAAGATGGCAGGGACTTCAGATAGCTTGCTACTTACTCTGAAGTGAGGCACTTTGGGAAGGCTTTTAAAGCAGCCTAGAAAAGCCACGTCAGAAAAATTAAGCATGATGAGGAAAACCTGCCCCAGTTTGGCTTTCTGGGGAATTGCACCAGGTCAGCTCCTGCTTGGGTTCAGGTGAGTCTAATCACCATCCAGGAACCCTGGGTGCAGCCCCCCGCTTCTCCCCTGCACAGCCTCAAACCATTAGCGCTCTCAATGAGGTTTGTGGACGCCAGGCCTGGACAAAGAGGCAGGAAAAGTCACCTTTGACCTCCAGGTGGGGATGCTGGTCAGGCCACGAGTATAGCTTGGAGTGTAACTTTCAAATATTTAGACATATTTAGACATATGATTTGGAACCCTCATTTGCACGGTTGCTCCAGTCCTGAAGAGTGTTGGGCTGGGCCTGTTCTTCTCTTAGCCTTCTATCACCTTCCCTGCCCAGCTACTCGGGCTGCTTGTTCCCTCCAAGCTCACTCCCACCTCAGGACTGTCACCTGTTGACCTTCTGCCCGTGAAGCTCTTCCCCACGCTTTTCTCCTGACTCAGGTGTCCGCAGCATTCAGATCTCCTCCACCCCCTTCCCAGCCTCCTCTGTAAAACAGCACACCAGTCCCTCTTGGTTCTCTCACTGTTTACTCTGCTTTATTTTGTCCATAGCAATTAAACCGAAAGAATTTTTTATCTGTTTATTTCTCTCCTCATTAGAATGTACATGCTATGAAGGCAGGAATTTCATCTTTTTCATTTTGTGACCCCACACAACATAGTTGCCCAATATATACCAGATAAATGGATGAATGAACTAGAAAAGGATGCGAATTAATGTGATTTTCACTCTTAAAGAAAAAATAAAAATTGCAGACCATTTGAATATATAAGTTTGTAATATCTAAAATAAGTTAGGTGTTATATAAGAGCTAAAAGTGTCTAAAAATACTGGAAAGATCATGATCACAATTAATTTTTTTAAAAGATGCAGGTAAAATAAACATAGCTACATAGAAAAGCTCATACACCACTTTCTAGTAAAAAAATTAAAACAATCCTGGAATTTCAAGAAAAAGAAACATGTGAGAAACTTTGCATTAATAAGACTTTTTGTTTTTAGTCTATTTGTTAAAATCATGGGGAGCTGAAGTAAAACAAATTTATCACTTTAGCAGGTTGCATAGCTAGTCACAAGGTCACTTGTAGAGGTTTTAATTGATCATTGTCAGATTTAGTCTCATTCAGTGCTGAACATTTTATTAACCTTGATGACTGAAAAAATATATTTACTTTCACTAAGTTTGAACAGTATCCAAGCCAGGGAAAGAGGTAACTATAAGCAAATAATATAATAATATTAGAAATCTTAAAAAAACTCTCCAAAGATAAGACTAACCCAATAATTCTGTGAGCAGGTGAATATTAAATTAAAAATTACATTTTTTATGTTAGTGACATGTGATCTACAACAAGAAATATTTTGGTATATAAATAAATATAAGAATTGGCTTCTAAATAGAAATCATTTGACCTTGAACAAATCATTTAACATTTTGAGGTTTAGCATGAATGCAGGTGTAATAATCAGTAAATACAGTGAAAGTTACATAAGGAATTTCTGTGACTTTCTCAAACTGGACAAAGTTCAAAGTTGATGTATGTGTTTGTCAAGTTAGTGGAGTGAACCAAAAAAGGGGCTTTATACCTGCTTGCCTAAATACAATTTTCAGGAGGTAGAATCAGGAAAATATATTATTTTCTTACAAACACCTGGGCTCAAATGGGATTTCACTGTTTATAAAGGCCATGATTTTCAAATATTGACAAGGTAAGTTTCAGGAATGATTAGTTCTTCATGGAAAAAAGACATTCATAATCAGTTTATGTTGAAGTTGTTTGTCTTTTAAGTGTATCGGCACGATGAATTAAGTGGTGCTATTTAAATTATATCTTAAATTTAGTTCTAAAAATCACCAGATAAATGATAAATGACTGTGGCAGGGAAAATTACAAAAAGGTTTCTATAAGATTCCCTGGTTATTTCAGCAAACACTAATCTTGGTACTGTACTGCTGAGAAGGCACTTTGCTGAGGGAAAGAGGTTACTAATCAACTGACTTTAAAATAGGGAGAGAAGCCTAGCCTGTTCACCTGGGCCCAATATAATCACTTGAACCTTAAAAGCAGAAATATTTCTCAGCTGGAAGCAGAGAGATGTGGCAGAAGAGACAGGCAGAGGGGAGGTGAGTCAGAAGGCGAGAAAGACTCAACTCTCCTTTACTGACTTGAAGATGGAGGAAGGGGGGACATGAACCAAGGAATGTGTGAAACCTCTAGAAGATAAGAATGACCCCTGACAGCCAATAAGGAAACTGGGGCCTCAGTCCTAAAACTGCATGCAACTGAGTTCTGCCAAAAACCTGAATGAGCTTAGATTCACCCCCATGGCCTCCAAAAGAGACACAACACTGCCAAAACCTTGATTTCAGCCCTGTGAAACCCAGTCTCACACCCAAAAGGTGAAATAATGAATTTGTGTTGTTTTAAGCCACTGATTTTGTGGTAATCTACTTTTACAGCAATAAGATACTAATTACAATGGCAGAAACCAAAATTGCATATTCAGTCATTCTGTCGATTACAAGTATGTTTAAACCATGTATTCTTAGAGGTGGGAAAATAAAGAAATGACTTTTGGTGCTTATGGAACTTGATTTCATTTTTAGACAAATTTTCTTTAAACAGCATCCACTAAACTACTACATATGCAACTAAAGGAAAGATAATTAAGTTATCTTTCCCTGTAAATGATCTGCTTGACCAGAAACGCAGTCTATCCAGTCAGCTAATCCCCTAAAACTAAGTCAACTCTGGGCTCTATACTAATTTTCTTGTTCCTTCTCACCTCAAACAAGGTTGACTGTTTGACCCTAGCCAATCAGGGTTGTTTTTTTTCTCTTTCTTTTTCTTTATTCTTTGTCCTATAAAAGCTTCCTCTCTTTTGCTCCATTCTGCAGTTCTCAGAATGAAGACTATCTACTTCCTGAAGTGTTAGAATTTGTATAACCTAAATTGTCTTCTTTAATTATTCTTTAACAATACAAACACACACACACACACACACACACACACATACATTCCTGAGCACAATCTATGTGATATTAAACTAAGTAAAGGACACATATGAGAGAGAGTAACTGATTATACAACAAAGATGGTATGTCACAAATAGCCTTGGTTTTTACTTTATACTAATGAGCATGTTTTCAAACAATGGAAATTTGTCTCCATAATTTTCAGTTTGATACCTGCCTACAAAGGTGCAACTTTTTAAAGTAGCAGCTGCTTTGTAATGCCTCCAAACATCACTGTCTGACAAAATACCACTGCACTACATTAGAGGATGTGCTTTTTATGTAAACATTAGAGTTGTCAGAGACTGGGCATTGACTGATAATTGCTCTTTTCTCATCTGATATTTTCTGCCTTGTTAGGAGACTGAGATTTTAACTTCAGTAAGGTCAAATTGGTCTTGGTGCAAAACTGAATCATCCTACTAATCATCATGTTGCTGAAATGCTTTAATAATCAGTTTTGTTTCCCTAACCTTGAACAACTGAGTTTTCATTTCATTAATGTTTTCCCCTATTACTAAAAATATTTATTCTGGCTATAATGGTAATTTAATTTACAAATTTAAATGTTTTGCATCACAGTTATTTTTACCCATATCTTAGCCTCCCTAGTAAATATAAATCCTTCTTGTGGTCATTGAGATTGTGTGTGTCATCTTTTTATAGCCCCCAGCGTAGAATATTTCACCAAGTTCACAGTGAATACAAAACAATTGTTTTGACTACATAGTGCAATATTTCCTGCAAACTTCCATGGGTTTTCCCATTAACTAGTTCGGCTGGAGTTATACACATGTTATATTCTTCTCTCCAAGAAAACTTACAACTCTCTGAAATAAATGAGCTATGTTCTCTGTTTTATTAAGAAGGTTAATTAAAACAAACAAACAAACAAAACAACATTAAGCATGTGGACTGAGAATTTCTGTAAATGTGAAACCTGAAAAACTCATAATTTCCAGATTGGCTGGTTTAACTGCAGTCCCTAAAACTCCACTAAATGTTTTCCTGCTAACTATCTATGAAACCATCACCTACTTCCATTTGAAGCAGCCAGTCTCCTAGCACTTGCTCTATCAGTTACTGTTACCAACTTCCAAAATCCATGGACCACACTATCATGAGTTTCTCAACTGACTTCTTCCAACCCACAGGCCAGAGACAACAAACATTTCCTGATTAAGTGAAGGAGACTTGAATGGGTTTCAGTGGAAGGGGGAGTGGTGTCCCCTCTCCCTCTTCCCTGCCATGGCCTCTCTCCCCTTTAAAGTCACTTTCACTGAGGGGAGTTGCTATAGCTGATACCTGCATTGCAGAACAATTGAGATCACAGACTCTAAAAACCAGACAAGAGTTCTAATCCCAGCTCCACTGTCTGACAAGCCCAAGCTGTATAATCTCATACCCCTTGCTTAACCGTCCTAAGGTGAGATTGCTATTTGGCTGATTTTGTTAAAGAAGCACATGAACTGGAACGAGTTAAGTTGATCAATGACTTAAATATAATAGAGGCAATTTTTCATCACATTCAGCCACAAACATTAATAAAACTTGGAAAGAAAAAAAAAAGCTTTTAGAAAGGAGAAATGTATTGGAGGCTCTGGAGCCTGCTGAGGCAGGAGCCACAGACAATGCCATCTGTTGCTGTGTGTGGTTGGCTGCTGCCACCACGGTGGGGTGGTTCTCCTACAGTGGAAGCTCGTGGGAGCTCCATGGTATTGAGTTCTATTCAGGGCAGTCACGTAGAAAAAGATAAGTGTAAAAAGCCCTTTTCACAATGCATATATTTCTAGTTCTTCTATAATATCAGATTGTATTTTAGTTGTCATAAGTAATGATAGTTTCCTATCAGAACTACTCTTTCTGGTGGTGGAATGCGTGTTCATTCATTCATTCACTTATCCGACCATGAAAACCTTGGTGTGCATAGCTTGATTCACTTCTCTTCCTGGCACTGTATGCTATGTATAGTGTATCAAACATACATAAGTCAGCACTTAGGGGAGAAGATGTATTATCAAACTTCCAACTAAAAATGTCACTTGCCATCCAGCTCTAGAAGGACTGAGTCATTAGCCTCTTCAGTGGCTGACCTTCAAACACCCTGAAAGGAGTTCAGGGCAGAGATCAGGAATGAGGCATTCTGTGCTCTGAGAAAACCGATAAATAGAACTTTGGACAGACATTTGCAGGAGAAAATTTTATGAACCCAATTTCTTGCATCTTCCCATACTTAGAAAAGCACTAAAATCATTAACTAAGGTATCTGTCCCTTTTGACTTGTAGTAACCTTCTACCAAGATGTGTTTGATTGCCAGTACCTCTTCTCCAACATCAGGTATATGTTGACATCTCCCCTTGCCTCTTCGGAGCTGTTCCTCAGAGCTATCTGGAAGGCTGTCTTCTGGGCTATAGTTCTCAGTAAGTCCCCAAATAAAACTGAAACAGCTCTCATGTTGGCCATTTTTATTTCAGTGGACGAAATCACCAATGTACAATATGCAAGAGGATTTCCTATTGCAATATGTTAAAAAGCACATAAAGGTGTTGGCTGAAATGAGGGGAAAATGTCCCTCTAAAAGGGTTAAGGGCCTCACTGAGGAGAGCACAAGAGAAATGTCTCTGACATTAACCCTACCTCTAATAATGACATTTTTGATATTCAGATATATCTACTTTTTAAAAATAAGGTATCCTAATATTTTACACCAAAAATAGTCAATAATCTCTTAGTGAAAACTCTAATATGGACTCTGTAATAGAAGCTTTAACACTGAAATTCACAACCCCTTGTCCCTTTATGCACAGGAAGATTATTAAAGTAGTTATATATTGATCAACTTTTGAAATGCCAAGTTTATACCTACAATATATGAATGTGTCTCTGGATAGTAAGCCTCCATGGAAGTTGATCTATGTATGATTACCTTATTTGAAAAATAATTTTTAGAAATTCTATTGAGGTGTTTTTTTTTTTTCATATCCTCTATGTATATAGATAATTTACTGAAACTTTGGATATTACTTAAAACTAGAGGCTATCCAAATCCAAAAAAAATCCAGACTCACACTTTTTATTTACTCATATGGTATTTCTAAAGCCCATCATCCCTGTTGTTTTGATCTTTTTTGCTTCTGTAATGTCTCACTAATATTAGGTATCATATTCTCCAATCTTATAACTACCTGCAGGCTGATTTTATTTAAGCCCCACATAAAATCCTCAGGTCTCACACTGATGAGAATTTATTATGTTAATTTTATTTCTGTGGTCTTCTTTTCCTAGCTAGAGTATTAACTATATTACAAGAGGGTTACTAATATTATCAAAAGCTCCCTCTAATACAACTTTGGTAATTACTTCCATTGACTAGAAGGAAAGCATGTGGTTCATTCTTTTTTTTTTCTTTTTTTTTTTGACATCTCTATTGGAGTATAATTGTTCTACAATGGTGTGTTAGTTTCTGCTGTAGCACATACATACAATGGAATATTACTCAGCCATAAAAAAAACAAAATTGAGTTATTTGTCATGAGGCAGATGGACTTAGAGACTGTCATACAGAGTGAAGTAAGTCAGAAAGAGAAAAACAAATACCATATGCTAACACATATATGTGGTTCACTCTTGATTCATTATTGTTTTAACCTGAATTCAACCTCATTTAATATGAAAACTCAAAAATTCAAAATAACCAAAGTCAAATTCTGATGATCTCTTCAAAATAACAGAGCAATGCACTATAAGAGAAATTTCTGCAGAGCACCTAAGCTTAAAATAAACTGTTTCAGGGCTTCCCTGGTGGTGCAGTGGTTGAGAGTCCGCCTGCTGATGCAGGGGACACGGGTTCATGCCCCGGTCCGGGAAGATCCCACATGCCGCGGAGCGGTTAGGCCCATGAGCCATGGCCTCTGAGCTTGCGTGTCCAGAGCCTGTGCTCCGTAATGGGAGAGGCCATGACAGTGAGAGGCCCGCGTACCAAAAAAAAAAAAAAAAAAAAAAAAAAAAAAGCTGTTTGTATTGTGTAAAGCATGTTGGAGGTAGTGCTACCCAAGCAATGATAACCCAATTCCTATAGGGGAGTAAGAAGTTATTAATTCACTGGTTAAGAATTAAATAGAGAATCCATCTTCTCAGTCTTGCTTATTTCTGTTGGAGAAACACATTGTCTGATAAAGTGTTGCCCTTTCCCTGAGAGCTGCAACCACTCACTGCTCACTTATCAGCCAACACTGACCACTCCACACTATGGTGTTTCAGCAGGCTTTTTATATTCCAGGATTCAGCAGAGTTTAAGGGACCAGGAAAGGACACTTAGCAGTGAAGTTACTCAGATTGTTTGCATATGGATGGACTAAATACAAGACTTGACAGCTATGGAATGAGGTGGGCAAGTGTGGAGGGGAACAGGGTGGGGGAAAGTTGGGGGGGGGATTGGGGCGGGCACATCTTCTGCCATATTCATGGAGAAGCAGGGAAAATTGGGCTAACAAACTGAAACAGGCACTCAGAGGCAGGACACCATATGAATCTGGAAAGTGGGAAATTGAGAGCTGCATCACTCCCTGATCCCATCTAGTTCCTCCTTTTACTAGACCCTCAAAAGCCAGGCTCTCACTTACTGACCTGGGAGGCTATGGAGATGGCATTTCTAAATAAGGTCTACAGTTTTGTTTACACTTCTTTGAAGTTGACTTCTAGTATGCGAAACCTCAAAATCTTAAAGTACTCATGCACTCTATCCCACCAAAATACATTTAGCATTTTATAATTTATTACATTTGTAGCACTTTCCTTCTCAAATTTAGAATGCTAATTTATGATGCATCCTCTGACCCTCTTTAAAATATTAGGAAATAGTAAATAAAGCTTGCTATATAACTTTTTGAATATGTGCCACTACTTAAGGTAATCTGGTGGGAAATTGAGAGTTCAAATCCTCATTAAGTTTGGCAAATTTATTACCTTCAAGTATATATATAGATATATATAGATTTTTTTTGAGAACCACATGATTCCAATTTAAAGAGGCTTTAAAGTTCCCATCCATTTTAGATCAGGAATTTATAAGCTATAGTCTGAGAAATCTAATATTATAAAGAGTATTTTTTTAATATTCTATATTTTTTGGTATGATTTCACTTTCATAAAAATATTTTTAAAACACTCAAATGTGAAAAATGTCACAATTTAGCAGATTGTACACCACTAATACATTGTCTCATCCTGTCTGGTTTATCCTTTGAAGGGTCTTTATCAGGATAAACTTTTTCTTACTATCTATGGAATTAAATTTGAAATTTTGTAAATGTGTCATTTTTTTCTTTGTATTAATATATCTGTATATATCCTCATAAAATTTGGCCACTAGGCACATACCATAGAGCACATGTTCCACATGCAACTAAATGTGTAGGTGAAAGCAGAGCTCAACCATTACCTACCCATTATGTGCGATAGTCAAGGGTGCATGAATATGTGAATATATAGCAGATAGCATAATGATATCATGTGCAATTCTTAAGCATGTTTTGTGTTATCCTTATAGTGTTTTTCTATTTTTGGAATAGAATTTAAGAAATTGTTATGTATCATTTGTAATTCATTTTGTAACAGTTTCTCTACTACTTTCATTTAACTTGCAATGAAAGGAATTTTTGTTAAATGTTCTTAAAAGGATAATATACATGTTTAAAAATGTACTGCTTGGGCTTCCCTGGTGGCGCAGTGGTTGAGAGTCCACCTGCCAATGCAGGGGACGCGGGTTCTTGACCCGGTCCGGGAGGATCCCACATGCCGCGGAGCGGCTGGGCCTGTGAGCCATGGCCGCTGAGCCTGTGCGTCCGGAGCCTGTGCTCCACAACGGGAGAGGCCACAACAGTGAGAGGCCTGCGTACCGCAAAAAAAAAAAAAAAAAAAAGTACTGCTTCTGGGACTTCCCTGGTGGTGCAGTAGTTAAGAATCCTCCTGCCAATGCAGTGGACATGGGTTCAATCCCTGGTCTGGGAAGATCCCACATGCTGCAGAGCAACTAAGACTGTGCACCACAACTACTGAGCCCACACGTCACAACTACTAAAGCCTGTGCTCCTAGAGCCTATGCTCCACAACAAGAGAAGCCACTGCAAATGAGAAGGATGCACACCGCAACGAAGAGTAACCCCAGGTCACCACAACTAGAGAAACCCCGCATGCAGCAACGAAGACCCAACACAGCAAAAGAAAAAAAAAAAAAAACTATTTTAATTAAAAATAAATAAAATATACTGATTTAAAAAAAATGTACTGCTTCCAGCAACTTAAATATGTGAGTCAGAATTTCAAGAAACTGTAAAATTTTTTTAAAATTTGATACTCAGGGGGCTTCCCTGGTGGCGCAGTGGTTGGGAGTCCGCCTGCCGATGCGGGGGGCATGGGTTCGTGCCCCGGTCCGGGAGGATCCCACGTGCCATGGAGCGGCTGGGCCCGTGAGCCATGGTCGCTGGGCCTGCGCGTCCGGAGCCTGTGCTCCGCGGTGGGAGAGGCCACAGCAGTGAGAGGCCCGCGTACCGCAAAAAAAAAAAAAAAAAAAAAAATTGATACTCATACTGATATGTGATTTTAACTTGTCAGATATAACCAGTAATTTCAGATTGTTTTATTCATCAAAACAACTTCTGTTCTCACTGATTTACTCGATATTTACCAATTTACAGAAAACAATAGCAGATCTATTAATTTCCTATCTTGAGATCTAAACAAAATGATAAAAACAAATTAAATAATACAATAATAATGATGAGAATAAGGAAGGAAATATTAGAAAATCACGAGAGAAGGTGACATTTCAATAAAAGTCGAACTGTGCAAGAGTAGAAATTAATAGGATGGGCAGAAAAAGCTGCAGCGTAATGTACTTCCAGAGGCGGGTGTCAAGAAGGAGCTCTTTGGCCCAGTGCAACTCAGAGTTAGGACTTAGCAATGTTGGGAATGGCAGATTGCAGAAGAATCATGACTGGGGTTTGGCAACGAGGAATTATTTACAAGTCTTACAAGGAAGATTTTCCACACTCTGCATGCATTATAATATATTTCTACCAGGCAAAGGATCAGAAGATTCTAGAGTCAATTAACTTAACAGTAATGCCAAAATCTCCACATTGGTCAAAATCTCCGCTCAGTTCTTTGCATGATCTCCCTAAAGCAAAACCCACAAGTTGACTAAATCCTCCCACCTACACCAAGTACCAAACCAGCCATTACGTTTCTTTCTGAAATATGGACGGATGATCAAGGCTAACTTTTGTAAAATGTACCAGCATGAAAGAAAAATATCTGTATTGAAGAGTAAGATGATGCAGAAACCTATGTCATTAACACTCTAAACCACAAATGTATATGGGACAGAGTCATCAGCATTCTTTGGAAAACTTCCAGAAATTAAAATTATGATGGAAGAAATTAAAAATTTAGTAAAAGAGAGAGAAGATAAAGTCAATGAAATATCTCAGAATGTGTGACTAATGGGCACATTTGGGGGAGAGAAAATACAAAGAATGAATTCAAGAGCTCCATCATCTGAAAAGCTGAAATTCCAGAAAGAACAAAAAGAAAATTAGAGAAGATAATACTTGAGAACAGAAAGACAGTAGCATTTACATTTAAAGACACACAGATGAGGGCTTCCCTGGTGGTGCAGTGGTTGAGAGTCTGCCTGCCAATGCAGGGGACACAGGTTCGAGCCCTGGTCTGGGAGGATCCCACATGCCGCGGAGCAAATGGACCCATGAGCCAAAACTACTGAGCCTGCGCGTCTGGAGCCTGTGCTCCACAGCAAGAGAGGCTGCGATAGTGAGAGGCCTGCGCACCGCAATGAAGAGTGGCCCCTGCTTGCCGCAACTAGAGAAAGCCCTTGCACAGAAACGAAGACCCAACACAGCTAAAAATAAATAAATTAATTAATTTAAAAATAAATAAATAAATAAAAAATAAAGACACACAGATGAAAAAGCTTAGGCATTTCTATGTATGGTAAACTGGTAAGGGATATAGGGAATTATGTATTATCTTTTCAATTTAAAAAGTTTCCAAACTACAAAGCTTATTTAAGATAATATTTTTCTATCATTTCCCTATATGGTTTCAGATCCATCCCCTACTCTTCCTTTGCAATTGACCATACAAATAAAAATGAATCTTGGTTCTTACATCGCATCATATTCAATAATTAGCTCTAAGTTTATCACAATCTCAAATGTAAGATATAAATTTATTACACTTCCAGAAGAAAGCACAGGAGAAAAAACAATTTTACCTTGGGTTAGGCAAATAATTCTTAGAAAGGATAACAATAAGTATGAAACATAAAAGAAAAACCTTATAACTTGTACTTCAACAAAATTAAAAACTTGCGTTTCAAAAGACAAATGAAAATGCAAGCCCAAACTGAGAATCATATTTGGGAAAATATTTTAATAAAGAAGCTGTATCCATAATATGTTAAGGATTCTTTCAACTCAATAAAAAAAATACCACAATGAAAAATGGGCAAAAAAGGGACGTGTGGCCAAGATGGCAGAGTAGGAAGACCCTGAGCTCGCCTAGTCCATAGGCACATGAAAATAGCTATTTACAGAGCAACCCTCTATGAGAATGATCTGAAAACTAAGCAGAAAATATTTTTCACAACTAAAAATATAAATAAGAAACCACAATGAACATGTAGGTAGGGCAGAGATGCAATATAGTCAAGACCAACACCCACAGGGGAGGTGACCCATAAATGGTAGGATAATCACAATTGCAGAGGTTCAACCAAGAAGTGAGGGGTCTGAGCCCCATGTTAAGTTCCCTAGCCCAGGAGTCCTATGCCAGGAACATGAGCCCCCAGAACATTTGGCTTTAAAGACCAGCAGGACTTGCATACAGGAGAGCCAGAGGGCTGTAGGAAAGAGAGGTTCTGCTCCTAAGGGGCACTGTGAAAATCTCACATGCTCTGAGTCCCAGCTCAGAGGCAGTTGTTTGAAATGAGCCTGAGTCAGACCTACTTGCTGACACTGGAGAGCTTCCGGGAGAGGCAAGAGGCCTCTGGAACTCCCCTTGGGGACAAAGACACTAGTGGCAGCCATTTTTGAGAGCTCCTTCCACTGTGAGGACACTGGCACTAGCACAAACCATTTTAAAATTCTCCTTCTAGCCTATTAGATCAGGGTCTTACATGCCCATGAGCGGGCTAGCACCAGCCCCTAGACCCCCCGAGCCATACAACCAGCCACATTGGGTCCCAGTCCCACCCACCAGCAAGTTGGCAGCCACTGCACAAGGCAGGACCAGGCAGCCAACCAGGCTGAGGGCCAACCCTGTCTATCAGTGTGCCCATAGTAGTAGGCACACCCCAAGAGAAGGACCTATGCAACCCAGAAAGAGGGCACCCTAGAGCATATGGCTCTGGTGACCAGAAGGGAGTGTGCTGCTGGGCCCCACAGGACATCTACTACATAAAGCTACTTCTCAAAGACCGGAAAATGTAACTGAGCTTCCTAATACATAGAGGTAAACACAGAGAATTAGGCAAACTGAGGAGACAGAGAAATATGTTCCAAACAAAGTAACAAGAAAAAAACTCAGAAAAAGAACTAAACAAAGTGGAGATAAGCAACCTTAACCAATAAAGAGTTCGAGGTAATGATCATAAAGATGCTCAGAGAACTCAGGAGAACAATGGATGAACACAGTAAGAAGTTAGACGTTTCTAACAAAGAGAAAAATATAAAGAAAAAAGTCCATATATAACAAACCTATAGCTGACATCATATTCAATGGTGGAAAGCTGAAAGCATTTCTTTTTTTTGTTTGTTTGTTTTGTTTTTTGTTTTTTTTGTTTTGTTTTTTGCGGTACGCGGGCCTCTCACTGTTGTGGCCTCTCCCGTTGCGGAGCACAGGCTCTGGACGCGCAGGCTCAGCGGCCATGGCTCACGGGCCCAGCCGCTCCACAGCATGTGGGATCTTCCTGGACCTGGGCACGAACCCGTGTACCCTGCATTGGCAGGAGGACTCTCAACCACTGCGCCACCAGGGAAGCCCTGAAAGCATTTCCTTTAAGATCAGGATCAAGACAAGGAAGCCCAGTCTTGCCACATTTATTTAACATATTATTGAAAGTTGTAACCATAGCAATCAAACAAGAAAAAACATAAAAGGAATTCATATTAGAAAGGAAAAAGTAAAACTGTCACTGTTTGCAGATGACATACTATATATAGAAAATCCTAAAGACACCACCAAAATACTATTAAAACAACTAAATTCAGCAAAGTTGCAAAATTAATATACAGAAATATTTTGTTCATGCACATTAACAATGAAATATCAGATAAAGAAATTAAGAAAACAAACCCCTTTTGATTGAAACAAAATGATAAAATACCTAGGAATAAATCTAGCTGAGGAGGTGACAGACTTGTACTCGGAAAACTGTAAGAGAGTAACGAAAGACATTGAAGATGACACAAACAAATGAAAAGATATACCATGCTCACAGATTAGAGGAGTTAATACTGTTAACATGGCCATACTACCCAAGGCAACTTGTAGATCCAATGCAACCTTTATCAAAATACCAATGGCAATTTTTATAGAACAAGAACAAATAAATCTAAAATTTGTATGGAAATGCAAAAGATCCTAAATAGCGAAAGCAAACTTGAGAGAGAAGAACAAAGCTGGAGAGATCATGATTTCTGATTTCAAACTGTACTACAAAGCTACAGTAATCCAAACAGTATGGCACTGCCACAAAAAAAAAAAAAAAAAAAAAAAAAACAGAAGCATAGATCAATGGAACAGAATAGAGAGCCCAGAAATAAACCCACACTTATATGGTCAAGTAATCTATGACAAAAAAGGCAAGAATATACAATCAGAAAAAACATCCTTTTAAATATACAGTGTTGGGAAAACTAGACAGCTACATGCAAAAGAATCAAATTGGACTATTTTCTCACACTATATATAAAAATGAATTCAAAATGGATCAAAACCTTAAATGTAAGACCTGAAACCATAAAACTCCTAGAAGAAAACATAGACAGTATGCTCACTGACATCAGTCTTAGCAGTATTTTTTTGCATTTGTATCCTCAGGTAAGAGAAACAAAAGCAAAAATAAGCAAATAGGACTACACCAAACTAATAAAGTTTTGAAAAGCAAAGGAAACTATCAATAAAATAAAGTCACCTTACTAAAGGGGAGAAGATATTTGCAAATGATATATCCAATAAGGGGTTAATATTCAAAATATAGAAAGCACTTGTACAACTCAACATCAAAAAAAAAGCCTACTTAAAAATGGACAGATAATCTGAATAGACATTTTTCCAAAGAAGACAGACAGATGGACAACATACACATGAAAAGATTCTCAACATCATTAATCAGCAAGGAAATGCAAATCAAAACCACAATGAGATATCACCTTACACCTGTCAGAATGGATATCATCACAAAGACAAAAAATAACAAGTGTTGGCAAAGACGTGGAGAAAAAGGAACCCTCATGGACTGTTGATGGGAATGTAAATTGGTGCAGCCACTATGGAAAACAGTATGGAGATTCCTCAAAATTTTCAAATAGAACTGCCATATGATCCAGCAATTTCACTTCTGGGTATTTACCCAAAGAAAACAAAAACAGCAATTCAAAAAGATATAGGCACCCACTGTAATGTTCTTTGCAGCATTATTTATAATCGCTAATATATGGAACCTAAGTTTCTACTGATAGATGAATGGATAAACAAGGTATGGTGTGTGTATATATATAAATATATAAAATAGAATATTACTCAACCATAAAAAAAATAAGATCTTGCCATTTAAGATAGCATGGATGGATCTAGTTTATATTATGCTAAGTGAAAGAAGTCAGAGAAAAACAAATACCATATGATCTCACACATGGAATCTAAAAAATAAAACAAACCAAACAAAATAAAAACAGATTCAAAGATACAGAGAACAAACAGATGGTTGCCAGAGGAAGGGGCTGGGGGCAGGTGAAATAGCTGTAGGGGATTAAGAGGTACAAACCTCTGGGGCTTCCCTGGTGGTGCAGTGTTTGAGACTCCGCCTGCCGATGCAGGGGAGACGGGTTCATACCCTGGTCCAAGAGGATCCCATGTGCCACAGAGCGGCTGGGCCCATGAGCCATGGCCGCTGAGCCTGCACGTCCAGAGCCTGTGCTCCTCAATGGGAGAGGCCACAGTGGTGAGAGGCCCACATACCGCAAAAAAAAAAGAGGTACAAACCTCCAGTTATATGATAAATAAGTCAGGGGATATAATATACAGCATAAGGAACATGGTCAATAATATTGTAATAACTTTATGGCAACAGATGTTTACTAGACTTACTGTGGTGATCATTTTATAATGTATGCAAATATAAAATCATTATGTATACCAGCTACTAATATAATATTGGAAGCCAACTATATTTCATTAAAAAGGGCAAAAAAATGGAAAAAATGATATATCAATTGCAAATAGGCACACATCAGTCATTACTGGAATATAAAAAGCACAAATGACATTCCATTGCATACAATTTGGAATGGCTAAAAACAAATAAACAATACTAACAACTGTTGGAAAGATAGAGATCAATTGAATCACACATTGCTGAAAATGCAAAATAGCACAAACATATTGGAGAATAGTTTAATGGCTCCTTAATGAAGTTAAACGTACTCTTACCATATTACAGACATCCTATGAACACCTATGTTTTTAACCAAGAGAAAGAAAACACATTTCAAAACAGTACTAATAATCAAATATCCATAGCAGTTTTATTCATAATAGTCAAAACCTAGAAAAACCTAAAATACCACCATCTGGCTAGTGAATAAACAAACTGTTATATACTCATGCAATGATAAGTATTTCACAATAAAAAGATAAAAACATCTGTTAACCTCAACTATATGGATGAATCTCAAAAACATCATGCCAAGTAAAAGAAGCTAGAAACAAAAGACTGCTGGATGCTGTATGATCCCATTTATATGACTTTCACAAAAGGAAAAACTATAGTGATAAAAAAGCAGATCAGTAATTTCCAGGGCCAAGGGTTCAGGCAAGACATGAAATCAAAAGAAGAGCATGTGGTAAAGCTCAATAATGCCCCTCACCCCATGTGGTAAGAGGGACTTTGCGGATGTGATTAAGTTAAGGACCTTGAGATGGGAGCATTATAATCCTGGATTATCCAGGTGGGTCTTTTGTAATCACAATGAGCAGATGCAGAAGTCACAAGGACGGTCACAGGAGGAGTTACAGGAAGAGGAGAACCAATGTAACCATGAAAGATTGGGGTGATGTGGCCACAAGCCAAGGAATATGGACAGCTTCTAGAAACTTCAAGAGGCAAGAAAGGCAATGGATTGCTCTGGGAGCCTTCACAAGGAGCTAGCTCTGTCAATACCTTATTTCCATAAGACTCATTTTGAACTTCTAATATCTAGAAGTGTAAAAGAATACATTTGTGTTGATTTAAGCCACTACTTCTGTGGTGGTTTGTTTCAGTGGCAATAGGATACTAATACAGAACATGAGAGAATTTACCCACAAGTGATAGAAATGTGGCTGTGGTTATAAGACTACATAAATGTATCAAACTTCGTAGAACTATAGACTTTTATGAATTATATGTGAATTATATAAAGCTAGCAAAAAAGAAAACTATGCTATGTACATTCCATCCTCATTCTTTCAAGTAAATTTACCTGTAATACCCTAAATTTCTCATCCTCATCTTCTCTTATTAATATCTTAGTATCCTTCCAAATGCAACTGAATTCATAAAGCCTTCCAAGATGACTTTAGCTTTCTCTATGTTTCAGTAGCTCTCAAATTTTATCTCTCACATAGCTCTTATGATTTTCTGCCTTGTGGTATAAATATTTGTAATAATTCGTCTTCCCTGGCAATTTGTAGGTTTCTTGAGATCTAACACCATGAAGATTTATGTTCTGAAAGCAGTGCAGCACAAATCCTTGCAAATAACACTCATTCCATAAAGATGTGCTGAAAAAATTCATTAATTCATTCATGCCTTTATTTAATCAGTAAACATTGCCTGGATCACTACTATGTGCCTGGTTCTATATTAGATACTAGGCATTAAAATGTCTTTTCTGGTTATCACAAAGTTATTTTTCTTTTTTTTTTTTTTTACCTCTATAGCCAGAGAGTCAGTACATTTACTGTGCTAAGAACTCCTATTTGTTCATAAAAAAGAGCAAGATAAACACAGTACAGACATCTCCTAAGGTGATTAAAATGCACTCAAACAGTCCTGTGTATCTGGGCTCCATTTACTCTCTTAGGTATAGAGATCCACACAGCCTGGATGACCTGTGATGTCAGTGTGTTACTGCCTACAGTCCTGATTCCTGCTTTGTTAAACAGCATGAGCAAGCTGTTTGATTTCTTCCTCTCAACTCCTAAAGCACTACATTGTGCTTCCAATTATGTAATATATTCTGCTGTGGTGGTGACTGCTGTCACATTTTTACCATGTATAGCCAGGCTTTGTATCATGCAATCACATTAAATAACAACCTAACAATTCTGCAAAAGACAGGCAAATAATCTAGTCTGGATGACAAAACATTATACTTTATGCTAAATTTTAAACTATGGGCTAATAAAGTTTCTGGGAAAATGAGGGTGGTCCCAGTATACACTGACTGGATTGCATTTTTATGCTGGCATGTACAATTTTCACCTCACAGGATTCCTATGAACCAATTTTATTTTTAAGAGCTTTGAACTAAACCATTGTGTTCACTGGTCTCATAGAAGTTTGATATCTGATTCATCTATTACTCTTATTTTTACAGGAATCGTACTGAAAAATGGAAAGTAGTGTTTCATGTTTTTATTGTATTACAGAAAAAACCTCTAAAGTGTCACCTATATAGAGCTGTAAATGATACTAATTTCTCTCCTCACAGTTTAGGAGAGATATAACTTTTGTCAAAAACATTTTCTCAGATCCTGGAGGATTTTAGCTATACCCCTTCAGCAAGAATTGACTTTTATCTTTTTAGATTTCTATCAATGTTTCCAAAGTTTCTTAACTCTGGAAAAATAGTAGTCATTTATATTGGGACACTATTAGACAATGTATGTTTCAAACCTATTACCTATCTCCTACTTTAAGTGTTTACCCTAACATTTTACTATATTTTTTCAAAATTAAAGCAAATTTGAGAGATTTTTACAGTGAATACTTGTTTCACTAAACTTACTTTTTCACATGCTTATCAATTCCTCTCTCTATCCATCTTATTTTGGACATGTTTCAAGTAAATTAACTGCAGACATCAATAAGTTTTCCTCTAGATACTTTAGAACTCACAGCATTATTAGAATTCAATATTTATTTACAGGTTTTATTTTTAATAAAACTTATATATGATAAAATGCAGAAATAAATGTCCATTCATTGATGTAGCCTACAGTTTTTTTTTTGTTGTTGTTTTGTTTTTTGATGTAGGCTACAGTTGTGTAACCAAAACCTCTGTCAAGGTATATATGAACTTCACTCTCAGGCATCTTTCTCAGTCCTTGTTTCCAGCCAATATCCCCTACTCCATGCTCAGGGTCCATCTCAACTCTGTTTTTTTTCCAATTTATATTTTAGTAGCTATTTATCTATATTCTTGAGCCAAGAAATTTAGTGAACTTTGAAACAGAAATTACAAAAACCGAAGAACGGTCCAAAATGACAAAGTAAAGGCCTCTGAAAATCTGCTTCTCCACAAACAGAAAAAGAACACTAGCAAAAACTATCAAAATCAACTTTTTCAGAACTCTGGAAATTACTAAAGACTTAACTATCTCAGAGACATTGATTTAAAAATAGAAAGAAATCAAACAGCTGAATCTCAGTAAAAAAAAAAAGTGCACTTTCTGTCATTTTAACTTGTCCTAATCCCACTCCTCTCTCTCCAACTCTTCAGTTGGTTTGAAAACCAATAGCCTTGCAACTATGGTAGCTGTGAAAACCAGTGTGCTAAAAGTTATTAGAGAGGAAGAACAGATTTGGAGCTCTGTAAAAACATTATTCCTAAGAATTGTTACTATTTTACCTGTTTGGCAGCTTGCTGAAAACTCCATTATCAGGGTCTGTCTCAAACTGACTCTATAAGCATCCACTGTGGGAGCAGTCCCATCCCCAAGGCATTTGTAGCAAACTATCAGAGCTAATTGTTTAACACTGAAGCTGCCTGAGGTGGAACTAACAAGAGTCTGACAAAAAGTCTTAATCCTGGGAATCTAGAAGGCCATGCATATAAGAAGTGCTCTGTGTATGCCCAGGGAAGACATAAGAAGACTCTAATTTCTCTCTTCTGACTGACCTTAAGGCTCTGCTCAAGCAAGCAAAGGCTTGCTTTGTTGTAAACAAAGAGTTGTAAACTACCGTCAGACCATTAAACACATACCTCAATACACACATGGAACTCCTTGGCAAAGGCTGGGAGAATTAATGTTTCAAGACATCTAAGGAAATCTCTGTCCAATCATTAGTTGTCTGACAACTGAAATAACCAGAGACGTCAATGGCCTCATGTGAAATAGAATAAAGACTTCAGAGAATCAGTCCAGGAAAGTCACTAAACAAATAGAAGCAACATCAAATAGTGAAAAAAACATATCCTGGAGGGAGGTGGTATTTTGATTTCCAGAGTTTCCACAATATACTATTTTTAAAAATCAAGTTGTTACTTTTTAAAATAAAATGTCAATTGTAATCCACAGGAGAGGCATTAACATAATAACTAGAATATATACACCAAAAGAAGCAACAAGAGAATTAAATTGGTGTACAAGAAAGTATCTTTTAAATACAAAAGAAGACAGAAACGAAAAAATAGAGGAACAAAAATTAAATAAGACACATACAAAGAAAATAATAAAATGGAAGACATAAACCATACTTTATTAATTACATTAAATGTAAATGGGCTAAACACACCAACTCAAAGGCAGAAATTAACAGAGTGAATTTTAAAAATGATTAACCATATACTATCATATGAGACAAACTTAAAATGAAAGACACAAATAGGTTGAAAGTATAAAGATGTAAGAAGTTAAACAATGCAAACAGTACCAAAAACAGAGCTGTAGTGTCTATATCATACATAAAATAGACTTCAAAACAAAAAATCTGGTAGACACAAAGAAGGATATTTTAAAGTAAAAATGGGTCAGTCCATTAGGAAGATGTGAAAATCATAAACATATATGTACATAAAAACAGCCCCAAAATACATAAAGCAAAAAGTGATAGAACTGAAGTTAGAAATAGACAATTCAACAATAATACCTAGAGAATTTAATACCTGATTTTCAGTAATGCATGAAACAACAAGACGTAGATTAAGAAAAAATAGAAGACTTTAATAACACTAGAAACCAACTAGACCTAACAGATAACTATCAATCGTTCTACCCAACAATAGCAGATAACACATTTTTCTCAAGTGCACATGGAAAATTCTCCAATATAGACCATTTTTTTATACTGTAAAACAAGTTTAAATAAATTCAAAAGGATTGAAATTTTACAAAGTATTTTCTCTAGCCATGTGGAATAAAATTAAGAATCAATAGAGAAGAAAATTTGGGAAATTCAGAAACATGTGGAAATTAACTCAATTTTAGAAAATGAATGTTTCAAAAAGAAATAACAACATAAATTATAAAATACATTATGATGAAGAAGTGAAAATGAAACATCCCAAAACATAATGAGTGCAGCCAAAGCAGCACTTAAAGGGAAGTTTATATCTGCAAACACCTATATTAAAAAAGAAAATAATTTCAAATTAATAGCCTAAACTTCCATCTTAAGAATCTAGAAAAATTGGAGGGAAACTTTCTCAACTTGACAGACTATCTACAAAATATCTGCAATTAACATCATACTTAATGATGAGGAATTCAAAGCTTTCTCAATACGATCAGGTGTAAGGCAAGGATGTCATCTCTCATCACTCCTTTTCAACATTGTACTGGAAGTCCTTGCTCATGTAATAAAGCAAGAAAAGGACATCAAAGTTACACAGACTGGGAAGGAAGACATAAAACTATCTTTGTTCACAGATTATATGATCATCTTTGTAGAAAATCTAAAAGAATCAACAAAAAACTGCTGGAGTGAATAAGAAATTTATAGTAAGGTTATAGGATACAAAGTTAACATACAAAAGTCAACAGTTTTCTTAAAAATCAACAATGAACAACTGGAATTGTAAAATAAAAACACAATATCACTTACATTAGCACCTCCAAAAATAAAGTATTTAGGTATAAATCTAACAAAATATGTATGATATCTATATGAGAAAAACTACAATATTTTGATAAACATAATAAAAAAAACTAAATAGATGAGGAGAATTCTGTGTTTATGAGTAGGAAGACTTAATATTTTCAAGATGGCAGTTCTTTCCAACTTGATCTATAGATTCAGAGCATTATCAATCAAAATCTCAGCAAGTCATTTTATGGATGTCAACAAACTTATTCTAAAGTTTATATGGAGAGACAAAAGACCCAGAATAGCCAACTCAATGTTGAAGAACAAAGTTGGAGGACTGACACTACTTGACTTCAAGTCTTACTACAAAACTACAGTAACCAAGGCAGTGTGGTATTGGTGAAAAAATAAACAAATAGGTCAATGGAATAGAATAAAAAGCTCAGAAATAGACTCATAAAATTATACTCAATGAACCAATGATAAAGGAGCAAAAGCAATACATACATTGGAGCAAATGTAGTCTCTTGAACAAATGATGCTGGAACAACTAAACATCCACATGCAAAAAAACAAAAACAAAAAAAATCTAGACACAGACTTTACATTTGTCACAAAAATTAACTCAGAATGTGTCATAGACCTAAGTGTAAAACACAAAACTATTAAACTCTTAAAAGATAACATAAGAGAAAACCTAAATGACTTTGGGTATGAGGATGATTTTTTAGATGCAAAACCAAACACATAATCATGAAAGAAATAAGCTGGACCTCATTAAAATTAAAAATTGCTGTTCTGTGAAAGATAATATCAAGAGAATTAGAAAATAAGCCACACAGTGGAAGAAAACATTTGCAAAAAATACATTTGATAAAGGACTGTTGTCCAAAATACACAAAGAACACTTAAAACTTGACAATAAGAAAATAAACAGCCTGATTAAAAAATGGGTAAAGACCTTAACAGAAACCTCTCCAAAAAAGATATACAGATGGAAAATAGGCATATGAAAAGATGCTCCACATCATATGTCATCAGGGAAATGAAAATTAAAACAACAGTGAGATACCACTACACACCTATTAGAATGGCCAAAATCCAGAACACTGACAACACCAAATACTGGTATGAATGTGAAGGAATAGGAGCTCCCATACATTGCAGGTGATAATGCAAAATGGTACAGCCACTCTAGAAGAGAGTTTGGCCGTTTCTTACAAAATGAACCATACTCTTATACAGTCCAGCAATCATGCTCTTCAGTATTTACCCAAAGGTGTTGAAAACTTATCTCCACACAAAACCTTGCACAAAGATATTTATATCCACTTTATTCATAATTGCCAAAACTTGTGAGCAACCAAAATGTGAGTGGAGAAACTAAAGCACATCTAGAGAATGGAATATTATTCAGCACTAAAAAAAAGAAGGACAAAAAAAAGAGCCACCAAGCCATGAAAAGACCTTGATGATCCTTAAGTGCATAGGACTAAGTGAAAGAAGCCAATCTGTCTATACTCTATGATTCCAAATATATGATATTTTGGAAAAGGCAAAATAAGGAGTCAATAAAAATCAGTGGCTGCCAGAGGTGAAGAGAGAGAGAAATGAACAGGCAGAACTCAGGATTCTTAGAGCAGTTAAATACTCTGTACAATATTATAAGTATGGTTATATGTCATTATATGTTTGTCCAAACTCATAGACTATACAACTCCAAGAGTGAAGCCTAAGGTAAACTATAGACTTTGGGTGATATTGATATGTCAATGTAAGCTCATCCTTGGTTTAAAAAAATTGTATAATTTTAGTAAATTATATTGATTATGGGGAGGCTATGCATGTTGTATGGATGGGGAGATATATGAAAAATCTCTGTACCTTCCTCTCAGTTTTGTCATGAACCCCAAAAACTGCTCTAAAAAGATAAAAGACATCTAAAAAATTAAAACATAATTTTAAAAATAATCTAAACTAAATCAAGCAGAAGAAAATCAGTTATAAAAACTAGAGTGGAAAAAAATAAAATAACGAAGAGATAAGCAATAGGGAAAAATCAATGAAACCAAAAGTTGGTTATTTGAAAAGAGCAACAAAACTGGCATGTCTTTAGCTATACTGATTATGAATAAACAAAAAGAATCACATGTTTAAAATAAAAATTATAGTTGGGACATAATTACTACTCTTACAAAAATGAAAAGGATTATAAAATTATACAGTAACAAATTAGATAACTAGATGGCATAAACAAGTTTCTAAAGACACAAATTATTGACAATGACCCAAGAAGAATTAGAAAATCTAAGTGGACTTATAATAACTACATGGGTTGAATTAATATTTGAGCAAACTTCCTATGAAGAAAAATTCAATCCATATGACTTCACTGATCAATTCCAAATACCAAATGTTTATAGAGGGGTTAGCAACAGTCCTCCACAAACATTTAAACAACAGAAGAGGAAGGAACATTTCTCAATTCATCCTATGAGACCAGTAGTTTTTTGATACAAAAAACAGAAAAATACATCCCAAAGGGGGGAACAACTAGAGGTCAATAACCCTTATGAAATAGACTCCAAAAAATCCTCAAAAAAAAAAAAATACTGGCAATCCAAATCCAGTAACACTTAAAAGAATAATAACACTATGACCAAATGGGATTTAGTTCAAGAATGCAAGTTTGGTTTAAAATAAGAAAACTAATAATTGTGATACACCATATTAATAGAATAAATAACAAAACAAAACCCACATGATCATCTCAGTAAACACAGAAAGAGCACTTGGCAAAATCCAAGTCGCTTTCATCGTAAAAACATTCACAAAGTGTTCTCACTGTGATAAAGGGCATCAAAACACACAACTCTCATCAATAGTGAAAGTCTGAATGTTTTCCCCTTAAGGTAAGGAACAAAAAAGATATCCAACACTTGTATACAACACTGTACTGAAAAATTTTGCCAGAGCTATTAAGCAAGTAAAATAAATAAAAACATTCAGATTGTAAAGAGAGACACAAAACTATCTCTATTCACAGGTAACATAACCTTGTATTAGAAAATCACAGAAATCCAGAAATTCCATTAGAATTAAGAAAGTTCAACAAGGTTTCAGGATAAAAAAATCAATGTTCAAACATCATTTGTATTTTTATATATTAGCAATGAAGAATCCAAAAACAAAATTTAGAAAAAAATTTTACAATAAGATTGCCAAAAAAGATTTAAATATTAGGAATAAATTAACAAAAGAAGTGCAAGACTTATACATTAAAGTTTTTAAAAAATATCACTGTTGGGCTTCCCTGGTGGCACAGTGGTTGAGAGTCTGTCTGCTGATGCAGGGGACACGGGTTTGTGCCCCAGTCCAGGAAGATCCCACATGCTGTGGAGTGGCTGGGCCCGTGAGCCATGGCTGCTGAGCCTGCTCATCCGGAGCCTGTGCTCTGCAATGGGAGAGGCCACAACAGTGAGATGCCCGCGTACTGCAAAAAATAATAATGATAAAAAAAAATAAAAAATAAAAAATATCACTAAAAAGTAAAGAAGGCCTCAATAAAAGGCAAGACAGAAAAATTAACTGATAGTCTTATGGGGGTTCCTTTATATATGTCACTTCATTCTTCTCTTGCTGCCTTTAAAATATTCTCTGTCTTTAACTGTTCCATTTTAATTATTATATGTCTTGGTGTGGGTCTGTTTGGGTTCATCTGGTTTGGGATCCTCTTTGCTTCCCTTTGCAACCAGAAGGGAGTGACATGATGTATTCTCTTTCAGAAGGGCTGAAAGAGAAAACCTGCAACCTCAGATACTCTACCCAGCAAGGTTATCTTTTATAATTGAAGGAGAGATAAGGAACTTCTTAGATGAGCAAAAACTAGAAGAGTGCATCAGTACTAAATCTACCATAAAATAAATATTACAGGGTCTTCTCTAAGAGGAAAAGAAAAGGCTATAACAAGAAGTATCAGTTTAAAACAAGTAGATATAGTTATAGATCAACAATATGAACCCCATGGTAACAACAATTCAAAGACCAATGACAGATTCACAAATACAAGAGAGAAAAGAGCACAAGCATACCACTAAAGAAAATCACCAAACCACAAGGGAAAAAACTAAAAGAAGAAAAAGTCAACCAGAAAACAAGTAACAAAATGGCAATAAGTACATACCTATCAATAATCATTTTAAATGTCAATGGACTAAATATTCCAATTAAAAGACATAGGGTGGATGACTGGATAGGAAAAAAAAAAAAAAAAAGACCCAACTATATGCTGCTTACAAGAGACTCACTTCAGACCTAAAGGTACACACAGACTGAGTGAGAGGATGGAAAAGGGTATTTCACACAAATGGAAAAGACAAGAGAGTGGGGGTGGCAATACTCATATCAGACAAAATAGACTTTAAAACAAAATCAATAACAAAATACAAAGAAGGGAATTATATATATAATTATAAAGGGATCAACACATGAAGTGAATGTTATACTAGTTAACATATATTCACCCAATACAAGAGCACTAAAATATATAAAGCAAATATTAACAGACATAAAGGAAGAAATTGATAATAATATTGTATAATAATAGTAGGTACTTTAATACCCTATGTATTGTCTGTCCCTAGGGACAGAAAATCAATTAGGAAAGAGTGGTCCTAAATGACACAGTAGACCATTTGGACTTAATAGTAATCTACAGGACATTCCATCCAATCACAGCAGAATATATATTCTTTTCAAGTGCACATGGAATTTTCTCCAGGAAAGATCACATGCTAGGCCACAAAACAAATCTTAACAAGTTTAAGATGACAGAAATTATATCAAAAGTTTTTCTAGCCACAACAGTATGAAACTGCAAACCAATTACAGGAAGAAAAATAATAATAAAAAAAAAAACCTCAAACACATGGAGACTAAATAACATGCTAGTAAAAAACCCAATTGGTCAATGAAGAAATCAAAAAGGAAATCAGAAAATACCTTGAGATAAATGAAAATAGAAACACAGCTTTCTAAAATCTACATGAGGCAGCAAATGCAGTTCTAAGAGGGAAGTTTATAGTGATACAGGCCTACTTTCAGAAACAAGAAAATTCTCAAATAAACAACCTAACCTTCCATCTAAAGGAATTAGGAATAGAAGAACAAATAAAGCCCAAAGTGAGCAGAAGGAAGGGAATAATGAAGATCAGAGAGGAAATAAATAAAATAGACACCAAAAACACAATAGAAAAGATCAACGAAACCAACAGCTGGTTTTCTGAAAAGATAAACCAAACTGATAAACATTTAGCCAGGTACATCAAGAAGAAAATAAAAAGAACACAAATAGAAAAAATAAGATATTGAATAGGAGAAATAACAACCAACACCATAGAGATGCAAAAAAATCACAAGAGAATACTACAAACAGTTCTGTGCCAACATATGGAACAACAGAGAAGAAATGGACAGATCTCTAGAAACAATAAAACCTCCAAAATTGAATCATGAAGAAATATACAATCTGAACAGACTGATCACTAGAAGTAAAATTGAATTTGTAATTAAAAACCTCCCAGCAAACAAAAGTTCAGGAACAGGTGGCTTCACAGGGGAATTCTATCAAACATATAAAGAAGAGCTAATACCTATTCTTCTCAAAATATTCCAAAAACTTGAAGACAATGGAACACTCCCAAATTCATTCTACGAGGTTACCATTACCCTGATACCAACATCACACTAAAACACTACAAGAAAAAGAAAATTACAGCTCAATATCTCTGATGAATATAGACATAAAAATACTCAACAAAATATTAGCAAACCAAATTAAACAATATGTAAAATGTATCATACACCACAATCAAGTGGGATTTATTCCAGGGATGCAAGGATGGTTCACTAGTTGCAAATCAATCAATGTGATATACCACATTAACAAAAGGAAAGATTAAAAACCACATGATTATCTCAATAGGTGCAGAAAAGGTATTTGATAAAATTCAACATCCATTTATGATTAAAAAAACTCATCAAATTTGGTATAGAGGGACCATGTCTCAACATAATAGAGGTCATTTATGACAAACCCACAGCTAACATCATACTTCAGTGAAAAACTGAAAGGCTTTTCCTTTAAAATTAGAAACAAGACAATGATGTCCACTCTCACCACTTCCATTTTACATAGTATTGGAAGTTCCAGCCACAGCAATCAGATAAGAATAAGTAATAAAAAGACATCCAAATTGGAAGGGAAGAAGTATAATTGTTACTATCTGTAGATGACATGATACTATATATAGAAAACTCTATAAAGTCTCCACTAAAAAACTAATATAACTAAAAAATGAATTCAGTAAAGTTGCAGGACACAAGATTAATATACAGAAATCTGTTACTTTTCTATATTCTAATAATGAACTATCAGAAAGAGAAATTAGGAAGACAATCTCATTTATGATTTCATCAAAAATTAAAATACATAGGATACTTAACCTTGGAGGTTAAAGACCTACACTCTGAAATCTATAAAATATTGATGAAGGAATCTGAAAATGATACAAAGAAATAGAAAGCTATCCCATGTTCTTGGATTGGAAAAATTAATATTGTTAAAATATTCATACTACCCAATGCAAACTACAGATTTAATGCAATCCCTTTCAAAATACCTATGACAGTTTTCACAGAACTAGAACAAATGATGCTAAAATTTATATGTAACCACAGAAGACTCCGAATTTCCAAAGCAATCTTGAAATAAAATAATGAAGCTGGATGTATCATGCTCCCTGACTTCGGACCCTACTACAAAGCTACAGTAATCAAAACAGCATGACAATGGCACAAAAACCGACACATAGATAAATGGAATAGCATAAAGAACCCAGAAATAAATCTACATACCTATAGTCAATTAATCTATGGCAAAGGAGGCAAGAATATAAAATGGACAAAAGACAGTCTTCAATAAGTGGTGCTGGGAAAACTGGACAGACACATATAAAATAATGAGATTAGAACATTTTCTCACACCATGTACAAAAATAAACTCAAAATGGAATAAAGACCTAATCATGTATCATAAAACTCCTGGGAGACAACATAGCAGAACACTCTTTGACACAATCGTAGCGATATTTTCTTGAATCAGTCAGTCTCCCAAGGCAAAAGAAATAAAAGCAAAAATAAACAAACTGGATCTATTTAAATTTCAAAGCTTTCGCAGAGCAAAGGAAACCACTGACAAAATGAAAAGATAATCTACTGAATGGGAGAAAATATTTACAAGTGATATGACCAATAAGGGATTAATATCCAAAATAAATAGAGAGCTCATACAATTCAATATCTAAAAAAAAAAAGAACATGATTAAAAATGGGTAGAAGACATGAATAGACATTTTTCCAAAGAAGATATACAGATGGCTTACTGCCACATGAAAAAATGCTCAATATTGTTAATTATCAGAGAAGTGCAAATCAAAACCACAATGAGGTACCACCTCATGCCTGTCAAAGTGGCTATCATCAAAAAGTTGACAAATATAAAAGGGAAAAGGGAACTCTAGTACACTCTTGGTGGGATTGTAAATTGGTACAGCCACTATGGAAAACAGTATGGGATTTCCTCAAAAAACTAAAAAATAGAATTACCATATGATCCAGTCATTCCACTGCTGGGTATACACCTGAAGAAAATGAAAGCACTAATTCAAAAAGATACATGCACCATAATGTTCATAGCAGCATTATTTAGAATAGCCAAGGTATGGAAGCAACCCAAGTGTTCATCAACAAACGAATGGGTAAAGATATTGAATACATATACAGTGGAATATTACTCAGTCATAAAAGGAATTATGCCTTTGCAACAATATGGATGATCCTAGAGATTATGCTTAGTGAAATAAGTCAGAGAAATACAAATACTCTATGTCATCACTCGTATGTGGAATCTAAAAATTAAAAAAAATATATATATAAAACTAGAAACTGACTCACAGATATAGAGAACACATGAGTGGTTACTAGTGGGCAAAGGGAAGGGAGGAGGGATAAGATAGTAGAATGGTATTAAGAGATTCAAACTATGTATTAAATAAATAAGCAACAAAGATATATTGTACAGCAAGGTAAATGTAACCATTATTCTGTAATAAATTTAAACAGAGCATAGTCTGTAAAAATAATCACTATGTTGTATATCTGAAACTAATATTGTAAATCAAGGAAAAGAATTTATGAAAGGATACTAGGGAGTTCATAGGGTTTCCAACAAGGCTAGTCTCTGAATAACAATATCTAATCACGTGGTAAGTGCTTCTCTAAGGACTACAAAGCCAGGGGGGAAATAATAACCACAAATGGGATCTGCTGGCCAAACAATCTGGTCCCTAACTATAATCCAGGAAATCCAGGAAAGACACAGCATGGCCTGGCCTTTGGAAGATCACTCTAACCTACAGGTGAGTCAAGAAGAGGCAACTGAACCAATCAAGCTTCACCTACCTCTTGACCCTACACTAAAACTCCAGGCCCTCAGAGCAAACAGATTACAATCACTTTTCTAGAGCTTTCAGATATTACTAAACTTTCCCAAGCTGTCCTAACTGATAAGTAGCTAAACAAGGACTCCATCTCAGGGTCTAGGTCCTTGATGCTCAAAGTGTGGTTTGTGGACAATCAGTGTCAGCATCACCAAAGCTTGTTACTACTTCACATTCTTAGCCCAAATTTCTTGACAGGTGAGAGGAGAATAACACCTGTTTTGTTTACTTTATAGGCTGGTTGTGAAAGTCTTTGACGAAGTTTTTACTGCCCTGCAGAAGAATGAGAAAATTCAGGATAGTATAGTGAATTTTCCAAAAAGTGCATTTTAGGCTTTATTAAGGGACTTTTTACATAACATTACCTCCTTGCTCTTTTGCTATGGTCATGTCCTTTCATGAGTAATGGTGATGTTATATGATAACATTTTTCTCTCTCAAATATCCTTATTTGACAAAATACAAAGTTAGACACTCCATTAATAGTTTTTTTTTTCTTCTTTTTGTAAGTTTACTAGTTTTTGAAACACCCAAATCTGTGATCCACCATGTGAAAATGCTTGGAAAGCTACACAAGTGTAATAAAACATGAAGTGTTACTATCTTATTTAAGAACAGAATACTTGCTGAGAAAAAATCCTGTTTAAAAGGAAGAAGATTATGCTCAGTGTCCAGAAATGTAAATATCTTTAACTGTCTCCTGGATTCCTTGGCTCATGGGAAGGAAAAGAAAGACCCAACTAGGTGATTTTCTCCTTGCTCCCCTGGAATACCACTAGGTATTAAGACCCTTTTCAAGTCCCATGCCTTAGTTCCCTGAGTTTCCCATTCGTAAAGTGAACCCTGAAGGTGAAATTTACCTTTTTGCCATACTTTTATTTTTATTTCACTGGGCATGTGCCTTAGTCTACAAGGTGAAGGAGAAAGATTTGTTGCTCAGTTGATTGCTATCAGTGACTTTATTGTAGGAACAGAATACCTGTTGTAAGTGAAAATAAATGTTACCCTTTCTTATACAAATATTTGGAAAGGAAATAAATCCTTTTAAGCATTGTTAAAAAAAAAAAGTCAAGACAGCCTGTTAATGGATTAGAAGGCAATATTATTAAGATAGCAATACTCCCCAAGCTGATCTACAGATTCAGTGCATTCCCTTTCAAAATACTAGCTAACACTTTTTGCATACATTAACAAGGTAATCCTAAAAGCACTACAAAAATGCAAGAAAACCGAAATAACCAAAACAATCTTTAAAAAGAAGAATAAATTTGGAAGACACACACTTCCCATTTTTTGCATCATCAAGCAAAAACAACACATAATTCCAAAATCTAAAATTCCTGCTCTTTTTCATCCCTAATCCATCACACTTTCTATTTTAATGCAAATGTATATACATATTTTCCAGGCATACATTAACATACGTTTTTAGAATTACATAAAATTTATTTTATAAAATATTTATTTTATGTTAAAATTTCAAATGGAAAAGGAACTGGCCACTTATCTCTCACTCTTTCTTCCACGTTAGCTAACCACAATTACTAAAAATTGCAACCCAAATTTAATATGAGACCCTGGAAGAGAGATACATATTATTTAATGCTATAAATCTTTAAAATATTCCTCTGAATTTTTAAAGGTAATAATGCCTTATAATCAAACAGGATTTTAGCATTTGCAAATAACATTATGTCGGCTCATGTAAAAATGTGTTTAATGAAATGATGACCTATTAACATATATTAAGTCAACATATAATTGTTCTATATTTTATAGACTGTATACTTGTTTTCTTTAAAGAATAAACTTTGTTGGTCATATAATAATTTGAAATTCAGCAGTCTAAGTAAGGAAATTCAAAGACTGACATTTCTGTATTAAGTCTTACATACTGAAAGACAATTAAAATTCTGGAGCTACCAGAGATATTGATATCATCTTTCCAAAGCTCTCATTTCTAGTGACATAGGTCACTCAGACATTTTCAACTCAGTGTTCTTTTCTCTGTGAAATGAAGACACACACAATTAATGATTAACATTGTAGGACTAAAGGACAAATGAAGTACACCTTTTCACAAAGCTTCCCTTCCATCTCTCTTACTTCTTTTCTCCCAATTTCAGTTTTATATAATTTTTCTCATCTTATTTTTTAATAGTGATTCTAAACTTTAAGCACAGTTAATGTTCAAAAATATCATGCATTATTTAAGGAAAGAAGTGTGTTAAATCCATTCCTGTAGATATTAGCTCCCAAGGAGACCTCATTGAAAATACAGTTTAATGGTTAAGTCTAGACAATATATTCTTAGATACAACTGTATATCTTTACCTACCTCATATATAGTTAACTGCTAGTACAGAGTTTGTGTTCTCCTGCCACTGACTGAAAATTGAAATAGAACTAAGCTTTACATCTCACAACTTTTTAAGCATTTCAATGAAATTAGACATTGTGACTGACAGACTAACTTGGTGGATTTTCTCCCTTAATGAAATTAATCATTGTCTCTAGGAGTTAAATCAAACTTGCTCTGAATTCAATTTGACCATGCAGATTTTACACCTCACTTGAACTATTTCGCTGCTGGCAAAGAATTTCTCCATCAGCCACTGCTGTAAACTTTGCATTTAGCATCTTTTGAACCATGAAGACAAACATAATAATAAAAGGATATGACTAAAAAGCTAACAGGTTTTGCATCTGTGTTTCTCACATCAGTGGCAGTTCAGCAGATTCTGTGTAATTTTTATTTGGGTGTAGAGCTAAGTTAAGAATATGTCTTTTGAAGTTAAAGATAAAAGGTCATCATTTCCTGGACAGGTATAGATGAAAGGAAAAATTATGAGATACCACTAAAGCTGAGAATGGCATAGCACCTCCAGGCATTTTGTTGGAAAAAAGTTGGACAAACATAATAACTGGTACAAACGTCATTTTTTTTCACATTCTTCTACTGTCCCCCACATGCCGAGGAAAATAGCTCTGATTTAGCTATGAAACCATTTTATTTTGATTCAGTTATTTAATAGATATGACCCTGTGGTAGAAGGTTAGGGGAATTAGATGAAAGACACAATAGGAGATTGGGTTAAAAATGGGATGTATTAGGCTAGGTTCTCCAGAGAAACAGAACCAATAGTGTATATGTGTGTGTGTGTATGTGTACATATGTGTGTGTATACACATATTTATTATAAAGAATTGTCTCATGTGCTATGGAGCCTAGGAAGGCCCAAGATCTGCAGTCGGCAAAATGGACATGCAGGAGAGCCGATGGTGTATGTTCTAGGCCAAAAGCCAACAGGGTCAAGACCCAAGAAGAACCAGTGTTGCACTCCGAATCCAAAGGCTGGAAGAGACCAATGTCCCAGCTTATTCCGTCAGGCAAGAGGAGTTCCTTCTACTTAGCCTTTTTGTTTTATTCAGATCTTCAACTGATAGGATGAGAATACCCCTACATCAGGGTGAAAATCTGTTTTACTCAGTCAATTCAAATGTTAGTCTCATCCAGAGACTCCCCCACAGACACATCCAGAATGATGTTTTGCCAAATATCTGGGCAGCCTCTAGCCCAGTCAAATTGCCACATAAAATTAACTACCACATAGGCAAAACAGGAGTCAATCATTGAAAGGAGAATAATCAACCATCAATTGCAATATTTTCATTTGAATTCAAGCAAATGAATTCCAGTTGTACTCAATGGAGGACTATCCTTTACTTATCTTGTGCCTACTCTATCATGAATATGGCATGCTACTGCAGCTCCTATGTATATGATTATACCATCCGCTGCTTTGTAAGTCCCTTAAAGCACAGCCTGTTTGTATCATCCTTGAGTATCCAACACAAAGCCTAGAATTTCTTATACAATCAATATATATTTGTTGAATGAATTAGTAAATGACCAATACCATCTCAGTTTACTTTAATAATAACTGACATTACTTATATCATTTTAGAGTTGTCACAGCACTTTTACATGCTTTATATCATCTAAGCATTATGATTCCAATTCCACAAATAAAAAATAAAGTTCAGAAATAGTATTGACACACAGCCAGAAGTCATCAGAATAATATTTGAAACCAGAGCTCCTGAACCCAATCTGTACAGCACAACAAGTGTAAGGAAATGATTAGAAAATGATGGAAGAAAAAAAAATTAATATAAACTGACCTTCTTTAGAAGTTAATATAATTATAGATACTATTTAAGAACATAAGAGAAAAATTTTGGGTGTTTAACATACATTACCTTGTTTAATAGGTTCAATAACCATATGAGATAAAGATTATTATCACTATTTCACACTGTGGAAACTGAAGTGTTCAGAAGTTGTATAACCTACACAAGATTATATAGATGGTAGCTATTAGAACCAGGTTTTCTACTGAGGTCTGACTAATCCTCAAAGCTTGTGCTACTAACCAATGTAAAATAGCATCAGTTATTCTTTAACATACCCACAAAGTATGTATAATTACAACATTTTATGGGTAAAGAAATGTAATCTCAGAAAGTTTAAATTACTTAACTAGGCTACAAAGACAATTAGCAGAGCACAGCTTTTTAAGTCAAGTCCAAAACATGCTCTCTTTTTCCACTGACCACAGACTCCATGGCATTTTAGGCCCTTTGATGTGTAAGACAGGCACTGTACATGCACTTAAAAGCATATACTTTAAAAAATAGAGAAAGGTACAGAAATACAGTTACTGGACTCCAAATTTACTTCTAATTTGGAGCCATTAAAGAAACCAAAATTTCTCTATGGATTGCATGTCAACCCAAAAAAAGATATGATAAGTCCACCTATATCAACATAGATGATGTAAAGGTAGCATTTAGCAAGATGAGTGAACATGGAAACAACAGTACAACAATTAAAGGACCTGTACCACAAATAGTGTATAGAGATTACATCTATAATTTTTGGCAAATGCTTCCACCAACTCCTCAAAAAGGATACTATAATAATATTGGCATATTCCAGTAGTTTTAAATAGATGTAGAGATAGGTAGTTTGAGAGAGACAGATAAATAGCCATAGAAATTCAGGTACATGTAATTCACATGCACTTGAGGCAGCTATTTGGCATTCACTATGTAGTTCATTCTGTAGAGTGATTTTAGTTCAACTAACCCTTTCTTATGTTATTATCATAAGCCAAATGTTCAGAACCTCATCAGATATTCCTAAGAACCACTTTGGTAGGACAGAACTAAATTGGCATTTGACTGCTATGATTTGGGTAATCATGGAAGCTATATGGTAATTGTTTTCTATCCTGCCTTCACATTATAAGGTGCTAAAAAGATTAAATTGATTAACAACTGTAAGGAATTTATAATTACTGAGAAATAAAACATGACATTTTGCCTAAAATCCAAAGGAGAAGAAAAAAACCTAGTTTGGGAAGGAATGCTCTGAGTTCAGTTTGAACCCATTGACCTTGAGGGTGTCCAGGATGGGATGCTCATCAAACTGTTTAAGATAAAAGAGATATCAGGAGATAAATGTAGGGTTTCCCTGGTGGCACAGTGGTTAAGAATCCACCTGACAATTCAGGAGACACGGGTTTGAGCCCTGCTCTGGCAAGATTCCCACATGTCATGGAGCAGCTAAGCCCACATGCCACAACTACTGAGCCTGTGCTGTAGAGCCTGTGAGCCACAACTACTAAAGCCCATGCACCTAGAGCCTGTGCTCCCCAACAAGAGAAGCCACCGCAATGAGAAGCCCGTGCACTGCCAACGAAGAGTAGCCCCCTCTCTCTGCAATGAGAGAAAGCCTGTGGGCAACAGCAAAGACCCAGCACAGCCAAAAATAAATTAATTAATTAATTTAAAAGAAAAAAAGAGAGAAAAGAATAAAAAAAATTCTTTTTAAAAAGAGATAAATGTAGGGCAGAAATAAAAATTTGGAAGTCAGCCCCTTCAAAGTAATTATTCAATTTTTAAGAATGAATGTAATTTTATCAAGGAATAGAACAAAAATGATGACAAATCCAGAATATTGGAGTGTTCCTACCATTGGCATTGGAAAGAAGAGAATGAGGAGATGCAGACAAAGAAGCATAGTTTCAAGAGAAGGTAGAGAAATCCCACAAGTACTATAAAAGACTCAGGAAAGAAAACTTTAGAAAGAAATGTTGGCCAACATTGAAGTACATTGAAAAAAGGCTGAAAAAAGAGGTGACCTGTGGAAAAGCTGTTTGGTTATTAGGGAATTTTTGGCTACCTTCCTCAAAGCAACCTCAATATTGGGTGAGATATAAATCAAACAAGAAGTTATAAAAAGAAAATAGCTGATGGTGATTAGATACTGGTAATGCTTTTTGAACTTTAATGTGCATATGATCATGACTCTAAAATGCAAATTAGAAGAAAGGAAATACAGATTAGAGTACCATTCTTATTCAACATAGTATTAGAAATCCTATCCAGAGGAATTAGGCAAGAAAAAAAAATAAAAGATACCCAAATTGGAAAGGAAAAAGTACAACTGTCACTACTTGCAGATGGCATGACATTACATAGAGAGAACCTTAAAGACTCCACTAAAAAAATAAATAAATAAAAAACATTAGAATAAGTGAATTCTGTAAAGTTATAGAATATAAAATCAATATACAAAAATACATTGAGTTTCTATACACCAATAACACAATATCAGAAAGAGAAACAAAGAAAACAATCCCATTTAAAATTACATCCAAAAAAAAAAAAAACCTAGTAATAAATTTAACCAGGAGGTAAAAGACCTGTATATTGAAAACTATAAGACATTAATTAAAGAAACTGAAGAAGACACAAATTAATTGGAAGATATTTCATGCTCATGGATTGGATGAATTAACATTGTTAAAATGTCCATACTACCCAAAGTAAACTACAGATTCAGTGTAATCTCCATCAGATTTGTATGGACCCACCAAAACCCTGAAAAGTCAATGCAATCTTGAGAAAAAACAAAAGCTGGAAGGATCACATGCCCTGATTTCAAACTATATTACAACACTATAGTAATTAAAACAGTATGGCACTGGCATAAAAACAGACACACAGATCAATAGGACAGAATACACAGTCCAGAAATAAACCCATGCATGTGTTCAGTTAAATTCATGTGACTCACTTTATTGCAATATTTGCTTTATTGTGGTGGCCTGGAAATGAACCTGCAATATCTCTGAAGTAGGCCTGTATATTCTGGATATTAGTCCCTTATCAGACATATGATTTGCAAATATTTTCTCCCATTTAGTAGGTTGCTACTTCATTCGATGTTTTCCTTTCCTGATGCATATAAAAGTTATGTTTGTACTATACTGTAGTCTATTAAGTGTGCAATAGCATTATGTATAAAAAAACAATGCAAATATCTTAATTAAAAAATACTTTATTGGTAAAAAATTCTAAACATCACCTGACAATGCTAGGTTGCCACAAACCTTCAATTTGTAAAAAATACAATATCTGCAAAGCACAGTAAAGCAATATGCAATAAACAAGGTTTGTCTGTAAAAGGAACTCTTACAACTCAATAGCAAAAAAACAAACAATTCAATTAAAAAATGGACATAATATCTGAATAGACGTTTTTCCAAAGAAGACAAACAGATCGTCAATAAGTTATGAAAAGTTGCTCAACATCATTAATCATCAGGGAAATGCAAATCAAAACTACAATATCAATTCACACCAGTTAAAATATCTACTATCAAAAAGTCAAGAAGTATGTATTGGCAAGGATGTGGAGAAAAGGAAACCCTGGTGCACTGTTGGTGGGCATATAAATTGGTGCAGCCACTATGAAAAAAGTATGGAGGTTCCTCAAACAACTAAAATTAGAACTATTATACCATATGATTCAGCAATTCCACTCCTGGGTATTTATCTAAGGAAAACAAAAACACTAACTCAAAAAGCTATATGCTTCCCTGTGTTCATTGTAGCATTATTTACAATAGCTAAGATATGAAAACAACCTAAGTGTCCATCAATGGATGAATGGATAAATAAATTGTGGTGTATATATATAGACAATGTAGTATTATTCAGCCATAAAAAAAATCAAATCCTACTATTTGTGACAACATGGATGGACCTCATGGGCATTTTACTAAGTGAAATAAGTCAGATAAAGACAAATACCATATAATTTCTTTTACATGTGGAATCTTAAAAAAACAAAACAAGCTCATAGATACAGAGAACAGACTGGTAGACTCCAGAGACAGAGGGTGGGGATGGGAGAAAAAAAATAATAATTCAATGCCAGGGGTACTTTCTTGACACCTACCAGTATATGCTCCAATGCAAGCAGCTCTTCTGGTGGAGCGTCTTTCCTCCATAATCAGGCCCAGCACGTCCCCATTCAGGTTATGCTGGGATTTAACCCTCGCTGTTGCACTGGCACCCAGGGCAGATGGTGGGTTTTAAAAGGGAAAAAAAAAGGATACCCATGGCAGTACTGCATAAATGCAACAATGTGTGTTTTTAAAAAACGAGACAGAAGGAACAATATAAAGCAGGAAAATACAAAGGGCCATTAAACATTTGAAAAATTATTCAAGTTTATATGTAATCTAAAATGCAATTTAATACTCAATTGGCAAATGTTTATAAATAAAAAATAGTCAAGGAAAAACAATAACAAGATACCACCACACACTTCTTAGGATGGCCCAAAATAAATAAATATATGTGTATTTTGACTCAGTTAAGTCTGATATGTAGACTTAAATTCTGCATGTTTAGGCGGTCCAGTGGTTAAGACTTCACCTTCCAATGCAGGGGGTGTGGGTTCGATCCCTGGTTGGGGAGATAAGATCCAACATGCCTTGTGGCCAAAAAACCAGAACATAAAATAGAAGCAATATTGTGACAAATTCAATAAAGACTTTAAAAATGGTCCACATCAAAAAAATCTTTAGAAAAAGAAAAACTCCTAGGTAATACCACTGCAATTGGTCCATAGACCAAATTATATGCAGCAATACTGTAAAGGGTTGCAATTGATTTAGTAACAAACAACCAAAAGAGGAGCATTTGCTTATAATTCAAGGGATTTGGAAGATGGAGGGAGGATGGGATTCTTTGAGCTCACAAAGGTCAAGCTAACAGGAACTAAAAGTAATACCAGACTATATTTTAATAAACCTTCCTTTTTAGTGTTTTTTACAGGCCCAGGTTGGAATAAAAAATAACCAAAAACATTGGGTAACAGTTTTGTACAGGTAGACCATAGGTTTTGCTTGTTCCGTCCTGATATAGATGGATTATGATAAAGCATTAGCTTTGACAAACACTTGATTTGAAAAGAAGGACTCTGAGACCTATTTATGCTTCTAGAGATGCAAAGGAAATCTGTTTCTATATAACTATTTCTCTAAAGCTTAGATTTTATATTTTTCTTACATTTTAAGGTTTTTCCCTTTTATATAAAGCATATCTAGTTGCTAAAACAGTAGAAGATATAAACAGATGTAAGTAGATGTAATTTATATTTCTTATATAATAATTGTGATATTTTAATAAGGTTTTAGTACATTTGCCTCCCACTCATCACACAAATACAGAGTAACAGATCTTAATTGACAATCTGTTAGAAACCACGTGTGTTTCATAGTATACTGTTCCCTCAGTTGGAGGTAGTTTTGGATGGAGAACTAAATCTCTAATAAGGCAACATTCTTTCCTAGTTCTGTTAAAGAAAAAAAAAGTAATAAAATATTTACATTCAATAGTGTTCAGTTAAACAGAGGACATATAAGTGGGTTCAAACATGACATGAAATTAAACAATTAAACATGCTTTTGCAAATTTTGTCTATTTTAAACATCTGGAAGCTAGCCAAAAACATCTGAAGAATTCATGCTAAATTAATTGTTTCCCTGGGAAGGAGAAGACATAAATAAGTTGACAAAAACAATACTTATAAACATTGATTGTCTGAACACCTTTCCTGGATTAACTTTGGGTAAGCTATGAACATGAATATAAGTTCGTCATGAACCAGTCCTGGAAGAGAGACACCTGCATCTGAAGTGTAAACTCGGAAATAATAACATACACCTGCTAGGAATGTGGATTAATTTCCATTAGATACAGTACAGATGGGACCAGATAGAAAGAAGACAGCCAGGCCACATTCATAGTTGCCCTCGTGGAGAAAGCAGAATTATAGGAAGGAAGCAGGGATTGCACCCTGTGAAAAGGGGGGAAAAGGTCAGACTAGGCTCAGATGTAGAGATGACAGCCATTATTTGAGAATCAGTGGTTTTCCAAAGCAGCCTTTCTGGGAGGCACCAGGCAAGAATAGTCACAGCAAACTGAAAGCTGACAGGTAGCAGGCCAATCTCCTGGATGTCAATTTGCATTTAACAGTCCTTCACTAAAAAAAAAAAAAAAAAAAAAAGAGAGGGAGAGAGAAGAGGATTATGACACATACCTTAATAAAAAGTGCAAAGAACATGAAGATGCTCTTTACCTACAAATATATATCACTAATACATATACATTAGTATATATTTACATTAGGTACAAATTATGAATCATATACCATGTACAAGCAACCTTATATGCAATATATCAATGAGACTCTAAAAATACAGCAAGGCACTGTAATTTTCCTATTTTCACTGATGGAGAAACTGAGTCTCAGTAACGTTAACTTGCATATAGGCACATTGCCAGAAATTGGCAAGTGTGGGATTTGAATGTAAAAGATTCTGGTTCTCAACTCCTATGCCTTAACACACATTCTATATGGTCTCACAATTAACATATGAGCAAAACTGAGTAATGATTCAACTTAAACACTAATGCTGATATTGGTTGTTGGCAGAGGTATAAACAGAAACTCTCAGTGTTAAGGTAAACAAAAGTTACTATAACTTTTATGAATAATATTTTAAAAATAATTATCAACAGTCAAATAATCCCTTTGAGACAATTCTACTTCTAAGAATTTATTCAAAAGAAATAAGAATTAATGGACTTAAGATTTCATTACAAGGTTCTTTTTCTTTAAAACAACAAATAAATAAAGACTGAAGGTCTCAAAACAGGGTCTTGGTAAAATAAATTATAGTACATCCAGGAGAACGTTATATGACCTTGAATGATACACTGAACATTGTAAGTGGGTTGGAAGGAGGGCTTTCAAGGTAACACAGGGCAAAGATCTTCGTATCATTACACCAGAATGCCTGTATACATACATGCAGTTTAAAAAAGAATTACTGTAGGTACTTCACTTATTCCAAATTGGAGAGGAATAGTACATTCATATTGGTGGGGGACTTTAAGTTTATTTCCCTTTCAAAGACTCCAAGAGGGTAAGAGAAGGTCAAATTGAAATTTTAGACTCTCTTTCTAAAGAACTGGACTTCGACCTCAGATTTGAACCCGGACAGTCTTAAAGACTGAACTCTTAAGCATCATCCTGTATTTTTAGTTAAAGGCTACTTTTCCAGGGGATAAACTGAGCCAAGCACTGATCTAAGTACTCTGCAAATACTGACTCATTTTAGTCTAATGCTGCTATGACCATATGTGGTCGAAACCTTGTGACACAACTTCATGCAGATGTGAAGCAGCAGCATGGGGGTCAAACTGCCGTCACACAGCTGATAGGAAGCAGAGCCAAGGCTTTCAGCATGAAAAAGTCTGACCCCAGAACTATGCTTAACCACTGTGTTAAGATGCCTCCATATTCTCTGTGTCCCCTACACCTCCTCCACAGCCTCTAGGGACTCATTCCATTATCCCTAAAACTTCTGGATTGCTTTGGTTTGTATTAATATTTACATATTACCACTGTGTTTCACAATCTTCTCCTTCCACCTTGTCACCTTAATTTCCAGAGTTGTGTAGCTAACTTGGCTTTTACAAAGATTTTTAAATTCACTAATTTTATCAAGTGCCGCACTCATCTCCTTGCTAAAGCTTGTGTATAAATTGGCTTATTAGCATCATGCTTCCTGAATTTACAAATTTCTCTGTTGCCTTCATGCTTGATTAAGATTGTACTTGATCTAAAATTCTTGAATTACACTTCACTTTCCTGATGATTTGGAAACAATGCTACTTCCTTTTCTGATTGTTATGTTGTTACAACCGGGTCCTGAAGCCAGCCTTATTTATTCCAGCTTATAGACAAATTGAATTTTCCCCCTGAATGCCTTAGGATTATTTATTGTTTTCTTGAAGTACACTTGTGTTAACTGACCTGGTTTTGGCTTGTGGCATCAAGTTTTCAGTTATTTTATGCAAGTTTTCTTAAATTGTCTCTTTGCAAAACTTTTCCATTAGTTTCTGCTTTTGTGTATCGTATTCCACTTGTTTGGCTTTCTTTATAAGGATCAGCAATAACGTGTACATTAGACCATTTTTTCTAACATGCAGTTATTATTTTCTTTCAAAACATTTTTACACATTTTTACATTTCACTTGGCTTAATTTTCTTAATTCTCTCCTCTGTCTCCCTGTTTTAAGAGGATATATTTTTATTTGCTTCCAATGTAACTTTTATTTCTGTAATGACATTTTTCTCCTTTATAGGTAAATATATAAATATATTAATTCTGCCACATAACTTTTCATTTCTTTGCATTGTCTCCCTTTTCCTCTAATTCATGCCTTTCACTATGCTATCTAGTTTCGAGATGTTTCATTGGTATTTACTTCAATTTACTTGATATAACAGTAAAATGTGCACTCCAAATCTCACCTGCTTCAGGCTATAATCTTTTTATCATGTTTCTATATGTTCACAAATATCTTTTGTATACTAAGTCAATTTTCACATTTTATTTTCAGTTATCTTTGCCAAGGCCCATTATATTTCTTTTTATGAATCCAAAACCTTCTACCTAGACAAGTTCTTTGCAAAAGTTTAATGTTTGGTGTAAAGAAGGAAGTTGAGTATTGAGTTAGGGTGATGGACAGATTAAGAATTAGGCACCTTAAACTTTAACTCTTGTCATTTTCTCATGAGCACCTCCACTGTGGCAGGATGCAACTCTGGTATAGCTAGAAGGCTCACAGTGGGTCTGCTTGGTGTGTTTGGACCTTTTCAATTTCAAGGAAACAGATGCACACATAAGCTCAAACTGTGTTAAGGGATTATCTGAATTCCTCTTACCTAGAGTCTGAAAATTCCAGGGTAGAGCTGGCCAGCACACAGGAGTCAAAATTTCAAAAAGGCATCAGAACTTGGTTGGAGTTGGAAGACTCTTGGCTACCCTGTTTTCTTCTGGGCTTCATCCATTTCCAGGAGTTCTAGACTTTAATACTCCTCTCACCAAATTTGGCAGACAATGAAGTAACTATTCAATATCTATTTTTTCTTTCTTCTTTACTAATAGAAGCATAGTTTGGTTTAGAACTGCAGTGTGTCCAGTTATGTGATATCCATGTTCCCAGGCTGTGTAACAGTGAGGGGTGACCATCAGCCTGTCCTTGAAATGAAAGATCTCTATTGCATGTAATCCAGGAATGCTACTATTTTCCTGAAACAATTAAATAGATTGAATTGACCCAAGTCTTGATTCCTGCCCTTTCCATTTTATTCTGCCTCCAGATGGAGCAGCCATTCTGTGAACATAAGAGCCACATAATGGGGAGAACAGAGAATGGGCCTGGACACAGCCCGAGTCTCTGATGTCTTTTTTTTTTAAACTGAGGTATAATGGACTTATAATATTATATTAGTTTCAGGTGTACAACATAATGATTTGATATTTGTATATATGGTGAAATAATCACTGCAATAAATCCATCACCATATGTAATCACCTTTTTTCCCGTAATGAGAACTTTTAAGATTTACTCTCTTAGCAACTTTCAAATATGCACTACAGTATTAATATAGTCACAGTACTGTGCCTTATATCCCCATGACTTATTTATTTTATAACTGGAGGTTTTTATTTGTTGACCCCCTTCATCCATTCTGCCCCCCACACCCACCCTACCCCTACCTCTGGCAACCATCAGTATATTCTCTGTATCTATGAGCTTTTTTGTTTTAGATTTCACATATAAGTGAGATCATACAGTATTTGTCTGTCTGACTTATTTCACGTTGACATAATGCCATCAAGGTCCATCCATATTGTCACAAATGGCAAGATTTCATTCTTTTTAATGGTTGAACCATTCTCTCTCTCTCTCCATACATACATATTTACACATTTTCTTTATCCATCAATGGACACTTAAGATGTTTCCATGTCTTGGTTACTGTAAACAATGATGAAATGAACATGGGGGTGCATATATCTTTTTGAGTTAGTGTTTCCTTCAGATAAATACCCAGAAGTGGAATTGCTGGATCATATAGTAGTTCTGTTTTCATTTTTTTCTGGAACCTCCATACTGTTTTCCATAGTGGCTGTACTAATTTGCATTCCCATCAACAGTGCAAAAGTGTTCCCTTTTCTCCACATCCTCACCAACACTTATCTCTTGTCTTTTTGATAATAGCCATTCTAACAAGTGTGAGGTAATATGTCATTGGGATTTTGATTTGAATTTCCCTGATGATTAATGATACTGAATATCTTTTCATGTGTCTGTTGATCATCTGTATGTCTTCACTGGAAAAACTTCTTTTCAGATCTTCTGCCCATTGTTTAATCATATTGTTTGGCTTTTTGCTATTGAGTTGTATGAGTTCTTTATATATTTTGATATTAATCATTTATCAGGTATTTTATGATAGTTTTTAATGATGGCACTAGCACTGAACTTGTCTTGTCTTATGCTCTAGAAATTATAAGAGAAAAAGAGACCTTATTTTCTTAAGAGACTAAAGTTGAATACCTGGCACAGAGAAATCACAAAATCCTAAATGACATGGGAAACTCACACAAAATTAAAAAAAGAAAGCTTTCACTTCTGGAAGTTTGAAGTTCAGTCTAATTCATTCTGTTGGTTGATAGGCTCATTCCTAAACAAATAACAATATCTGGGAGATAAGAATGGTGGGGGGAGGCTAGACTTTCATTCTCAACTATAAAGTCACGGATGGAATTAGCTTTACCTGGACCAAGGAGACTACAAATGAAACACACACACACACACACACACACCAGGGCATCACTATGATGAGAACAGTGAACATATGCTAGAGAGGTAAAAGCACTCCCCAGGATAAGGGTGTGTGTGTATGTATGTAAGATAATTAAATTTTATTTAACTTCAGCTGACAAATATTGGCAGCAGCAAGTTGCAATCCATAGTTTCTCATCGAACTTGTCTCACTAAAGGCAAGCTTTTGTAGAGATGGAATGCTTGCATAATTTCCAGCTTCTACTCTAAACTAAGTACTGTCAAAGTTCAGGAGGTTTCTACAACCAGCTCCTACGCTGTGATCTATTTGTTCAAAATATTTGGTTTTACTCCTCAGTTTATGCATCGTCGTTTCAAAAATCTAGTTCCCTGCTGAATCTGGCCAAAATCTGGCACTTTAATTCATGTATTGAGGTTGCAGGTTTTGGCGCTTCTCAATTTTGGTTAAAATGGAGTTTGTTCACTTGTTTGTTTGGTTTTGTTTGGTTTTATTTTTAAACGTTATTTCTGTTTATTGTTCTTCTTATTGTTACTGGTTCTAATTAGGAGATGACAAGAAATCTTTACCATCTTAAGCCAGAAGTATACCATATACTATTTACATCCACAAAAAATACTTATCTTACACCTGAATTTATGTTCTAGATTTAAGATTGATTTATTCTTAATATAAAGGTATAAGTTGCTGAAATACAGTCTTTATCATGCCAATTCTATCCTCAGACCATCAAAAGCAATTTTATCAGAAGATAAAATCCAATAGTCTTACCTTGGAATGTATGTACTTACAAAAAGCAAATTCAACTACGCAGTGTCTCCAGTTCTGCTTTGTGCTTCTTCAAGTTTATGAGTGCACACAAGCTATATTTAAAGTGTTCTATCTAAAACGTTTACTCTGTTCAAAATGTTCTCTTGGTTAAGCAACAGCGTGTCAATATTGATAAGCCAATACCATGGAAAAGCCTCCTGCATTGACTCTACAACCAGATATCATCACTTTGACTTTCTATGTTACTGTGACACTTAGCATACTCTGTTCCACATTTTATTTATTTAAATATGTGCGTTTTTCAATGTTGAAATGTCTGACCTTCCCTAGTAGATATTTACATCCTTTAGGGCAGCATCATTCTAGTCTTCACGAATATTTGAACTTTCATGGTGACGCTTAATTTAGGAGGTCTTCAGCAATTACTCATTGGACTACATTTTTTAAATTAAATTTTAAAAAAGAGTTGTATTAAACAACTTCCATTTCTGTACAAGTAAAAAAAGAATCAGTTTAGTCACTCCAAGTTCCAACTTAACCTTTAACTTATAATCACCCTGAAGTTACAGAGACTAAATAAAATTGACAGGAAAAAATAGGAATTGACATTGATAGCGTGAACTTGAATAAGTAGGTATATGTCGATGGGAAATTAAAACAAGAACAATAAAAAACACAAAACACCATGAGGATTCTGTTTGATTTCCTACCCCAGATACCCTGAATTAGGAGTGACCAGACTCTTGGAAACAAGAAGGTGCTGCATATATACCTTCATCAGAGACATCACTTTTGAGCTAACGTCTTCCAAATCTATAACCCCTTCAGATCTATTATCTAAGCTCCTGTTCTGCCTTCTAGATACTGTCTGAAGACACAGACATGAAATGTCCGCTCCTTCATGAAAGTCATATTAAAAACAAACTTAATGTCTTTCCCCACTTGATAACTGTGTTTCCTTTTACATTTTCTATCCACCTTATATTTTTAGACAAATGTTCTTCATATCTAATGCTGCATACAAGACCCTTAAACTTAGTAGTGTAAAACAACAATTATTTTGTTCACAGATCTGGTGTCTGGGCTGGTGCTTCAGCAGGACCAACTTGTTTCTAGTCCACTTTGTATGAGCTGGGAAAGCCTGAAGCCTGTATGCCAGTGCCTTGGCTGGGATGCTTCTGCTAGGAAGTCTTGGCCTAGCACCAGAATGGCCAGGAGCCCTTGGGCATCTCTATTTATTTCTATGTGATTTTCCAACATAGTATTTTCAAGGTAGTTGGACTTGTCACATGGACACTCAGGCTTCAAAGCATGTGTTCCAAGAGTGGCCAAGGGAAAGCTGTGTCCTTGATATGACTTTGCCTTCGAATTTACATAGCTGGACTTCCATGATACTCTTTGGTTTGGCACAGTCTCAAGTCCCTTCCCAGATTCAAAAAGAAGGACCATAAATACCATTTGTCCATGAAAGAAAGTGTGATGTCTTACTGCAAATATTGTTCTGGCCACTGATAAAAAAAATACAATTTGTCCTAGCAAATTTATTTTGCTCTCAAATATTTGCTGAAAACCGTAGTTACTTGTAGTAGGATAGGACTCCATAAATACTTATTGTGGTTCAAGAAGGATTAATCTTCTAGAATAAATTACTAATAATTATTTTTGGCTGCGGATGTTCCTATGCTTAACAATTATTACTGTTGTTTTCAAAATTTCTACCTGCTTGCACTTTTGCCTCTTTTTATTCCTTTTTAAAATTCTTACTATGTAGATTTATTATGTATTTTAAAATAACTAATGTGTAAGATATAGTATGCATCTATTTAATTGACACTAATAATGGCTGATATATTTTTCATATTTTCTTTTTTTAATAAATTTTATTTATTTATTTATTTATTTATTTATTTATTTATTTATTTATTTATTTATTTATTTTTAGCTGCATTGGGTCTTTGTTGCCATACGTGGGCTTTCTCTAGTTGCGGTGCATGGGCTTCTCATTGTAGTGGCTTCTCTTCTTGCAGAGCATAGGCTCTAGGCACACAGGCTTCAGTAGTTGTGGCTCACGGGCTCTAGAGTGCAGGCTCAGTAGTTGTGGCACACGGGTTTAGTTGCTCCCCGGCACACGGGATCTTCCTGGACCAGGGCTCGAACCCATGTCCCCTGCATTGGCAGGCAGATTCTTAACCACTGCGCCACCAGGGAAGCCCTTCATATTTTCTTCATATCATTTATCATCACATTTCTTTCACTCTCACTTTCATTTTGCTCTCCAATTCTTTCATTAAAACTTTAGGCAAGAAATAAAAGTTTTCTGGATTATTTTCCCCAATGCATTTATCCCTTCCTCTTTAATCTACCTAAAATTCATTTTTGAATATGGTATGATATAGGAAAATTGTACTTTTCCACATGGATAAAAATCATCCCATCATGACTTATCATATATTCTATCCTGTCACTAATATTTTTAATTAGCTTGAGATTATAACTTATACATAATATAGTTCACCAATTTTACATGTATGATTTGAAAGTATTGACAGATGCATGCAGTCATGTAATTATAACAATAGCTATAATATAGAACACTTCTATAACCCAACAATTTACCTCCCCAACCTCATCCCTGAGAAAGCATTAGCTGATTAGCTGTCTGTCACTATGGTTTTACCTCTTTTACAAATTCATATAAATGGAATCATAAAGTATATAACATGTACGTCTGGCTTCATAAACTTAAATGTAATGTTTTTGATATTCACACATCCATGTTGTTCTAGATCAATAGTTCATTCCTCTAATTACTGAGTACTGTAGACTATATGGATATATATTTTTTTAAGTATTTGCCAGTTGATGGATGTTTGGGTTCTTTCCACTTTTTAACTATTATGAATCAAGCTGCTATTATGAATATTCACACATGTTTATATAGATGTATATTTTCTGTTTTAGTAGACACATTTCTCTTGGGTTTCCAGACTCATATAAAGGCATGCTCAGATTTATAAGAAATTATCAAACCATTTTTTAAAGTGGTCCACCAGAAATAGATGGGGCTGCAGTTTATCTGTTGCCTCACCAACATGTGTAGTGTCTGTTATTTTAAATATAGCCATTCTAGTGGATGTACTGTAGTATCTCATTATGATTTTATTGTGCATTTTTCTCATGATTGATGATTTTAAGCAGCTTTTAATGTGCTTCTTTACTATTTGTATATCTTTCCTAGTGAAGAGTCTGTTCATCTTTTGTCTATTTTTAATCATGTGATTTGTCTTAATTGCAAGGAAAAGAAAAGTCTTTGTCAGTAGTTGTGCAATCATTTTCCCATATTGTAGCATTCATTTTCATTTTATTGACAGTGTCTTTAAAAGAGCAAAAGGTTTTAATTTTGGTGCAGTTTTTACATAAAAATATGAAATTTGAAGTAGTCAGGCTTTACTCGTCCCACGTTAAATAAAGGTTTGCGGAAAACATTTTTAGAAGCCAATAGATCATATCAAAAATGATAGATCAGAAAATCACATTATAAACATTTTGTTTAAAAATCACATTATGAACATTTTGTTTAAAAATATAGAAAAGACTTACACCAACACACATTATAATTAGAGTGCCAAAAGTTAAAGACAAAGAGAGAATCTTAAAAGCAGCAAAATAAAAAGAAAAAAGGTTGTTATGTACTCTGTACAAGGAAACCTCCATAAGACAATTAGCAGAATTTTCAGCAGAAACTTTGCAGGTCAGAAGGGAGGGGCACAACATATTCAAAGTGCTGACAGAAAAGAAAATAAACAAACTGTCAACCAAGGATACTCTACCAAACAAACTGCCAACCAAGGATACTCTACCCAGCAAAGTTGCCATTCAGAATTGAAGGAGAGAGAGAGTTTTCAACAGAAGCAAAACTTAAAGGAGTTTATCACCACTAGACCAGCCTTAGAAGAAATGTTAAAGGGAATTTTTTAAAACTAAAACAAGAGTATTAATTAGTAACAAGAAAACATAAAAAGGTATAATTCTCACTGGAAAAGGTAAATATATTGTAAAATTCAGAATAATCTAATGTTGTAAAGGTGCTGGGTTAATCAGTAATAAAGTTAGTATGAAGATTAAAATAAAATGTAGTAAAAATAACTATAACTATGATAATTTTTAATGGATATATAAGAGAAAAGTATGTAAATTGTGTCATCAAAAACATAAAAATTACAAAATTACAGGAGGGGAGTGAAAATGTAGACCTATAGAATGTGCTCAAAATTAAGTTGTTATCAACTTAAAATAACTTGTTATAAATATAAGTTGTTTCATGTAAGCCTATGGTAATCACAAAAGCAAAAATCTATAGTATATACACAAAAAATAAAGAGAAAGGAATCTAAGAATACCATGACAGAAAATCATCAAATCAAAAAGGAAGGGAGTAAGAGAAGAAAGAAATAAAGGAACAATGAAAGAGCCAGAAAACAACAAAATGGCAATGACTACATATCGATACCTGTGAGTAATTACCTTAAATGTAAATGGACTATTTCTTCAATGAAAGGATATAAAGTAGCTGAATGAATTTTTTTTTTTAAAAACGAGCCATCTATATGCTGTCTATAAGATACTCACTTCAGAAGTAAGGACACAGACAGACTGAAAGTGAAGGAATGGAAAAAGATATTCCATGCAAATGGAAACCAAAAAACAGCTGGGGTAGCTATACATATATCAGACAAAATAGACTTTCACGCAAAGACTGTGATAAGAGACAAAGAAGGTCATTATGTAATGATAAAGGGGTCAGTCCAATAAGAGATTATAAAATTTGTAAATATTTATGAATTCAAAACAGGAGCACCTATATATATAAAGCAAATATAAACAGACCTAAAGAGAGAAATACTAAAGAGAAAGCAATACTATAATAGTAGAGGACTTTAATACTCAACTTTAATCAATGGATAAATTATCCAGACAGAAACCAATAAAGAAACATTGGCCTTACAGGACACATTAGGTCAGATAGACTTAACAAACACACAGAACATTCATCTAAAGGCAATAGAATACACATTCTTTTCAAGTGCACATGGAACATTCTCCAGGTCATTTCATATATTTTAGGTCAGAAAACAAGTTTTAATAAATTTAAGAAGGCCAAAATCATATCAAGTTATTTTTTCTGACCTCAATGATATTTAACTAGAAATCAATTACAAGAAAACTGAAGAATTGACAAATATGTGGAGATTAAATAACATGGTAGTGAACAATCAATGGGTCAAAGAAAGAAATCAAAAGAGGTATCAAAATATACCTTGAGACAAATTAAAATAAAAATACAACATACCAAAACTAATGAGGACCAGGACAGGACAGCATGACAGGGGAATTCTACCAAACATATAAAGAAGAGCTAATACCTATCCTTCTCAAACTATTCCAAAAAATTGAAGAGGATGGAATACTCCCAAATTTGTTCAAAAAGACCACCATTTCTGTGATACCAAAACCAGACAAAGACACTACAAAAAAGAAAATTACAGGCCAGTATCTCTGATGACTATAGATGCAGAATTTCTCAACAAAAATATTAGTAAACCAAATTCAACAATACATTGAAAGTATGATACAACATGATCAAGTGGGATTATTCCAGAAACTCACATTAACAAAATGGAGGGCAAAAATCATATGAACATCTCAACAGATGCAGAAAAAGCAATGGAGAAAATTCAACATCCATTTATGATAAAATCTCTCAACAAAGTGGGTATAGAAGGAATGTACCTCAGCATAATAAAGACCATATATGACAAGCCCACAGCTAACATCATACTCGACAGTGAAAAGCTGAGGCCCTCTAAAATCAGGAAGAAGACAAGGAAGCCTACTCTCAACATTTTTATGGAACATAGTATTGGAATTCCTAGCCAGAGCAATTTGGTAAAGAAAGAAATAAAAGACAACCAAATAAAAAAGGAAAAAGTAAAACTGTCACTATTTGCAGATTGCATGATATTATATATAATAAACCCTAAAGACTCCATTAAAAAAAACTGTTAAAATAATCAAATTCATTAAAGTTGTAGGATATAAAATCATTACAGAGAAATATGTTGTATTTCTATACACTAATAACAAAAAAGTCTGAAAAATAAAGAAAACAATCTCATTTACAATTTTATCAAAAAGAATAAAATACCTAAAAATATTTTAACCAAGGAAGTGAAAAACCTATACATGGAAAATTATAAGACACTAATGAAAGAAACTGAAAAAGACATAAATTAAAAAGAAAAGATATTCCATGTTTATGGATTAGAAGAGTTAATATCATTAAAATGTTCATAGTACCCAAAGTAATCTATAGATTCAATGCAATCTCTATCAAAATCCCACTGGCATTTTCCAAAGAAATAGAACAAACAATTTAAAAAAATTGTATGATACTAAAAAAGACCCCAAATAGTCAAAACAATCTCAAGAAAGAAAAAAAAAATAGCTAGAGGAATCACAACTTGATTTAAAAATATATTATAAAGCTGTAGTAATCAAAACAGTATAGTATTAGTATAGAAACAGAAACATAAATCAATGTTATAGTATAGAGCCCAGAAATGAGTCCACAAATATATGACCAATTAATTTATGACAAAGGAGTTATGAATATACAATGGGGAAAGTTACAGTCTCTTCAATAAATGGTGCTGGGAAACTGTATAGCCACATCCAAAATGACGAAAATGGACCATTATCCATACACAAAAGTTAACTCAAAAGAGATTAAAGTCTTGACCATAAGACCTAAAACCACAAAACTCCTAGAAGGAAACACAGGTGGCAACCTCATTGATATAGGACTTAGTGATAATTTCTGGATTTGACACCAAAAGCAAAAGCAACAAAAGCAAAAAAAAAAAAAAAATACAAGTGGAACTACATCAAATTAAAAGCTTCTACACAGAAAAAGAAACCATCAACAAAATAAGAAGGCAACCTACAAAATGGAAGAAAATATTTGCAAATCATGTATATGATAAGGGACTAATATGCAAAATATATAATGGATTCATACAACTTAGTAACAAAAAAGCAATCAATATGATTAAAAAATGGGCTGAAGAGCTGAATACACATTTTTCCAAAGAAGACAGACAGATGGCCAACAGGTACATGAAAAAATGCTCAACATCACTAATCATCAGGGAAATGCAAATCAAAACTACAATGAGCTAACATCAAAAAGACGAGAAATGACAAGTATTGGGTAGGATGTGGAGTAAAGGTAACCATTATGCCCTGTTGATGGGAATGCAAATTAACACAGCCGCTGTGGAAAACAGTGTGAAGGTTTCTCAAAAAATGAAAAACAGAACTACCATATGATCCAGCAATTCCACTTCTGGCTATTTACCCAAAGAAACTAAAAACACTAACTTGAAAAGATCTATGTACCCTCATATTCATTGCAGCATTATTTACAATAGCCAAGACAGGGAAAGAAGATGTCAAAATATAAGATACAGAAAATTTGAAATTTATACAGTGTACCCCCATTAGCATGGGCCCAAAGTGGGTTGGGGCGCTCTTGGAATATAAATGTTCCTTCTCTATTCTCCCCACTTTCAAAAGGAGAAGTCAAGAGAATTCCAGAATTTTGCCCTCTCCTGAAAAAACGCCCACTCTCCTTACCTCTTAACAGTCAGTCTACATTGAATCCACCAGGATCAATGTACTTTTGTTTTTATCCAGTTTATGTCTGGCACCACAAAAATTCAAAGAACGCCAGGTCTTCATCTTCAGAATTACCATGCACAGCTGATGGATGCTGTCTCTCACAGCCTTCACAGAACCAGCCTAGGGGGACTGAATGAAGTAAGTAATCCCCATCTGTCTCATTGCTGTTTCTAGATCATTCTCACATCATTTTCTCTAATCCTATTTTGTATTTTATTTCATCAGATTACAGCACCTCTTCTTATTTCTCTCATATACTAACCCTCAAAACAAGCATTCTTCAGCACTCCGGCTCCTAGTTTACCACCACTCATTACAACAGTTGTGTCACAAGCCCAGGTGATTTCGATATTTACACAGATGATCATCAACCCCAGCATGTCCTCTACCCCATCTTTAGTAATTTTACCCTCCACCTTACCTCAAGCACCCACTCTCAGGACCCTACGGTAGATTTTATCATTACCAGCAGCTGCAAGCTCCCATAATTCAGAAATTCAAACGCCCGACTTTCTTTTCCGTCTCACTCCCTCTACTTCCTAACCCAGCAACTGTAACCCACAGATATCACCACATTTTAACGTCTCTTCCTCTCGTGCTCCCGTTCTTCTTTGTACAATTTGTATACCATAGTTCCGCATTACACTCACTTTAAAGCCTGTATCTGTCAATTTCCTAGCCTCTTTCTGGTTTCTTCGTACTCACTAGTCAAAACACTAATCTCGGTCAACGCGGAGCGCAGAGAGCAGGCGCGGGCTGGGACGCTCGGTCCGTGGGGATCCCGGGAGAAGGGGCGCCGGCGCCCCGGGAAGCCAAGGGTCACCCACTCCTCCAGGCGCGCGTGAAGCGTGGACCGGCCGCGCGTTGCTGGAGCGGAGGGGGCGGGGCGAGGGAGGGAGGTGCGGCTCTGAGTCCCGCGGGACTGTGCTCTCCCTCCGCGTTCCGGGGGCGGGAGCGGAAGTCGGTGCGCTGGTCGGTGGTGCACGAAGTCATTGCATCCCTTGCCTGACGCCTCCTCACCCGGGTCCCTGCTATACCAGGTCCTCCGCGCCCGTCTACTCCAGAGCACCCTCCCTGAACTCACCAAGCCTCTCTACGACCCCTCACCACCTGAGAACATCCAGATCTGCATCTGGCCCCTAGCTATGCTCTGGACCCCCAAAGAGGACCCGACAGATGCCCTGTTCTCCAGGCAGGGCTCCCGGCCCCCGGGCAGCCCACCCCGTCTCAGCGTCCCCAGCTCGGACCCTCACGCCTCTAATGTCATTATTTTGTTGGTCCCACAACGTTTCTCTATAAATTGGTTTGCCAATTACATAATTAACACACACAAAATAAACAAAAATCGGATTTAAATATAACCCTATATATAAGTATATGATCAGTGCCTAGAAGAGTGTCTGGCATACAGGAAGCACTTAATAAACTCTTGTTAAATGAGTGAATGAAGGTACCATCTTTCAGAAATACAGAAAATAATTTGGATGGACCATTCATTCATTCAACAAATATTTCTTGAATACATACTGGATTTTTAGATATCCAGTATCTCTGCTATTCAATAGGAACCTCAGTATATGCTACACTCTTAGACTTTATCACACCCCATTGCATGTAAATGCTTTAGCACTTTCTGAAATTTTCAGTTGCATGAACAAAGCACAGAGAAGTGCATTAAGGATTAATAAGAATATTATCAGCTTTGAGCAAAGATAACAAAAATTCCTTTAAAGATGATTTTTGGTTTTTGACAAAGAAAAAAGAGAGGACCTAAATAAGTACAAGTGATCAAAGTAAATGGACTAATAGTATGAAGGGAAAGCTATCTCCATGAATGGTTAGGCAAATAAAATTGGAGAGAGGAAGAATGGGAGTGTATAACTACATTTGTCCATCTGTACTTTGGGTGGAGCTAGTTTCAGCTTAGATTGTCTCCTATGTCTTGGTGATGTGTAAAGATGAAATTTTAGGGAACACAAATATTATTACTTGTAAAATGATGGAATCCCTTAGCAGATGTGGAAGGCTCTGTTGTTAGTAGACTAACTACCCTTGCTGTCTCCGAACACTTGAAATACTTTGATGACAAAGGATTTATCCAAGGGTAAAGTACATAATCTTTAATGAGACTTACAAAAATTCTTGATCTGACTTTTGCTTACTTTTCTGAATGCGGTTGTTGATTCAAATCTTCTGTGCACTAACACAAGCATTGTAGGACTAAAAATTATTTGTGTCTTTGGTATATCTAATCATCACTATCAAGGAATGACCTTCCTTGACTAGGTGGCAAAATGTATAAATATAGAAAGCATTTGGTGTTGGTAAACTTACTCTCTGTTCTTAGAAAACCTCTGCTATGTAGCCCCCCAAATTCTAATTTCCAAGCCTCCTTGCCCTCTGGCTTGCAGATTTCATCTGGAAGGGTCAAATGAAAGTCTAGAAGACAGAGAACGGGAGAAAATATGCTACTCCCACTCCTTTTCTGGGACACCTGCATTTCCTTCTTGAATCGAGAACCCGCCAGACAGGCTCCTCTCCTACTCACAGATACCAGATCGCGTGCGGCAGCCTCACAATGGCTGTAGAGCTCCTGGTGGAAGGTCCTGGCTTTGGGCTTTTCAGTCTCTCTCCAGCCAGAGCATGGTAGCAGCTTCCTAATACTGCTAATCCTGGGTTCTCTTCCACCCTTGTTTGCCTTCTCACCTGTGTAACTAACACACTTTAAAAATATAGAGTGATTTCTGTGTCTGTGGATGGACCCTGTCTGTTACACTTCTTTCTATATATTTTGCACACATTATACAATACAATGCATTGCATATAGTTGGTGGTGATTAAACATGTAATGCTGATTGTTCAAGAAATCATGTCATGCAATAGATACAAATATAGATAAAAAGTCAAATAATTCTATTCTGGCATTTTAAAAAATGTTTTCCCTAAAAAAGCCTGTCTCAGCTCCTAACATTTGTTGCTTTCTTTGCCTCGATTATGGCTTCATGTTATGCTCACCTGGTTAACACCTCCCAGTTCATCCAAATATCATCTCAAGCATTTCTTCCTCAGATCGTGACACCCCACTGGGTGAAGCATTCCATTTTTATCCTCTATAGCATTTTACATATAACATTTATCAGAGTTAGAAATTATATATTAATTTGTGTGAATATATGGATAATATCTGTTTTCCTTCCTAGAGTATATATTCTATAGAGGAAAGGTGAGTGTCTGGTTTACTCAGCATTGTACCTCCAGCTCAGAGAAATCGCCTGATATCTTCTAGTGATTAAAAATTCTTTTGGGGGGGCTTCCCTGGTGGCGCAGTGGTTGAGAGTCCGCCTGCTGATGCAGGGGACACAGGTTCGTGCCCCGGTCCAGGAAGATCCCACATGCCACGGAGCAGCTGGGCCCGTGAGCCATGGCGGCTGAGCCTGCGCGTCCGGAGCCTGTGCTCCACAATGGGAGAAGCCACAACAGTGAGAGGCCCGCGTACAGCAAAAAAAAAAAAAAAAAAAAAAAAAAAAAAAAAAAAAAATTCATTTTGAATAAATAAGGGAAGAACTGAAGGACATGAGGTATTCATGGAATGCAAGATTTTTAAGAAAATTGAATAATGGGGTAGAATTAGAGGGAATGGAAGGAGTCTAAATTGGCTCTAATGGCAGGATTAAATTAGAAAGATTCACGTACATAATTTTATCTGAAAATAGTAGGAATTATTGAAGTGTTGTAATCAGGGGGAATAGGTAAAATCCAATTTGCATTTCAACAAGATCAATGATAATGGTTTGCATTACTCATTATTGGGAATCTCATTAGAACACAGGGATCATGATTTGGAGTCAAAGCTCCATCTGGTTCTCAACTTTAATCATAAAGGAGAGATAAATCATTTCTTTATTTGTTAGTTATTATTTAATCTAGTATTATGCTATCTTGTATTTTTTTTTTTTTTTTTGCCACTGCAATTACCACATTAAGGTGATGCCTTGGAAAATAATCGGAAATAATCAGTCAAGTCCCTTCCCAGGGTTATATCCATAGCACTGGGCCATATATTTTATGTGTGTGGTTTGGATTATTTATTTTCAAGAGTACTCTATCTTTCATTTTTGTTGTTTTATTGTCCACATAGTGGTTAAGAACATAGAAAGAAAAAAGAAAACATTAATTTCCTGAGTAAATTTTGCCCTAGGAGTTCGAACCAGTAACATTAACTGTGTGTCTCTCCTGAAATAGAAACATGAAACAATTTGTACCATGTTTAACCAAGAAAGAGAAGAAATCATAATTCCATATTCTACCACACACCCATTATCACGGTATCTGAAAATAGTCAAGGGTCATCCTAAAGATAGTTTTGAAAACGATGTATTATTATATATTATTGAAATGCTAAGCAGGTACATAATTTGCAGGGCCCTCTGCAAAATGAAAATGTGACATGCTTTGTTCAAAAATCAGAAAAAAACATGCTTTTCCTGCCTCGCACTGTCTTTCTCTTAACCTGTAATACTGGTTTTTATTTGCCATTTAATGTTGTACTCCCTTGGGCACAGGAACATTCACAGGGTGAGTGCAGACCCTTACAGCCAGTCCTGCAACTCCACACGTGGGGCAAGTACATCCTGTCCAAAATCTCCCCATGCCTGTGCCTGGGCCCCTGCCTGGTGTGGGCTGTAGTGGTCACTGAGCATGACTGGGAGAGTGGGCAGCTGAGAAATTGTCCGGGGAGGCAAAGAGGTGGTGAGAAGCAGAGTCATGCATGAGCCGAAGCTCCAGGCCCCAGCATGTGCTCCATTACCCCACTGGACCTCACTTAGAAAATACAAATTCTGAGATAAAATTAGTAAGCACTTCAAGGTGGCCACTGCAGGGCATTAAACCTCAAGCATGGAGCCCCATTCAGAGTGTGAAGTCCTGGGCAACTCCACTGGTCACCCACCCATGAAACCAGCCCTGAAGGTAAGCATTGGATTATAGCTTCAACGAACATATCCTTCCACATGAGAATTGATATTGCCTGAGATTATAAATGTAAGCAGACCCCTAAGTATATAAATCTGTATTTAAACAGGTTCATATTTATATATTTGACAAACTGTGACTATTTTTTCAATAAATGGAGTTTGCTGCTTTTGTAATGTTGGGCTTTGATTGCCTATGATATGATCATTTCCAGTGGTATTTTAGTAGCTTTGCCTCCAGAGCTCCAAACCAATTAGTACAATAAACTGGGAAGATGTACTTATCTTCACCATGCACTTCCCAACACCTTTGTGCTTCCCTGGAGTATCCAAATCCTCCCTTAATAGAAAGTCATTGGGTTCTTAGCTCCATGAATTACCATGTTCCCAGACTGTCACTTTCTCCTCTATACATCACCATTTACAAAGAAAAACAGCTCTGGTTTGGTTCCTACTTACTGTCAGCACCCTCATTAAATACAATTTACATCACATTGTATTTTAATCATTCATTTGTGAGGACACTAAGAGAAGCTCAGATTCTTACAAGTTTAACAATGGTGCCTCTTAGATCCCTGAAATATAGATGATGCCTCTGACAGATGAACACTGCTAGTGTGCTACAGACAATGCTGGGGGAAGGAGAATCTATGTTCCCAGTGGCAAAAAAAATTACCTCATAGAGGGGCAATGGAGTTCAGTAGTTAAATTTATGCTCTAAATCTGGCTTTTCCCCTAAATGGGTATGTATGTGACTTCTTATGCCTGCGTTTCCTCTTTTGTAAAATGTGGTTCTAGTTTGGAGATTTTTTTCAAAATTATCTTCTGGTGGGACAATGATATTCCTTCTATGTCTCTGGGGAAGCATAATGTATTTGGATTTAGAGAATCACACGTGGGTGAAGGGACAAGCAACGCTACTCTCACTAAATACTTCTGTAATCCAAATCTGGGGTAGGGCTGGGGGTGGCGATTCCTACACCAATCAATTCTCTGACACCAGCTGCATATCCTACAGTTTAACTCGGTTCTGCCACTAACTGCCTGGAGTTAGTGCAAGACCCGGCATGTTAAAAGCTCAGTCTCACAAGGCTGCCCCTGACTTCAGACACCAATTGCAAATGGCAGCTTACCTACAGCTTCTGAATGACTTGGCTATAAATCAGAGGTCCCCACAAGCCCCTCCTCAGTTTGGATCATGTGCTAGAATGACTCACAGAACTCAGGAAAACAGTTTACTTACCAGATTACCAGTTTATCATGAAAGGATATACTTCAGGAACAGCCAGATGGAAGAGATGCACAGGGGAAGGTACGGGGAAAGCGGCACAGAGTTTGCATGACTTCTCCAAGCTCTCCACCCTCCCAGCCCCTCCATGTGTTTGCCAACCTGAAAACACTCTCAACTCCATACTTCAGGGAACTTTTTATGGAGGCCTCATTACACAGGCATAGTAGATTAGATAATTGGTCATTGGTGATTGACTCGACCTCCAGCCCCTCTCCCATCTCTGGAGTTCAGGGGTTGGGACTAAAAGTTCCAACACTTTAATCCCTGGTTGGTTCCCCTGGCAACCAGCTTCCATGCTGAGACTATCGGGGAGCCCTCAACCACCAGTCATTTCTCCTGGAGATTCCAAGGTTTTTTTGCCAGAAACAGTTGTATGTGTGGGTAGGGGGTGGGAGTATTGGCAGAGGAACAAAACTATATATTTCTTATTCTGTTACGGGAGGACACTCCAATGCCTTAGCACCAAGATCACAGGTAGTGGCTGGGTGCAAGAAAGACAAACATAAATGAGAAATGTTTCTACAGCTGTGGACATGACTTTTGGTACAAGATTATAGCAGAGAATCTTAGTCTGGAGTTCATGGTTAGATTTAACATGTGCCTCAGTCTCTATGAAAAATATTGTGTGTGCGCTCAGTTTTACATGACTCCATCAGATTAGCAGGAAAATCTGTAAGCAAAATATGATTAAAAGTACTAATGCCTTCTATGCTACTTACAGGCCATAGGAAGGACTTCAGTGTCACATGAGACAATATATGTATTATTTAGTGCTTAAGAGCAGGAAATAGTCTGAAGCACAGGGAATAATTTATAGCAAGAGGTGCAACTTTGATAGGTTTATGTTTTCATGAAAACAAATCTAATTTTAAGGTTATTTTTTGAAGCAAATGAACATGTCATTGGTAGATTATGTGGTTAAAATAGAAGTCCTTAGATCTCCAAATCCCCCTACCGTGGAGCCGAGGAGTTTGTGAGACTGCTGACCCTCTGTGATCCCATTTCACAAAGCTTCTCTGATCTCTGGCAGAAGGCTATTAGGACATGTTCCCGTTTGGTAAAATTGCCAAACAGACAAACCTTACCTTTAGGAATTTTCCAGTTCTCTTCTAATTATTTTTTCTCCCAACACACTGAAAAAAATTCATTTCCTGATATTCTCTCATATATTCATGATATACCAATTTTACTAGTTAAGTATGTTTTCAAATCTTAGAGCAAATGATTACCACATCCAGGAATATTATGTTGCTTGCCAGAAATATTGTATTAGTTTAAAAGGTCTACACTACAATTGTTGTATATCAACTCCAATCTACCTGAATGTGTATTCCTTAAATCTGCTATGTGTTCATATTATATGCACCCTCCATCTGTGTAAGGATCCAGTTTAGTAAAAACAAAATGAATTAAAGTTTCCATCAGTATGTGTGGGACACATGTTTTTAGGGCTTTTATGTACTGACTCTGGTCATTGTTACAGCCATTCTTCAGAAGATGAGTTAATTTCCTAAATTTTCTAGCATAATAAAGTATTAACTTATTAAACAGACTTATTTTTTAAAAAATCAGAATAGAAAATCTTCATAGAAATATCCGTTGAATTTGAGACTATGAACAATTGTTGAAAAATAGGCTATTTTCAGTTTAAGTCATAAGACCTTTCATAATTACACTTTTTTAAAAAAATAGTATTTCCCCACTTCTTCCTCCAGCATAGCAAAGCCAAAAATATGGAAAATGGTCATTACTTAGAAGAATAATTTAATTATTAACAGGTTTTGAAGGGGTAGGCATAAAATGCTAGATTCAAGTTCTTGGTGGAGTTCATCAAGTAAGGGATTTAATATATAGTAGGTATTCAATAGTTATGTTTTGATTAAATAATATACAATGTAGCATAACACTAAGAGGCATTTAAAATTCAACTAGGAAACTGCATTTTCCTCTTTCATCTCTTTTCTATACATTTTTTTTATTTGCTAGGTTTCAAAACAGAAAAAAAACCTATCTTTAAATTTCACAAAACAAAGTATGGTTTGAAAAACTTAAAACTATCTACTTCTTGGAACTTCTTGTTTTAAAGGAGAGTACAGTTATTTTTAGCATTATCCCAGGATTGTCATATTATGAAGATCCCACTCATAGGCTGAAACTGCTATGCAATTATTAATTAAAGTTTATCAGCATGCTTCCTTGATTTAAAAAAAAATGTCAAAGAATATTTTGACAGAAATAACACTTGCCATTATGAAAACATGGAATTGATTTATCTAGGAAACATGGGTGTTATATATGTATATAGTGGTAGGCTGAGTAAGAGTGGGCATTTTGTGTAACTTTAAAAGAAATAAAGAATCGTGTATATGAATGTGTTACTTCAGATGTCATTTTCTTTCATTGCTGAAATTGCTTTTCCACACAATATCAAATTTGCTAACATGTATCGCAGGGCTTCTTTTGCTAGGAAAAATGAATTAAAATAAATAAATGTTATTTCATAAAATAAACCAGATACAAAATCTCGCCTTGTATTTACAGGTAAATTTTAATGGAATATTTCATGGTCTAACACAAATATCAGACCCAAACACTAATTCTTGTACAGCCTTTGGCTTACCCTGTATAACAAAATCTGTTATTTAAAGTAGACTATAAAATACCTTATGGTAAGTGAACTTCCAAAGACACAAAGAAAATCCTCCATAAATTTAAAAGCTTATCTCAAATTCTTATTGGCATAAGCTTAGGATGGATATATTATTAATTGCATTATCTTAGGTAGTTGAAATATATAATACTGGTTAGAGTGTGAAAATTAAAAAAAAAAAGGTTTAGGTATTTTTGCTTCTGTTCCTAGTCAACATTAATAAACACACAGAAGTGATTGTTAAATTATCTTTACAGAGTTTTGGAATTTTGGCAATCTCAAGCAAATTTCCTTAAGTCAGCAACATTTGTTTTTAACCCTTATTCAACATATTACAAGGTTCATATAGTCCAAGGAGCAATGATTAACTGTTCTACAAATAAGATAACATTTATTTTACTACTGATTAATTTTTAAAACTTCCATTTAGAAACTTACAAAGAAAATGGGCATCACTGAGGAAATCTAAAATGAATGGATGATGTATGCAGTTGAAAAAAGGTATGCAAAATAATGTTTGGCATAAAGGAATATGTTTTGTAACATCTTTCATAATCTGTCAGTGGGATAAAAGAAATTCCACCTTTCAATGTCTGTTAACAACCCTAAGGAAATGAACTAAATGAATAGACAATTCAGTAATGTCCAAAAGATAACTAAAATTCAAATTTTATTTTCCCATATGTATCAGACAAATTTTTTCTGACAAGACTTTACTGAAAGATGAAGTGCAAATGGGAACCCTGTAAGAATGTTTATGAGTTGTACATGACATATTTTAAGCGCCACTAAGTACACATTGAATACTTTGTAAGTATATAGGCAAATCAACATGCAAGTGTCATGTACCTATTACAATATGCATTTTGGTTTTTGAAAATGTTAATGATAACAGTAGATTCAATAATTGTGTTTATCTTCTGTGCAGTATGTGTGATTTTGGTGCATCTTCTTTTCAGCACAGAATTTATTGTTATGCTGTCATAAATATACCCTTCCAAAAGTTATGAATTTCATGTCATATGAATAGAACATTTTATTTTTGAAGCTACATTACTGGGAACACCTGCATTTCTGGGTACCATTTTCAGAGATAACTCTTTAAATTCTTTTTAACATGGCAGACTTGTTCCGATGTTGGTTATATTGAAATATTTATGATAAAAATGGAGATGTCTTGAGGGAATATTGTTTGGTTGAATAAAAAGCTAAACAACCAATTTGCAAATATTGATGTGAACTGAATATGAAGAAAATAGGTCAGTAATCCAAACTCATAAATCCTTGCGTTACTACTTAACTGCATCATTGAATCTACAATAAGTACAGCAGGTACAGTTAAATAAATATGTAAAGAGATTAATTTCATACATTTGTAAGGAGAAAGAGCACTAGTTTTGAAATTTTTCTAAATTTCCTTTCTATTTATGAGACTCAATCAATACGTTAGAAACACAAAGAAAAGCAAAAAGGATAAAGAGATAACAATTCAGTTTACATTTCACAGTTTTTTTTTTTCAACCAACTGGTGACCACTGCTTTCAACCATCAAATATTTTATTGCATATAACTTTCACTATCAGCAAATATAAAGAGAAAAGTGTCTACTAGTATCATGTAAAAGGAAAAGCATCTGAAGAAAGAAAACATTTGAGGTTTGACAGTACTGTTGTAAGAGAAGTGTAATGTGACATTTCATACTGCACTTAAAAGTCCGTGTAGGAATCACCGCTCTTCTGACCCTGGATGTGGGAAAAGTGCTTAAGTGCTGAGCCCTGGTAGGTTTCTCTTTTGCCCCTGCAATCTACAAATATCTTTTAAGTTTCTTCTTTTGAAACATACAGTATATTTCATAGGGGAAAATAGTGTTTTTTCTTTACAACTTTTTCACATTTGGGCCCATTCTCTCCAAAATAACCATACATTTATATATATATATATATATATATATATATATATATATATATATATATACACATATATATATGGAAAAGATGGTAAAGATTACACCAAATATTATTTGTAACATAACCACATAACATAGATATATTTTACTTTAAGCGTATTTTATAGATTCGGCCTAATTTGAGATAATTTTTGTATCCTTTTTTTCCTAAAGGAAAATCTGCTTTCAAAATGTCATTTCCTTTTAGAATAATTAAATAACATCATTTGAAGAATTCATACTATGTCTATGTAGCCAAAATAAAGTGGGTATTTGTGGCAATACTTTGCATTCATTATTCAGGGATTATTTGTTCATGAGGAGGCATTTTTCAATGCTTAAATATTTGTCTTACATAGATAACACTTCTTGGAAAAATAAATCACATATATTATTTTTACTTAAAAGCATAGCATTAATTTATAAGAAATTATTTATTTTAAATATTAAATGAAATGTCAGATTGGATTGCAAAGTGTTGCCATTTAAATTATTTTTTAAATCAACACAATTATATCACATTGAAATAGTAAATAGTCATGTGAGGAACTATCCTTATAAAGTTACTGTATTTTGCTTATAGGAAAAGTTAATGACAGAAAAGGAAAAACAAATTCAGATCTATACACCATTGCGTACACTGAAAGTAAAGTTGGCTTTTGAGATTTCCCAGGGGGTGGGGAGAGGACTGTTACGATAGTTGCAAAAGAGTGCTTCCTGGGATATCTTGTAAATAATTATTTCTTCTATTTATTTCAAAGTATCATAGCCCATGTTAAAAGTGAGAGGTAGAAGGATTATTGTAAGTATGCATGGCAGAAAATTTACCAGCTCTATCCAATAACTATTGCATTCAATATTAATATCTGAATACATAAAAATGCTGATGAGTTTAGAACCCATTTTTACATGTTGTCCCCTTTAGCTCTCTTTATAATCTTGCTACTTTCAATCCATTGCCTTTGGAAGGGTATAAGTGCAAAGGGCATGTTTGGGGTGAAATAGAGAGAGAAAGGGAAGAATGAGTAGAAAAAGAAAATATATAAAAAATTTCCATTAAGATATAGTGACTCTAACTATTAAAGGTAACCTATGTTCTTTGATTGAATAAACTTGTACTTGTAATAAAAGTACCACAATCCGTTAAAACATACACACATTTCAAAGAAAGTTTAAGAATCCCAAATTCAATTAGATATGCATCAAAGTTGAAAACTCAGGTTCTCTCTTTCTCTCCAGGAACTCTAAAAACAAAGTCAGATACTTTTATTGTGTCACGTTAATGATTAAGAAAAACTTAACATGTGATGTCACTTGTATTTTTAATTAATGCTTTAATATGCAAGAGGTGGAGATTAGCAACCTTTTAGATCTTGTTGAAGAATTTTTAAAAATCCCTTTGCATTAAGTATCCAGCAATAGAATAGCAGATATTGCACTGAGTGTATTTCAATATTGCCAGTGTATATTTCAAAACAAGTACTACTATCTACACTAAGATTTCCTCTTTCCCAATATTCAAAATGCATATTATAATTACATGGGTTTCCAACATCCATACACAGCAAGTACAAGATACTTACATGTACGTACACTGTAGTTACCTATATTTTGCATAGTTTTTAGTGTGTACTTTGTGCCACTTAATAAAAAGCATTACTCAGTAATTCTCATTACGTTTTTCATTTATTTCTGCTGTGGTTGCCAGTTGTTTTTTTTTAAATTTTTTTGTTGTTTTGTATTGTATATTCTTCACAGATTACCATTTGCAAAGGGGGATTATAGTGGGCATGTTTAGAGGGCTCTAAGTAATTAGCAATGTGATGGGTAATTTGCAGTAAGATATGAGGTTTTGCATTTTCTCCAAAATTAAAAAATGTAACATGAAATTTCATATTTATCATTCAATTATCCTTATATCCAAAGAAAAAGCATTTTAAATGTTCCCCTTGGTAACACTTTGCAATAAGTGGCACTAAATTACACGATAACTGCTATGTTACATGGAAGAGCCATCACCGTCAAACAGCTGCTGTACATGGGCCTATATGGAATCTCAATGCTGTTACAATCATGAGTACATAATTACAAGTGAGCCTGTCCCTTTAATTGAGATATTTATACTTTTACAAAGAAATAAAAATAAATGAGGTGTTAGTTTCTTTTGCCATATTTAGGAAAGTTAGTTTTCTTTCTCTATTTGTTATTTTAATTGTGGGGTTTCAATGCAAGATAAAGCATCTTGAATCAATATGAGGTCATCCAGTTTCTAGATTAAACTCCAATATCAGGTTCCTTAAACTGCTTCTTGGATTCTCTGGTAAAAGAAAACAAGTTGGAATCTCTCTCTCTCTCTCACACACACACACACACACACACACACACACACACACACACACTACTGAGCTCATGCTCTCTATCTTTGCCCTTGCACTCACAAACTTTCCTTTTTCTTCCTAATTTTGATAATCGTTCTATCTAGGACACTCAAAAATGGAAACAAGAAAAAAAGAATGCTGTTTACACTTTTTTGATGGAGGACAATTTACACTGTAAACAGTACACTGGCAGAGAATAGCTACTTTTGGTAAAGAATAATGTTCCATATTCTACTAGTGGGGTGTATGTGTGTGCACACGCTTTCCATTGTGTTCTGTGGCTGTGGCTCTCTGGGCATATAAGTGTGCATGTTTTAGTCATGGCAATTCGCATGGTCCATTTAGAAATTTATTTCATATTTTTTCTGATTTTCATAGAAATGAACAGAATTTTTACAATTTATCTCATTTGGTGAAAATCAAAAAAAATTTTTAAGATAGGAAAATATAATATCACTGCTGTTTTCTTTCAGTAAGTGAAATGATACCTAATTCAAATCTATTTTAACTGTCAAAATATTTGATTAGAGCTCACAAATCATAATATACCAGTTAGTTTCATTTACAGAGTCCAATGAGTTTTTATACTACTGTAAAGGGTTAAAAGAGTCAAAAGTCTTGAAGTGCAACCAATTTTGGATTTCTAATTTTGCAGTGCTATAAATAATGATTGAGTTATTTAGGCAACAGTTTAGCAGTTGGAGCCAAGTAGAATACAGATGAAATGAAGAGGGATGTAAATACAACATCGATGAAGAGTAGCAATTTTGTAAATGCATCCTGAAATTAGGCTCTAAATAGTAATTGATGATGCAGTTTATACAACTTACTTCTGTAATAAGAACCTTTCCATTTTGTAATAACAGGATGAATTTTGCTTTGTGGAATCTTTCTAAAGATTATGCATTGAAAGGTATGAACAGTTTATAAACCTATTCTAGTTTCAGTGTGTCTAGTAGCACCTACCTGATTCTCTCAAACTACCATACTATATTAACATATTATTGCATTTTTCCACAGATGGCATGGAATGAACTGTAAAAACAAGCATGCAATCACATCAATGCAGACTTATTTCCTTAAAATGTCATACTGTATATGATTTATTATGTTAACACTCAACCACATCATATTATTTATGTTCTGTATATTCTGAAAAAGTGCTGCTTGACTGACATCGTCCTTTTTCTCTTGTAAGAAATCAACAAGATATATGCTTCAATGATCAAAAAAAATTCAAAATTCTAACGTTGTCCTTAAAAGATTTATACTTTTCTGATAAATAATCTAAGATACAGCACCCTTGTCTTTCATTTGATATTAATACATGATGTCATACTCAACCATTCTCATTTCCCAAAAATAAATTCCAAGATAATATTTTTAAAACCAGAGGCCATCATGCTTTCAGACGTCACAATTGTAGCTACCATATCGTCATATGTGTGTTCTTCTTAAAGGTGCAGTGCTTGTCAATGGGAAAATAATTTTTATCTAACTGGATTTTTAATCTTTAGCATATAGTAAATCTAATGAGCACTAATCTAGTAGTACTGTATTTTACTAGGAGAAATAATATGACTTTAGATTGACTCTGTGTCATATTTAAGAATACAGCATTTCTTAATGGTTAAATACACAAAATTTCAGAAATAATCCAGAGAAAGAGACTTTCACCTTGGAGTTAAAAGCATGGCAGAAATTCTCTATCACTCACTGTTTCATAAGTTTGTACCTCACAAAATGCATAGACAGGAATTTAATATAAAGAATTAGTTCATTTATACAGAAAACATATCTTAGACACTTCTTTTTGGCAAACCAACATAGGTAAGCAGCTCTGGAACTGCCAAATTAATATTTGAAAATTTTTAGCAAACTAAGAGTTTATTTTTAGATTACTATTCAACTGTGGTTGTAATTTAAAACCTGAGGCTGTGCACTGGTTGTTAGCTTAAAATTACCTTTCCTTATAACATTGTGCTTCCATTGTATAACAAATAAAAATTAACAAGAACTAGAAAAATTTGTTGTTGAACAGTGCTAGGACATACAGACAAAAATACTAATACATGTTACCTACTTATAATATTGGTTTAAGTAATATCTAAAGAGATATAATGGACATTAGAAAATGCTTACTCATGACTGAATTACCTACAGCCAAAAAAGTTAAATATGTATCAAATAATGTTTAATTGGATTTATTATATGCACTATATACAGATACTAAAATGTCTCAAAATTGTGCCCTATGGATATTTCAATTTTGTTTAGGCAGGTGAGTCTTTGTGGAGCAAATAAATTACAGAATCAAATTAGAGAAATGAATGAAATCTTTGTGATTCCCAAAACAGTAAAATGTTTGTAACGATTTATTGGTATATGAAGCTAAAATAACCTAATGGTAAGATCTATATAATTATATAAGATAGCATATCCTGACTGCAATCCATATACATGGCTCCTGTATCAAATACTAAATTTTTAAATAGTGAATTGATACAGCTTTACCAGTACAATCTCAAACATTCCAGAATCTATACTACAGTAGTCTTTTTCAGTTTTTGTCTTTTAAGGGAATATGCTTCCAAAACATGTCTTTGAATATAGACATGTAGAAAACATCATAAACCTCTAACATCTGATTGAACTTAAGCACATTAGGTCTTTACCTAATCTTGTTACTCGTGAAAGCTGTCCAGTGGTAAACTGACAAGGTCTTTGATTTTAAAGCGGACAAAAAATGAGGGGAAAAAAACCTCTGCATACATTTTTTTTTCAATGTATAAAAACAATTCAATATCATGATCCAAGGAAATGATTAACATTGTTAAGGCTGTATATTCAAGCACTGTATGTTAAAAGAGGAATGGTGTGGAATTTAGGCAGTAAGAAATGTCCTGCATTATGGATGGTACAGTAATTAAAGAATGATGCTTTCGACAGCTGATTGTTGGTATACACTGGCTACTGATAGCAGTACGGTATGGAAGTTAATAAAGGTAGCAGAAGATGATAGAAATGAATTCTGAAAGATGAGAGCCAGTTTTCTCCAGCAGCCAGCGTGGTAAGTAAAATTCAGAATCTTGGCCTGCATCTTAAATGAAATATTCTTTTTTCTCTTCAGCATTGACTTGGCTGCCCTCAGCATTGATAATGGCTGTGTCAGCATCTGGTGCATCTTCAGCTCCTTTAGCTTCATTTGTTAAATATGTTCCTGTGGGTATTGGAAGAAAAATATGTTAGTTCTGCCAGACTGGTAAAATAGCCAGTATTAAAGCTACATTCATTTAGGAAGAAACTTATGCCAGATTTCTTATATGTTGAAACATATTCTGAGTTGTAAGAAACCACACAACTCACCCTTCTAAAGTTTCACACTTTCTTTCAGTATTCTAGTATATGTTGTAGATGAAGCTGTGGGCAGGTTAACTAGAGGCAACAGCCAAACTGGAATGGGTAATGAGTACTTTGATTTCTTTAATGATGGCTTCAGACCATGTGATCCATACAGCTGTAGCAATCAGGGCCCTTTGTTAAGATGTTGATAATGATCACATCAAACGTGTCACCATTTATTTTGGTAACTCCATTTAAAAGTAGATTATGTCAATAGTTTGCTACCTAGCCCATTGTGAAAAATCACATATTTTCCTCACTAATATGGTCACATGTGTGTCCATAAGCTTACAAATAGAAACATTACCAAATGGTTAATGTTAGAGTTGAATTTCAGTCCTAGAGATAAATTATAAACTTCCATTTTTTTTTTTTTTTTTTCTGAGCCAATGATTTACTTTGTGACTTTTGGCTACTGGCTAAGTATTATTTTGATAGCCAATCCAGCTTTAACTTTGAGTAAAATAATCAAGAATTATCTGAAATAACTTAGTAGTTAGATCTCTCTCTTTCACCCCCATCTCTCTCTCTCTCTCTCTCTCTCTCTCTCTCTCTGTTGCACACACACACACACACACACACACGCACACACTCACATAATATTTCATGATGAAGCTAGTCTTTAGAATTTTTTTTTTGCCAAATGTAAGAATGCTTTATTAAATATAACCTACCTTTATGTCTTGCCAGATACCGTCCAAGCAAAAATATAGAACACAGAGTGACAAATACAACTACAGCCACAATCCCTCCTATAAGAGCATGATCAGGGCCAGTTTGGCCAGCCAGAGCATTGGGATCTAGGAAATAGAGAAAAATATTGTCCTAGTTAGTGTGTTATTTAGACACAGAGTACATATCTGCATTAGAATGAGTTATGTTGCAAACTAGTACATTAAAATAAAATTTTATTAATGTGTATTACACCAATCATCTAGTCAACAAATATGTATTATGTGCCTATAATATACAAAATGTTGGAGAATATAACATTTGACATATAAATTACTGTTGCCACTGAGTTTACATTTTAAGGGAGAAACAGGATAAACAAATACACATATATGATTTTGTATAGTTACATGCCTTTTCTTTCTCCTCTTCTCCACCTGAAAATATGTGTGTGTGTATTTTTAATGTGACAAATACAACTATACCATTTAAAAAATGAAATTATATCATAGGAAACGTACATAACTTCATTGGAGTTGCTTATAGCCTACAAGAGAGATGTAGAGAGAGAAAGTAAAGAAATAAATTAGGCCTGGCAATTCCACTTTCAGAAAGTGTTAAAGTGTGGTTACAGGCACAAGAATCTGACAAATAGATTAGGAGTCTACTGTGTTTTTAATGGAGCTATTGTGCCAAAGAAGCATATACCTAGTTAGAAAAGAAAAGAAAAAGAAAGAAAAGTATGACAATTGAAACACCAAACAACCTCTGGCCTCCCAAACTTGGTGAAAGCAAGGAGTGGCCTATAAAAGCTGTGTCGTCCCCATAGAGGGCATATTACCAAACACTCACTTCTGATGTGGCCACAGAGTATGACTGACAAGGTTGAACTTCCTGTAAGGTAGAATTGTAGGAAGCAAAAAAGAATGAACAGAAGAGAATCTAGTTTCTTCACAGAACTATAACTATTGCCAAGGCAGAGGGAACTTTTCATGACACTCTGGCATATTTTCATAATTATTATGGATCAGTGCCTACTCAAGTGTTTCCCATTTTTCCTCTATTTCCAAAAGAGAGCCTTTATTTAAAGGAGTGCTTTTCCTGAATCTGTTCTATCATTGTGTTTTGTGTATGGGATGGAGAAGAGCATTGAAACTTGTGTTTTGGTTCATTTGTCCCTGGACTAACATATCCAGAGGTGATGAAAAGAACTGTGCATATTTGAGGATCTTGGTCTTGGTCTTGGATACAGTGGCTTGATGAGACTTGAGATTATCTCTTTGGACAGGGTTTAGCAATGGTTGATGGGAGAAAAAGATGTAAAAATATTTGGTGATCAGAAGACTATATTGGGGCAGAGATTTCTAGCTAATAACAAATTTGTTCCCTGTTCTTTCAGTGAACAGAGCTAGACATTTACCAGCTTCACTGGCAGTTGAATGTTAACCATGTGATTTGTGTTCTAGACAACTGAAAGAAAGCCCAGCCAATAAATGCCTCCCACATGTAACCTTCCCGAGTGGTCTCAAGAGTTGCAAGTTGAAAATAAGAGAACCACAAGAATAGGTCAGGCCATGGGTCACTGACTCTCCGCCTGGAAGAAAATTATTGCCAAACTAAGAATATATGCATCACCAAATTGCTTGAGGGGGAAAAAAAAAGAGCTTTATTTTCAAAACACTGAGCATTAAAAAAAGTAAATCTGTTACAGCAGCTATTGTTAATTTAGCTTTCTATTATATATTTCTTATCTTTCCCTTAATTTCTGGCATTGGCTGTAAATCTCAAAAAAAAAAAAAGGAGCAAAAAATAAATCTGCCATGCCTCTGAATTCCCTATTCCTATTCCTAGCTTAGATAATTTAGAATCAGTTTCAAATTCCACCTCCTGCTCAAGTTCCCAAATACAGATAGTCATAAATTATATCCATTTTATTTGCTGATTATCTCTCAGAACTGAGCACTCTTTTGGGGAGCTGAAAAATCACTCTTGCTTGTACATCTGTACCTGTCATTTCCTGAAGGTAAATTCTGAGAAGTAGTATTGCTGGGTCAGAGGATACAAACATTTAAAAAATACTTTTGATAAACATTGCCAAATTATATTGCACTGTACAAATTCATCCTCCACCAGCTGCACCTGAGTTCCCATATAGTATTACCAGCAGATACTATAATTAAAAGAAAAACTGTCAATCTAACATTGAAAAGTGTTAAATATTTTGTGTTAGTAAATTATGTTAACATAAATGTGTCTAAATACTATTTCCCATATTAATGCATTAATTTTGGAATGCCTATTTATGCAGCCTGACCATTTTTCCATTCAAAATTTCTGCTTTAACAGCTCTCTCCATAAAAAGATGAACATTTTTAGCAATTTCTTTTTATATATCCTTCATTTCTGGTCTTTTTCAGCCACAGATAAGTCTTACTATTTTATGTAATCAAATCTATCAAAGTTTTGTGTTATGATGTCTGACTTGTGGATCCTGATTTGAAATGCTTTTGCCATCATAAGATTATACACATATAGATTTCTGTTGTCATCTAACACTTTTATTATTTTATTTTAATCTATCGAGAATGTATTTTGGTCTATGATTTGAGGCTAAAGCATAAAATATGACTAATTCTTACATGACAGACCATTGTCTCCCACATAGATTCTTTCATCAATATTTTTGTCACTTACCATAAATTAAATGTCCACCCATTTTATGCGCTTCTGCATATTTTAGTCTATTCCATGTGAGGGGTCTATATATGCAATCCTAGGCTAATATTTTAGTTTTAAAGATCATTTTACTGCATTGGCAGAGAAGTCTTAGATCAGGTTCAGAATATTTTTGCAAGAAACAAAAATACAACAGATTGCTTATTGGAATTGTAGTAATTTACAGATAGCTTTCTTTTATATAGTGCATTTTCCAGGATAATGGTATAACACTTCAATTATTTAAATCTTTAGTGTCTTTTAGTAAATTGTGTAGTTTTCTGATATAGGACCTACATATTTTCATTAATGCTATTTCCCATTAAAATAATATTTTTAATATTTAATATTTTGAAACATTTTAATACTTTAAAATATTTTTACTTTTTCATTAAACTGTGACTCCTTTTTCTTTATTCCATTCATATTTTTCACTCTGTTTTATAAAGCATTATATCTAGTACTTGTCAAGATCATATTTTTCATTTTTATTTCCTGACTGTCAAACTTCCTTAGTTTTATATTTTCTTTTTTCTACTGCTCTAGTTAGTGCTTTGTGAATAATAATGACAATTTTGTCCTGATTCTGATGATCTCAGAAATGCATCAAAAATTTAAATGGACTAGCCACCATCCTCCTTTTGACACTGTTTGGTCTCTTTACTCATCTCAATATCTAGAGTTCCTTTTACAGCTTCTCCTTATCTAAAATTAGATAGTAAAGATATTCGTGCCATCACCCCTTGATTGTATGAAGCACACATCTTGTCAAAAGAAAATTTCATGATAACAACATCCTTGAACCTTTAATATCTGAGTATTATTTTATTGTGAATAAACACTCAACTGGCTAAAGAATTCCGGGTTTTTATCTTTTTGAATTAATAATAAGACAAGACAATTTGTCAGTGTTTTGACAATTTGTTTTGCCTCCCTTTCCTATCAAATAAATCTGAAATCATTTGCATTTGTTTTGCCTCCTTCTACTCCAAGATAAATCTGAAATCATTCAATTTTCTAAATGGCTGCATTTTATGCATGATTGCTATCAGAATATTTGTTGTTTTCCTCCACTATATTTTGATATTTTAGCTGAATGTATTTTGTAGTTTGTCTCTAGTCAGAATTTGACTTCATTTGCAAACCTACTTTTTGATTAAATTCAGATTGTTTGTTTGTTTTTTGGCTTAAGAATTCTTTTTTTCTACTCTACTTTTGATTAACAACTGTTCTTTCCATTTTCTTTCTTGAAAAATCCAATTATGCACTGGTAGCAACTCCATATTTCATGTTGCATATATGTCATTCTTTCTTTCCTATTTTTATAATCATTTTACTAAATTATATTTTGTTTTAGTTATATTTCCCAAGTTTATCATCCATTTAGATGATTTGATTTTCTATCATAGATTTTCCTTTTTATTTCTTCCTAAAGGGTTTTGTTACTGATTGTAACTTTGGTTTAACTACACTCTCTGTTTAATCCCACTCTGTTCTTACTTAGTAGATATTCTAAACAGTTTTATATGATTGACAATAAAAAGTGATAGTTTGATAATATTTTCCTTTTAGTATAATAATTCCATTTAAATGTCTGAAAAAATGGTTTTTCTTGGTGAGCATATATTATTTCTCTTCTTTTATTGCAATTTTTTTCATTGGATGCAAATTGAATTTTAAAATTATATTTATACATCCTTACATTTTCTTTTCTTATTTTCGTTCTTAATGTTGAGATGTTTTGGAGACAGATTCTCTTTTCTGAGGCTGGTGTTCATTCCTGCTCAGTTGTAATGCTGCAGACCAATGCAGCTACAGAAACTATTTTTGTAACTGATATATGAATCATAGGATATCTGTACATAGTGGATGGATTGGAGAAAGACACTTGAGATGTAGATCACTCTTGGTGAAAGATTTCATTGATTTTGTATACTTTGCCTAAAATCTTCACTTTCATAGTAGAGTCTCAGATAATATGCAGTCCATCCCCCTTTTTTGTACAATTTATACAAAGACAAATTGATCTGTTAGAATTTGTTTTAGATAAATTAAATGTATCATGTTCATTATTGAATATATTTTTACTGGTTTCAAATGCATTTATATATATAAATACTACTTTCAGAGAAAGCAATCCTTAACATTTATATTTATTTGACCCTAGTCATGAATGTTCTGCATATACTTTCATAATTTATAAAGGAAAGATTTAAACCTTTAGGCTTCATCTCATCAAAAAAAATAAGACAACATATAGTACAAGGATTTTTAAGATTTCAAAGATAATATGGTTATAGAAGATGCTCCTTTGCATGTCTACTTGTAAATGTATTTTTTTAAACTAATATTTTTGGTTATGCATTTTAGTTTCCCCCATAACTTTTAGAACTAAAATCTGTCCTTAATTAATTTCTATTCTTAACATCTAAAACAAGTGACTGAGATTGAGGATCAGATAAGGATCACTTGAACAATGAAGAGATAATATTATACATAATTTAAGTGGCTAAGTCCCAGTGGGAATCACTCATACACCCTTTCTCTCATCCCTTTCCTACTGTCATAGCAATAAAAAGATGAAGTGCATTCCATATTTATTAGCATATGGTATTTGTTTTTCACAGGGAGGGGGAAGGGTAAGCTGGGACAAAGTGAGAGAGTGGCATGGACATATATACACTACCAAATGTAAAACCGAGAGCTAGTGGGAAGCAGCCGCATAGCACAGGGAGATCAGCTCAGTGCTTTGTGACCACCTAGAGGGGTGGGATAGGGAGGGTGGGAAGGAGGGAGACGCAAGAGGGAAGAGATATGGGGATATATGTATATGTATAGCTTATTCACTTTGTTATAAAGCAGAAACTAACACATCATTGTAAAGCAATTATACTCCAATAAAGATGTTAAAAAAAAAGAAGCTAAAAAAAAAAAAAAAAAGGAAGTTCAGCCTTCCGAAGTTTCTTTACATATGGCTGAGTCTGCATTATCACTCAGATAAATACATCATGTGTCTTTAAAGCCCATTATTCATCATCAGGCATTACCTTAAGATTTGCTGGAGTTAGCCTGTTAACATGGGAGTGAGTAAATTCCGATAGATTTGGCAATATATTAGAATTCTTTTCTACTTGACAATGCATAAATCATGAATATTGTGGAATTAAAGCTTTCTGAGGGGGAATTCCCTGGCAGTCCAGTGGTTAGGACTCCACACTTCCACTGCAGGATTCAATCCCTGGTTGGGGAACTAAGATCCCACAAACCGTGCAGTGCAGCCAAGAAAAAACAAAGAAACAAACAAACAAAAAGGCTTTCTGAGCATAACATCTTTCAGTTAGGGTTACTGGACTTTCAATAAAGGACTCTGAAGAGAAAATCATGTTACATAAAAATATTTAGGATTATTAATTTCTGATATTTCGAAGAGTAGAAAATAACCTTAAAGTATAGTTCTATTTAAAAATCTTAACATGGAGAAGTACTAAATTATATAATTCTATCTCTGAAATCATCACTGGGGATTTCTACTATCAAGTGTCTAGTCTATCATGTTTTGTCCCCATAAATGAAAAGTGAAAACTCTAAAGAAAGAATATCTAACTTTCTAGGGTCAAAGCAGGGAGAAATCAAAAACACTGCACAGTTTTTAATCCAAGTTTAAAATTATTTTACAATAAGTATTTTATTATATATGATTCCTCATTTTAATAAAATGTTTGGGGGCTTCCCTGGTGGCACAGTGGTTGAGAGTCTCCCTGCCGATGCAGGGGACACGGGTTCGTGCCCCAGTCTGGGAGGATCCTGCATGCTGCGGAGTGGCTGGGCCCGTGAGCCATGGCTGCTGGGCCTGTGCGTCTGGAGCCTGTGCTCCGCAATGGGAGAGGCCCCAACGGTGAGAGGCCTGTGTACCGCAAAAAAAAAAAAAAAAAAAAAAGAGTTTGGTAAGAACTGGAATGAAAATCATTTTATGTAAATATTTTTAAATTAGTTTCTGAGACCATTTTTAAAAGAAAATGATGGACCTTAAATATTAAAATACATATGTTTTCAAAGCCAAATTTGGGTTATTAATTATAATTTTTAAAAATGATAAATCTCTAAGGACATGCACTATAATAAACGTGTTAATTCACCTATTTGTGAGGTTAAGAAATTTTTAAATTTTTTTTTAATAAAATCTAATAAAAACTATCTACAAAACAATTTAAATAGCAGAGTTCAGGAGTAGAATTAATTTTAATATTGAAATATAGAAGAGTTGGAAAAGCTGGAATGAATAGAAAAAGATGAATTACTGAAGAGAAGCAAGTGCTTCTTATGCAAAAGACACCAAGTGTAGTTCCCTAGTAACAACCATCAGAGTCATGGAATGTCAAGACAAATAATCAAGAGCAGAGTAGAATAAATTTAAACAAAATATAATACTGGAGTGTATGATAACAGACACTTAAACAATAAAGCCACTTATATTGATATTCTGCATTCATTTTGGAATTTATATTAATACGTAGATATATTTTAGAAGTTATTTAAAACTCGTGGAGAAATTTCAGTGTAGCAATGTTTCAAAAATTATGAAATTAAACTCACAAAAATAAGTGTAAAACTGGGATTATCACCTTTAGAGAGCATAGATAGTTTTTCAAGTTTAGTTTTCCTAAAAGTTATTCTGCATCACAATCAAGTGATATTTAGCAATTCTAGTTAATTTCCTATCTCTTTGCTGGGAATGTACTAATATATGATATTTAAGACTTCAGAAATAGGATTTTCTTTTTTAAAAAGAAAAAGAAAAGCAGTAAGAAACTGCTCTGGACTGAATTTTGTCACCCTCAAAATTCATATGTTGAAGCTCTAACCCCAAATGTGATGGTATTTGGAGATGGGGTCTTTGGAAGAAAACTAGGTTTAAATGAGGTCATGATGGTGGGGGCCTTCACAATGAGATTAGTGCCCTTATAAGAAAAGATACCAGAGAGCTAGCTTCTCTCTCTCTCTCTCAATCTCTCTATCTGCCATTTTGAGGGCACAGTCTGAAGGCAGCTGTCAGCAAACCAGGAAGAGAGCTTTTACCAGAATCTGACCATGCTGACACCCTGATCTTGGTCTTCCAGACTCCAGAACTGTGAAAACTAAATTTTTGTTATTTAAGTAACTTGGTCTAAGGTATTTTGTTACAGCCTGAACTGACATACAGAAACTAGAGTATGATCTTTTTCATATATTATCTCACTTGAATTATGTGAAAATTTAAGGCAATGGAAAATAGATTTGGGGAAGTATGGATAATACATACTTATCCCCAGCCAATGGCCTGCATATAAACAGAACACCCAAGACTGCACAGATGAATTCCTTTACATGAGTTATCTGCAATTAAGTTTTGTGTTGTATAGCTGCTGCAGTGAGTTACATTGCAAACACTTGCCCTCTCTCTGCACACACACCAGTGTTTCACAGTGGTTAAGATGCAGTGAATGATGTCATGAACATTAGATGAAATCAGTATTGGGGTGAAACTATGTTGTATTATGTTGTACATAAATAGAAGGAAAGTGGTAGAATGAAGCAGGGAAGTCAGTGAAAGTTTTTCAAGTAGAAGAAATTGCTTACAAAATCCTGGACTTACAAATTGTTTATACTAAACCTTAAACAACTTACTACTATCAGGTTGACTTTGGGAAAGTTCCTTAACCCTCTCGTCCTTAGAATGTGAATACTTCTTATTTTCCAGGTTTGTCAAAGACTAAATGTGCTACCATACATAAAGGTCTTAGAAGAATGTCTGACACTGTAATGTAAGCACTATCTAAATGTTCGGTATATGAGGGAAAATAAGTTGGAAAGTATAAACGTCTATGTAGAAAGATATAGGTTTTCTTTTTTCAATTTTTAAAAGGACTCCTTTAGGACTTTTACTCTATGTAGTAACAATGGTGAAGCATTCTAAGTGTCTGAATATTTGAAAGATGGGGGATATGAATAGCAGAAGATTTGCATAACATGAGATGGAATCAAATGAATCTTGTGGGAGTCTGACGATGGGTGAGAATTAAATGAGAGAATAATTTATTGAGTAATCTATGCTAGTATCTGTATAACAAATGGCTTATTTTATTCAATGCATATAAAGTGTTGACTTAAAAATCATAGTTATTACTAATAAAAAGATTGATAAACTCTGGAACAGCTTGCCTAAGCAACTTTTGGGATTAATTTTTGAAAAGCTTTAAAAATAATCATGAAAATCAGTTTGAAAGATGTGTCAGATGATTCCTATTTTGAGAACACGAGTTTGTTTGAGGTAATTTTTTCTAGCGTTTTATCTTTTCACATAATTGTATTCTCTTTTCTTCTGTCATGAAGAGGAATTCAATGTCCCTCCATGCTAAATGACCTCCCTGCTGGTGCTGTTTCTTCAACCAGTAAGACATTCTTCCTTCTCTCTGGGTATGCAAAACCCAAATAACAGTGAGCAGTCTCTCCATGTCAATCAACCATGAATTATTTCATTCAGAAGTTTTTTCTCTTGAGTTAATTCACTTGCCTTAGTTTTATCTTCCCCCAAAGATATGTCTTCTTTTTTTTTTTTTTTTTTTTTTTTTTTTTTTTGCTGTACGCGGGCCTCTCACTGCTGTGGCCTCTCCCGTTGCGGAGCACAGGCTCCGGACACACAGGCTCCGCGGCCATGGCTCGCGGGCCCAGCCGCTCCGCGGCATGTGGGATCTTCCGGCATAGGGGCACGAACCCGTGTCCCCTGCATCGGCAGGCGGACTCTCAACCACTGCGCCACCAGGGAAGCCCGATGTCTTCTTGAAGATGAAAGTTGTGTCTTACACTTGTAATATAGCTGGAACAGCACTTTTACACAGTTCTTAGAACCAAGCAAATTGAGTGAGTGAATGGATAATATTCAATTCTTATACTGAATTCCAGACAGAACTGGGTTCTTTAGATACCAGTTTGCTCTGCTGAGCAATGGATGGCTACTCCTTCATGGTATTAAATTATTTGTTTAAATATAGTAATATTGTTAATATCTAAATATTTTAGAAATTAGTGCTAAGTAAAAATGACTCATCCAGATTTGTACCTAATGTTTTGGATAATTTGATTCTAACATGAAATTAGAATATTTTTATGTACTTAAGATTCTACTTTCCCCTCTTTAAATAGAGTAATGCTTCAGAAAGAGGGTCACTATGGTAAAACATTAGAAATAGTTATACATAATTTATGGAGAAAAATAAACTGTCCTTTGACAGTATATGACATTGGCAAAGTCCCTGGAGAGAAATGTCACCATATTCACTCAAAGGTCATCTGTTATCTTTTAATTTTATGTACAATTACTGTTTCTGACAAAAACACGTAAGACCTATCTCTAAAGGTTAGAAAACATGAAAATATATTGTAATTTGTGTACATATAGTGATTTACACATACATTTTTACTATAAACAATGTGTACTCAGACTCTAAATCCAAGGGCTCTAAATTAATGCTACATCATACAATAGGTTTTCAATAATAAGAAAAAATCCCAGCAAGCTTAACACTTATCTTTTCCTCTCAAAAATGTATTTATTGTACCATAAACTTCTTTGCATACCAAGCACATAAACAACAAATGTCACCACACATTTCTATGTATTAATACACATAGACTTCCTACTCAGAAAGATTTAGACAATAATTATAAAGTCACTGTTTTGTTTGCTTCGTTTTGAATTTGTCATTTCAAGGTTTTTTAGCTTACAGATATAATCAATTTATAAAATGTTTCATCAAGCAAAGTGTGACTGTCAGATGTACAGAAGTGAGGTGTTGCTACATCCTACACTAATTTCATGCACTGAGCTACAGATTTCCTCTTCTGAGAATTACCCCCTCAAGATCTGCTCATCATTTGTTATGACTTATAGGTGTCCCAATTACATAACAACTGACCTTAGTAACTTGTATTTATAAATAGTTAATAATTTGCTAAGCCCAAACAAAATATATTCTTGAATAAGATACTTCATTTGCCCTTAAGAACAAAAATTTAAGTAGAAACTTTCTCCACAAGTGTTCATATTTTTGGATAAAGTAGGTTCTAGCATAATCTCTTCACTTCATTGATCGTTCCTTCTCTGTGAACCCAGGATAGTATTTCCTTGACTACCTCAAATGAGGAAATTTTTCAGCTCTGAAGAATTTTAAGAATCCAGAGAGGACTCTCAACCAGCAGAGTAATATAGCTATTAGGATCAGGGCCTTTCACAAAATGCTTCACTTCTTTTAGCACTGATACCCAAAAGAGGAGAGAACTTGCCAGAAGATTACCTGTGTGAGAACATGAGGGAGGTAAAGGAGAGGAATGGTTTTTAAGGTTATCTAAGTGATCAAAGTGAGAATAACGTAAGTTTTGGGGTATACATGGTGTTATTTGTTGCTTGGAAAAGTCTGCTATATTATCCATCAGGCATGTGACACACAGTGTAACTTACCTGCATTCAACAGTAGTTTCTCTTAAGATCAGAGAAGATCTGAAATAGTATGAGACTCAGAACTATAAGTTTGACCTAAGAGTTTCAGTTTTTACATCTATAAATAAGTATACATATGTGCTCTGCCTTCCTCAAAGAGTTATTAAAATATTAAAATCAGTTAATATGGAATCTGTGCATATAAGTCATTTCTAATAGGTGCTCAGTAAATAGGATGTGAGGAAAATAATAGCTTTATAAGGTTAGAGACTGTTTAAAAAACCTTGTATTCTGTAGTTTTATGGGGTTTTTTTCAGGAAAAAATATACTCAAATTCATTCTACAGTGTCCAATTGCTTTTATATTTATGTGATCTGTAAAAGCTGTTATTTTTTATTCTGTTGCCTATATCTTTCTAACTTGGAACTGTTCTGCCATCAATGTCAACAATACCTAACTCTTTGCACATCACTCGTCTCAGCCTACACACAAAAAATAAATAAATGGGAGCAACCATTAAGAAGGAAGACAAATGACTAGTATATGACATTTCCATATGTCTATTTTGGTAATGTACTCTGTAAATTTAAGAGGATGAGTTAAAGTATTTTTAAGCAGACTAGAGGTTAAATAAATTATACACAATGAATTCTGCAGAAGAGTAAAATCTTGACTAAAGCACATATCTTCTTAAACTAAACTGAAAAAAAAAAGGCAGCTGACCTGATAATAATTACATTAAATATGCTTCCAGAGGAAACAACACTAACATGAAAGATTTACTTTTTAAATACTTAGAAAATATAAAGAATAAATGTTTGACAGTGGGAATATAATGCTCAACATGATTCTAAAAAGTTTATTCTGTACCAATTGTTTATGATGTCTATCCATATGCATGAATAACTGGGATGGAAGAATAAACATTTAAAATGGTGAAGAAGGATTAAACATGTATAAACATATTTATTTTTTTATGAGCCAATACATTAGAAACATAATAACATAACAACATTGCTGCTAAACAATTTCCCTTCTAAACCAGTCAGCTCTAAAGTGTGTATTATCAATTGTACTATCAATATCAATAGTCAATTCTGTCAAAATGCCTTGTGTTATTGTTTTTGAATTGATTATTCTGGTGATAATTATAATAGTTATATTAACTGCATTCATATAAGTTTTTAAAACTACTATGAATAGTCATTGGACCAGTTCCCCAGTTACAATAATGAATATATTCAGAAAAATATGATGTACGTGTCCTCTATATTCACCATTTAGAAGAGACCATCACATACCATTGGGAAAGGCTTGTGCATATTTTAAATATTAAGATCTTAAGCTTACTGGAACCTTACCTTATTTTTTATTTATTTATATATATATTTTTTGAGGTACGCAGGCCTCTCACTGTTGTGGCCTCTCCCGTTGCGGAGCACAGGCTCTGGACGCGCAGGCTCAGCGGCCATGGCTCACGGGCCCAGCCACTCCGTGGCATGTGGGATCCTCCCGGACAGGGGCACGAACCCGTGTCCCCTGCATCGGCAGGCGGACTCTCAACCACTGCGCCACCAGGGAAGCACCCTTACCTTATTTTTTTAGTATAGGAAGTCATGTTCAAGTAGAAAGTAAACCACTCATATTTTTCTCTTATTGGTCCTTTATACACTAGTTGTGTGACCAATATGTTATTAAACCTCTCTCTGCTTCATATATAACATATATAACACAGGATAATAGTAGTATGAGTCACACAGAACTTTTGTGTGAATCATATGAGGTAACACATACAAAGGTCACATATAACACATACAATACCTCATTAATATTTATTAAAATCATTATTACTTTAAATTTATTAAATAAATATTAACTAATTTTGTCCATAAGTCAATCTTACCACATAGTTACTAGTCTTATAACAAATTTAGTAGATTTTATAGTAAATGTTTAATACATGCTTTTTTCATTATAATTTAGGTATCAAGCTCCAAACTGAAAACAGAACTTAAGGCAAGCTGAATTAGACTGGTATGAAAGTAGTTTCACAAGAGGAGAAGTGCTATCAAGAGGATACCTCATGACTAATATGTATTGAAAATTAGCTGCCTGACTCATGGATGCCTAAACAGAAATGCTTCTGTGAGCAACTTTCCCATGTTTCAAAGGGATTCCTTTCTCTAGATTCTTCACTCTGTGTTGTGTTCTCTTCTGAGATCACTCCATGAGGAAATTGGAAGAGAAGTGTCAAAGACCAAGCATCATTGAGTTTCCTCCTCACCCCCTAATACAGAATTTATTTTCCAAAATGGCCAAAGTTGTAAATGGTGGCTAGATTTGGCAAGATCACAAATAGATCTACTTAGACCCAAAAGGTAGTGTAGAGAAATGTATTTAGAGTTTAAATTATTGACTTAGAAGAAAAATTCAGTCTCTTAACTTAATTAGTGAGTTATAGTAAAAAATGCACTCAGATATCTCAAATGCTATATTATAGAAAGCAATTCAGAATGTCACTTATTATTCTTAGATCTACTGAGTAGATTTACTTACCCAAATATAGGAAGAACTTTGCAAGAAGGCCATACCAAATTTAGTAATTTCTTCTAACACGAATTCTAAGAAAAATATTACTGTAAAACCTCAGTGTAGTTAACTCTTAGAGAACTGGTTCCATTGTACATAATTTATATATTTAATACCCGTCAGGAGTTGCTATATCCTCACCATCATTAATAATTTGATAATCAGATTGTTAGCCTGCAGATCTGGACACTGATATAATGACAGAAATAGTTGTTTTCATGTTTGTGAGAATGAAATAAGCTCCATTGTTCCCAAAATGAATGAAAAGAAAGTTTGTACAAAACATAGCATGCTTAAGTTATGATAATGCTTTCAGTTTAAGCATACATGACATTTGCATATTTTATGAACTAATGGACTGTGATTCTTTTTAAGAAATAAGTATGCAAAATGCAACTAACTAAACCTGTAACAAATTCTTTAGAGAAAATTGACTTAAATATTAATGAGTAGTAGATATGCCTATAAAATAATTCTGCCCTTACAAGTTAATATGAAGTATGATTGTATGTAAAATTTTGTCCTACATCATTGTTAAAAAGCACTGGGCCTAAATTCCTGTTATGCATAAAATGTAATTATTCATTTTAACAATTATTACACAGCACTTTGTAGTCCAAGCATACAAATGAAAAGACCTAACTGACAACTCTGAGATGCATTCATTAAGGTCATTTAAATGAAACTGATGAAAAATTTAAATGGCAACATTAAAATATCTGTACTCTATATTCTAAATTATGTCTTACGGTCATAAGAGTAGGTTTCTAAAATGTTTTCAAAGTGGTGCCTTATACCTAAGAATGTCTTAGAATTTTAATGACAGAGACTTACATCTTTCCTCTACTTAAGCAATACACATGCAATTTAAAGGAAGAGATTAAGTCCCTCATAAATATCATTTAATATATAACCTAAGATAAGTCATATTCTAATGTGACTAGAAACCTAATGTAGTCATCATCATTCTTCCAAATTTAGCATAATTGTTTCTGTTTCTATAATAAATGGAGTGTTGTTTCATTCCCTTTTTCCTCTTTTCTTTACCTCCATATAATATCACTTTTTCTGCATTCTTTAGTAGAATCTGTCATTCATCAGGAGTTCAAACTGCCTTGCAAGATAACACATCAAGAAAATAGCAAAGAACTAGGTTATTTTCTCAAGGTCATCTTGTAAGGCTACATACATCTCAGCACCAGAAATGTTAATATCCGCTTCTCCATTTTGTTCACTGACTCATCAGTGTTTGTTTTTTAACTTTACATATGAAAATAATTTCAAGTATATATTACCTGTAAGATTCTCTGTTGTTGTAAGTATGAAAGAGGAAAAAAAAAAACCAAAATTAGTCTTAAAACAGTTCTTTAGCAAAGATATAATAAAAAGGTGACACTAAGTCATAGTTTCAATTAAATCTTCTCTTATAGTCAGAAAGGCTCAAACTGGACTCTATCAAGTATGGATTGTATGACCCTGAACAATTTACTTTACACTCACTGAACCTTGGTTTACTATTCTGTAAAATGTTATCTTTATTGATCACCTGTCTTATAGAATTGTCATGAAGGTGAAATGGAATTTGACTGGGAAGTTCTTAGCATGGTGCCCAGCACAGAGTAGATAGTCAATATGTGTTATTCTTGTTTATATAATTGATACTTTTCAAAATCTGCCCTAATTTGAGATGATAGTAGTGATTTCAATAGAAAGAAATCACCAAACTTAGACATTCTCAATTAAGATGTGAGAGAGTCACAAAATAGCTGTGGTGTATATTGTGTTGGCTGAAAGTGAAAAAAAAAAGATAAATTATTGACAGGATGATTTTATGTTTTCTAATTAGCATTTTAATTAGAATTTTAAAAATCCTATGCAAGTTTATTAGGACAACAGTAATAGCCATTAATAGTTTTGATCAAGCAGTAAAATTTTTGAAGTCATTTCAGAATGTGCATATGATTTAATTAACTATTTCTCATTAGTTATATCATCCTACATTAATAGAAACCTATTTTTTAGTAATCATCTGCTTTATGAATTTCAAAGTCTTAATTACATTTTCCCTGAAAAACATAAAAAATATGTTAGAAAATGTCATATTTTCTGTGAAGACTTTGGAAGGCTGTGTGTATGTGTGTGTGTGTGTATGTGTGAATTCTTTTCAAAAATTCCTTTTTCTGAGTTTCAAAATAAAATAACATAATCATAATACAAATTTCAAAATATAAAGAAAAATGTAGTGTTAATTTGGTCTTCCATTAACGCCACCCTCCAGATGTAACCTCCATCTACTTTGAACAGGTATATTAATTCAGTGTTTTTTTTGTACATAGTAACATGGTTCAGCTTTGTTTATTCATGCTTTAGTGCTAAGTAAAAATACTGAATTAGAATAGTCAGGATTAACTCATTCAATATTAAAGTTTTTCTATCTAGCATTTTCCTAGCTAGAAAATTCTGAGAAGTGTGTTTTGGGATATCTTCTTTTTCTATCACCAATACAGAGAAAACCTCATATATATTTACATCCACTAAGTTTCAGTGTTCCAGATATTCAGGATCCTGGGTTTGGGAGTAGAAATGTGGGAGTATTTTGCTTCAATGTGCCTTTGTTTGTGCTTTGTGTAATTTTTTTTGGTGAGACATTGGCCATATAATTTATAGTGCATTTTATTCACTCACCACTCATTGGAGGGAGACCAATTGGAGTAACATAAGTGAACAGGTAAGTAAGTGATATTCTGGACTAATCAGGAGCTGATTTCTCATCTTACATAGGTTAACGCAGCTCTTACTTATCTTACTTCCTCGAGGTACAATGTGATTTGTAGCAATACTCTAGTCTAGGCAGTGATAGATGTAAATTCTACCCGGGTCAGGACTACATCAGTTTGCAACTGACAAACTCATTTCCTGACTTCTCTTGAGACACTAATAAGGCCTTGAATCAAAGGTCCAGTGTAATTACCATGTGTATTTCAGATTAAATAAGTGTGATAAAAGCTTCCATCTGGCTGTTGACCAAATATGTGGGGAGATGCTGATTTCCAGTGACATATTGCAATATGTCTATTGTAACAGTCCCTGATGCCTTCCTGTAAATTACTTACATTTGGGATTACTTGACTTAGACAGAAATATTACTCGCTTCTTAAGTGCTGCCCAATGGGAGTTTGTGAGATGTAGTCTAACCTTATACTTGTTAAGGAAGACATTAAGAAATAACAGAGCCATGTTTATTTTACTAAAGGACAATTGTGTTCAAACTATTTGAAAAAAGCAAACTCAATTTCATAGCAGCCAGAAACTTGTTCTTGATGACAGAAGACTATATCTAAAGGGATTGGAAATTAAGATACTAGACAAATGTTTGTTTGCATTATAAGATGCTGAAATTTTGATAAATGAATGAAGTCTGGATATGTACTTTAGCAAATAACATCAATAGCATAGTAAAAGCACTGAGTTAAGCAAATTTTTGGTTGAAAATTTCACAGATATTGTGTCAGTCACTGCTATCATCAACATATTTATGGTTTAAAGGAAGAAAACCTAACATATTGGCTTCTAATTAAAATACGGGTAAACGGTAGAAATGGTGAGAGGATTTGGGGGTTGGGTATTTTGGAGTAGGGTATAAATAAAGTCAATCAAACCACTGACATTTGCTTAAGAGAAAAAAACAAAAACAAAAAAAAAGCCCATTCCTAGATTTTATGCTAATGTATAAGGCCCCAGGGATAGTCTACGACTCAGGATTTTTCAGTCTTGGCACGACTGACATTTATTTATTTATTTATTATTTTTAATTTATTTTTTTACGACTGACTTTTTTTTTTTCCCTTTTTTGCGGTACGCTGGCCTCTCACTGCTGTGGCCTCTCCCGTTGTGGAGCACAGGCTCCAGACGCGCAAGCTCAGCGGCCATGGCTCACGGGCTTAGCCATTCCACGGCATGTGGGATCTTCCTGGACTGGGGCACGAACCCATGTCTCCTGCGTCGGCAGGTGGACTCTCAACCACTGTGCCATCAGGGAAGCCCCTGACTGACATTTATTGATTGAGGTGGTTATTTTTTTGTTGTGGAGTGATATTCTGTGCATCATAGAATGGTTGGCAGCATCCCTGGCCTCTACCCAATATATACCTGTATTCCCCAAGTGGTTATAATAAAAAAATCTCCCCAGACATTGCCACAAATTCCCTAGAGGGCCAAATCTCTTATAGCCCAGAAACAATTATCTATGTAAGTTTGCTTAATAGAGGCAGAAGGTCTATGAAGGATAAGAAAAATAACACAATAAATTATCAACTACTAAGGACCTTGATGCTTAATTTATGTAGCTGGCATAGGTGTTACATATTTAAAAAATAAATGATCAATTGAAAATGCTACTAAATTTGTGAAAAATATGCTTATAAAGACCAGATATAAACAAAATATTAATCAGAGTGTGTACAGTAAAGCTAAAGGAGGAAAGAAAAACTACATAATCTAGGTTAACTAGGTATACAAAACATAGAATACTATTATATTAAACTGGATTTTAAAATGTTTAATATAAACAGTCTTGATAAATATTTACTGAACTGAATTACATTCTTAGCATTAAGTTGAACTTTGAGCAAGAAAATGAGGCTGGGAAGAAAATTATAATGGTTGAGACTGTGGGTTCTAGCCTCAAACTTTCTGAGTTGGAATCTGACTTTGTCACTTTCAAGCTGTGATTTAGGACAAATATGAGCTTCTCTGCTCCTGAGACTCCTTAAGTGTAAAATGAGGACAAAATAGTATTTACTGTATAGAGTTACTGAAAGAATTTAATAGACTTAACAGTGCCAAGCACAGTAAAATAAGTTTTAATTTATTAAGTTATTAATTAACTTATTTTTGAGAAAATACAAGAAAATGTCTTGGCCTGAAAAAAAAAATCTTTGTAATATGGAGAGAATAATTCCTGTTACAAGAAAGGAAGTCCAAAAAACATTTCATTTCTGATAGATGGAAAGGTACAACAAAGAAAATTTCTATTGAAACAAAGTGGGAAGGACAGTTTCAAGGAAAACCTGCTTATGTAGTCCAATTTATTAGCACATGGTGATATATTCCAGGGTAGTTGAGAACTGGATTTGAGTGCATTCATCAACTGTTTTCAATAACTAAGAATTCCTGGAAACTAGAAAGGAGCCATTGGAATATCTGCCTTTATAAAGGAAAAAGGAAAGGTGTGATTCTCGAGATTAAAAACCAATATAATTATCTTCAAGTTCCAGGAAAATTGGTAGAACAAATTAGCCAATCAATTTAAATCAACAAGAAGGACACCAGAAGCTTATTAGCTATCCTCCCCCGTCCCAATAATGACTTCCTATGGAAATAAGTACATTTGCTTCACATACATGCACGCTTACATTATCTTCAAACAGTGATAGAAAGAGACTAACAGGTGCTTATGGAAGCACTGACAATTACGGAGGAGAGCAAAGAACAATTTCCATGTTGCTGTTCTACCTTCCAGATTTTCCTTCTAAATGTTTATTCTAATACTAATTTCCAAACATCTGTCACCAGAGGCAGGAAAGTATGATGGAAATCTCATATAGGCATGGATCGAATGTCACCTAGGCAATTTACTAACTGCAAGCTCTTAGGTAAATTGCTTAACAATGCTGTGTTCAGGTTCCCTCAAGTGTAAATGAAGAGAGTAACATCTACTTCATGAAACTAGGCAGGGGTGGGGGGCAGGAGGTAGGCACCAATTAAATTATGTTAATTAACTTAAAATATGAAAAAGCGCTTACTCGTGTTGGTCTACTTTCTTACTCCAAATCAGAAAGAAGTCACAGAATTTAGAATTGTAAGAAATTTATTATTGAGAACACGGTTTGGAGAACCAGGCCATGGATATGCTGGGGAGGAGGGGGAACAACTATAATTGAAATCAGGCTATGGCCAAGTAGAACAAGTTTCAAGGGAGATAGCTCACATGAGTATTAATTAGTTCAGAGGGCAAGGTCCAAAGAAGCCAGGTTTAGGTAGATTCTGAGTCAGAAGACTAACTGTCATTGGGTCAGCAAGAGCTTCAGAGACAAGCAAAAGAAGATACCCTATATCTTCTTGGGCATGGAATTTCTCCGATAACTTCTAAGAGGCAACTGAAGCTCCTTTTTCTCAGAGTTCCAGGCTCACTTGCTTGTCTTAATTTTCCAGAAGTCTCTGGTGACTAAAAGACCTCACTCACTGGATTTGACACATGTTAAGAAGTTGAGCAAACAACGTAGGGTTTATTTTTTCCTAAAACGAACTTTTTATTCACAAGAGGAAAAAAGTCTACAACCTAATAAAAAATCTTAGCCCTAAGTTATTACTTTCTAGTAGTCTCAGGAAGTGTGTTTTTGGAATATGGTATATTTTACTTTAGTTTCTGGCTAAAGGTATTCCAAAAAAGATGTATTTTTTTTAAATCTTAAAAATAAATAAATAAAATACATTTCTAAAAACTTCACAATAATTTATTGTTCATTTAAAATCTAGCCTCTTGAGGTGTGCTTATATGTTATGGATGTCTTTTTACAGAATCAAAGTACAGAAATTCCATCTCTCTTAATGCTTTATTTGATACATTTTTGGTAACTTTGTTTCTCCCAAGAAAAGGTGTCCCTAATCATATATCCACTTTTCTCTCATTATAGTGTGCGCTCTCTCTCTTTCTGTCTAAAAGGCATTGCTGTCAACTCTAAAGTGTTAAATTGCACATGGAGAAAAACCACGATTAAATTTTACTATTACACACTCATGACAGTCAATGCTTAATATGGGCTGCAATAAACATAGCCTGTAATAAATATTACCAACCTTTCTACTTATGTTTTCATGTTTTGTGCTGTCATTATGGTTACACGTTTGTGCTTAACAGAAGTAGGAAGGGTGAGTGTGGGGAGCTGAAGTTAAACCATTAAATTAACTACTTGGCAGAGAAAATGGAAAGCAACAAATAGTTAATTGTACCAAAAATGTATAGGCGATGTTATTGAAAGAAAACAACTCTCATCAACTTAAAACCTGTCTATTAAATATATAGGGAACTTGAAAGGATAAGCTAGACAGTTCTTGTAGAAAAGGGTAGTAGCTAATAGCATAGAGATAAGTTAAGAACATAAATAATAAAAATAGTAAAGAAGTGGAGAATAGAAGAACAAGAACTAGGACGTTAGCAAAGAGAATAGAATGGTGAAGATTGAGGTTAGGGAGAACTGAGTATTGCATATTTGAACCAGTGGGAAAAAAAGCAAAAGGTGATTGTTAAAAATAACTAACATGCATATAGTGCCTTCTCTAATACGTTCAAAACTGCTCCATGCACATCACATGCAGTGACTCCTTTAATCCTTACAGTAGTTTATGAGATAGGTACTATTCTATTCCCATTTTACAGGTAAGGATATAGACATATAACAGTAACTGTCCCATGATCATAAAACAAGAAAAGGAATTTATAAGTTGGATCTAACTGATAGAGGAATAATATGACATCAATTTTGGCTATGCTTGGCATTCTGGAGATTGTTTAACCAGAGATGTGGCAACTGAATGTAAACTTTGGAGAGAGATTTAAAGCAACGAAAAGGACTTCTCATTGTCATGATGTTGAAACTAGAGGAGAGATAGTAGAGAGGGAAGTGGAAGAGATTTAGCAAGAGGGAGTAAGAAGAGGTGTTAATATAGTGATGGAACCTTAGTAAGAAACTCAGGAAGATGCTTAGAACCCTATGCAGAAGAATGGTACAAAATAAAAGTGCTTGTCAAAAGTTACCAGATAATATTGAATGGTCAAGGATATTAACTATAAAAAGACCAGTGGATTCTGTAGAGATTCCACAGGGTATGAGAAATAATGATGCAAAGTTGATTACAAGGAGGTTAAAATGAGTGGGTGACAAATTTTCAGTGGATACAGACTGAATGTATGAAGGGTTTTCAAGGGCATGGAAAATACAGAATGGTAGCTAGGAAGACTGGTTGACTTAGGACATTTTGGAATGGGAGAAAACAAAAGATAATTTAAGGATAAAACCAAAGGAGCTTGTTATTATGGACCACTGGAAGATGTGAGCTGTAAATGGGATGACTAAGAGATCGGTGTCAGAAACAAACTTTAATGGGACTCCATCAGGAGAAGAGATCTTGGATTTAATGATAGGAAAAAAAAATAGCTTGTGGTTGTTGTTTCTCCTCAGATGAATATTGATTCATTTATTTAATGTTATTCACTCTTACAATATTTACAGAGAACCTTCCCTGTATCAAGTAACATGTTTGGCCCAGTAATAAACACAAGATATAGCCCCTGCAATTAATAATAATGATAACAAGATTTCAACAATTTGAGTACTTAACATCTGCCAAACACTTTGAAAAATACACTACATATATTTTCGCTTTTAAAACCTTTGTGTGAGGTAGGTTTTTTTGTCCTTGTTTTGCAGATTAAAAACCTGAACTCAGAGCCTCTAAGCAAGGAGAGATGATATAGGAGGTAGAGCAAGTGTGAGGCAGGATAAAAGACTTTGATTTAGAACATACTGAGTGTGACATATTATCTCTCTATAAAATAGTGTAGATTTCTATTGGACAAATTAACATACTAAGCTGGAGCTCAACAGAAAGCTCTATGTTGGTGAGAGAAAGTGAAAAGTCATCCATATAGAGATTCTCACTGAAACTACTAAACTAGATGTGATCCATCCAGAAGTCAAAAGAGAAGAAGGACAAGAATATAAACTTGAAAATATGAAGTGGATCAGAAGGCCACAAGGAAGAGTAAGAGAGATGCTAGAGAGGTTGGGAGGAAAAAAAAGTGGTTTTTTGCTTGTTTTTTCACATAACACAAGTGTAGTATACTCAAGAATATTCAAGAATGTCACTGAGAGATCAGCTAAAACAAATCTTCCCAAACTTACATAATATATTCATCAACTGTTAGTACAGCAAATTCCAGGAAAAAAAAAAAAAAACATCTTCCTGGATCATCAACTGATCAATCCAACAATTAATAAGAAAGAATGTTGTGTTATATATAAAAGTACAATCAGAACCAAGTGTTCAAGAAATGTTTTGTCTTACAACAGGACTTGTTAGTCTATATCCAAAGAGCAACCTGAAACATGTGTTCATACTTAGAAAATTTTGACAAGTATTGTAAGATAAGTACCATGAAATATAGGACCAGAGGAGTCCTTGATGACGTTGATGAGACAGTTGATTTTGTGGAGTGGTGCCTAAGTCTGTCATGTACCACTGAGTTGAGGGGTGAGTAGAAGGTGAGGATGTTTGCACTGTGCGAGTGCAAAAGAAGAGATGGATGCAGGATTTAAGGAATGAAGGAATTGTCGAAAGAGGGATTTTGCTGGGGGGAGGAGGGTTTTATTTTTAAAGGATAGATAAATAAAAAGATAGATATAATATGATCTTAAATGCAAAGAAAAGAAATCTTTTGTCAAGGAACCTCAGTAATTTCAGGAAAATAAGAGATGAGGTAATCTGCAGATAATGAGATAGGCAGGGTTGGTTTTAAGGGGATTTTGGGGAAAATAAATCTCTTTCATATAAATTATAATTAGCTCTGAACAAATGGTTCACAAAATATTTGAATAAATTTAATTGCCCAGTTAGTGTTCCTACAAATGCTAAGTTCTAAATATAAAATCAACTGCATGTAAGCTTCATATCAATGTGTAGTTCCAAACTAGCAATTGATCATAATATCATCTTTTGGTTACATCTGAATTGTCATATGAATTATCTGATAACAAATTCTTATCATTTATAGTTACAAGTAAAGAGTTAAAGCAATTTCATCTTATGCTTTTACTACAAGGTTTTATATATATATATACAGAGAGAGAGAGAGAGTTCACTGATGTTAATTTCTTCAAAGCTATTAATATACTTGATAGCTACATAAGAAAAGGCACATCTGAAATGCATTAAAAAGTTTCCTTTCAGTTATTGCTGTCTGCTACATCTTATTATAACAGTTGTTAAGACAAGGAAGAACCTTTTATCCTTTAATAGCCTAGTTTATATTTTATAGCATTGTTTACTAAATGCTTAATGTCTATTCTAGCCATAACACAGATGTCCTTTTTGAAATACCAGCTGCTTTTAAACATTATGTACCTGTTTGATAACTGGCAGACAAATTACCAACAGTTTTATTCAGGAAAAAAGTGCCCTTCTATATCTCAAATTAGATGAAAGGCATATTTGAGCTTTCTTTGTGAAATGTCAAAGTGTCTATACATTGCTCACTTGGTTTGTGAATTTTAATCAACGTTCACCCCAAAATTATAAATTTAGTCAAAACCAATAACAATGAATAATTATTCATTCACATATAGAAAAGAGAAAATATCTAAGTTAATAAATTGTTTAAGTTTACTTTTCTTATCAATGACTCCACTCCCCGCTCCCCCCACAACACACACACACAAGTCTCATGTATCATTACGATTTCCTTCCCTTCTCATTTGAGAAACTGTCCACAATAATCTCTCTGGTATGATTCAGGGTAATTAATAACTTTTCTAGTTCAATTATGTATATCTTTGCTCTATTTTTTTCCTAAAATGTTCATTCAATATGTCTAGGAGGAGATTTATATTAATACTATAACTTCTGCTTTACTGACCACATCACTGGTTTTGAATGTATTTTCTAAAGATTTGAAATCTAAAATATTAGTTTGTTCACGTGATTTTTTGAAATAAATTATTATCTTGTGCATTAGGTCATAGGTCAGCATACATTCTATGCCTTCATTCATTCATTCATTTGTTCATTCATGAACTCCTGTTGTTTGTAGGACTCTGTGCTAGGTTTAGAGTCAAAGAAGACATGATCTAACACTTATAGTGTTTACCTCATAAAGTCAGTTTTATCAACTGTGAACAATGTGATAAAATTGAGTTTCTGAGCTTATAAAGCAAGAACTCAGAGACTGAATTCTTGCTCAATCTGAAAGCCAGTCAACCAATTTCTTTGACATTGGTATTTAATTACCACATCATGTGATATGGACAAATGACCTGAGAAACAGTAAATAGGAAAGTCTTTTGTAGAAAAGCCAGTAAATCATAAATATTACAATTTGAAAGACAGTTCACATTGAATTTCAGGGCTAGAAATGTTGTTAAGAGACCCAAGTGTTTATCCAGAAAAAAGTAAAAATGAAATTGGTCATTTTTGTTAGGGGTTCCAAGATCTCAATAGGGACATTTTTCTTTATTCTATAAGACCTCTCAAGTCCTCTCTCTTACAGTGACTACAAAGAGCAACTCTAAATTCAAATAGGTATCACTGTAACTCAGCACAGGTATTCTCTGTTTCCAGGTTTCAGGCCATTACAATAGAACCTTAATTTTGTTTTCACCTTCCATTAGTAAAATAAAAACATCCTCTTAAACATCTTGGAATAGCTTGCCCAAAATAAGTGGTATTTCCTAACCCTTATCCACTAAACCTCTCTATATTACTTTTATTTTCTTTTTTAAAGTTTTCTCCTTCCTTAACCTACAGATATCTGCTTTATGTTAAATTACCTTTTATCAACCAGATTGAATTCTTTTGTCTCTTTTTCCTCTGCCTACTTTCTAAAAATTCATATTCCTCAAATATTTAACTTCAAATTGCTTCTCCCTTAGTACTCATTCTCTTGGCAATGTTATCCCTATGATTGTAGATTCTGTGTTGGTGACTCATGTAATAATTTGCCTCTCCAATGTCCAAATAGGAGTCTCAAATATTAGTATAATGCTGGGCATTTTCTCTTGAGATATCCCCTGGAATGTAATATGCAATCCAGAGTAGTGAATATAGTTGTGGTCTAGGAGTCAGAAATTTAAAATCTTTTTATTAGCTGAAGGAACAAGGGCAAGTCACTTATCCTCTTAACCTTTATTTACTCATTAATGAGCTGATAAATTGATACAAAGAACCTTTGCCCTGATCTCATTGTCCTTGGCCTAGGAAAAGAGATGAAAGTGCTCAGAAAAAAATGTCAATTACTATTTAAAATTTTTCCAAAATAAATCCTATTATCTTATAACACAAACTCTCTCCTGCTTCTTGTTACCTTTAAAAAAATTATTCATTTTCCTTTGTTCTCCACAGATAATAACTTATTCAATTCTTCCAATTCATTCCCATATTATCAACTTCCTCCTTTCCATTATGTTCCCAGTCGATGCCACAGCCTCATTTTCTTTGACTTGAACAATCATCTTTTAAATTGCCTCTCAGCCTCTAGACTTACCCCACTCTCTTTTGTTCAAAGGCCAACTACAATTTTAATGTGCTTAAAGCACAATTATGATCATGTCATTTCGCCATCCAAAAAAATTCAGTAGTTCTCCATCGCCTAGGAAGTTAAGTATCTCTTCTTGGCATGGCATTTAAGACTTATCATAAGAATGTTCCTGAACTCATCCTCTCCAAGCTTATTTTCCTGTACTCGACATCAAAGCTTTTATTTTCCAGTGGAGCTGGCATGGGGGTTGGGGGAGATTTCACCTTCTAGTTCTTTTCTCATGTCTTTCACCATGGCTCCCACAATTCATTGTATCCTTATCTATCCATAGTCAGTCCCCATTGCAGCTGTAAGTATTCTATCAATCCTTTCTTCATGTCCCTGGAGTAGAAAACATGCTATGAAAGAGCAGCCATTAATGTACTGGAACAGTTGTCTAGGTACTACACGTGCACTCTATACTTTAATCTGGGGTAAACAAGGTATTATTACCCCAATTTACAGATGAGAAACTGATGGTTAACAAAATTACATAACTTGCTCACTCAGCTACAACCTAAAAGTAAAGATTTTAATCCAGCTGTGTTAGGCTTCAAAGCTCATGTTCTTTCCTTTATAGCAGTTGTTTTCAAACTGTTTAATAGATTTGAAAGTACCAGGAGGTAGTTTAAGATACACAAAGGAATAGGAAGAAGTAAAATATGCAGGTTGTAAGCCTCACTGCCTTGGCTCCAAAGATCTTTTTTCATAAGAAAAGAAGGATAAATGAAGAAAATATATTTGCAGAAACAATTTTTGAAAAACATCTGAACCTCTTTTGTACGACCCACCATGTATTTTGCAAACACTTTTGTCTTATGGCTCTTGACATTTTCAAATTCTTTTTCATGCTAGCCACATGTCTCTTTATTAGATTGGAAACTATTTGAAAGTAATTAACAGTATCTTACTCATTTTGTGTTGTTCATAATGTTGGCAACTCAAATATTTGTTAAATGAATACATGAATCTACCTTTGTATGTGAATATATAATTTTACACAAGGGGATTATGTTAACTCAAATAATATCATCGCCCTTTACTCTTCACATGTAGTTCTGTAGGTTGCTTCTCCACAATAATTTATGTCCATCATAAAATGTTATTTTGCTGCTGAAAATAGAATGCAAAATACACACTTTTATATGAAGTTAATGAAATTCAACTGTGAACTACTCAATATCTCTAGGAAAGAAATTCATTGGATTATAACTTGGCAGCTAGATGTTAACTTTTCAAAATGGATTGTGAGTTCTTTGCTCAAAGAACAGAGGTATCAGAATTTTCTAAAGTAAGTTAGATAGGATGATCCGTATCCCAGGTTTTTTGAACCTCTGGGCAATAATATGATGATGATATGGATATTTACTGAACTGCTTTGGTATGCTCCTGAGAGATCAAGTCAACTTTCATTTTCTTGTATATTCCTAAAGCCTAGCCTAGTATTCAGTTCATGTAGACTTTCCCATTGATGTTTTTGAAACTGACTACTCATATTCTTATAAAGAGCAGTAATTTAAAAATTGAAACACAAAACCAAAATTAAAAGCTCTATAGTAAAAACTATTTAAAAATCAGTTTTAAAGAACTATGTTTCTATTCTACATTTAATATGCTAATATCATTCAAAGATAAATTTTATCCTCAAGATATTCCCATAAACATGATGAGTCATTTCAATATGCTATGCCTCATGGAGCACTTTAAATAAACTTGAAAATCAATTATAAGGAAATGGATGTTTTGCTGCTGGTGGCAACACTCAAAAAGAAAATCATACTTCCTATGACAATACAGATCTAATTAAGAGCAGCTATGCATTGAAAAGGTGTGTCCTAAAATGATTTATGATAAACACACAGAAAAGATGGATGAAATATTATCATATCCTCTCTACTAGGGGTGTTAGGTTTTTTTTTCCCCTCATTTTACCTTGGATTATAAATAACATTACATCATGGGGATATATTCTTTCATTCTGCTATGTGATATACATTGCTGGGAATACACTTTAAACTCAACAGAAAGAAGTATAGTGTGTATAAATATTTCTGTGTTATTCAAAAATATCTAAGAGAATAAACTAATGCTTTAGAAAGAAGAGTGAAACGTGAAGAGCAAGGTGAGTGAACTACACTGGACAATTAAATTGAAAAATTTCTTAACACATTTAGAAATGAATGATCAATCATTTTATTTATTATTAATTCACTCTTTTTTTCAGAGCAGAGTCAGAATTCTATTCTTTCTTCTGGTTTGTTGTTTTGAGTATTACAAATCTAATATTCTGTTGAGAAGAGTCAGTCAGAGGCCATTTTCTCCTCTTGCAAGATATTCTCATTGTTTACAAGTTGTAAGACAAGGTCCTCACTTAACCAAGTTAACCATAAAAATGCATATATTTGGACTAGTGTTTATGATTTTAATATCCTGATTTCATATCGACACAAATTTATGGAGCATCTATTTTTTTTCCAATCACTAAGGATACAATAAATCACTGAGAATATGTAATCTGGTGGCAGAATCTGGTAGACCAAGAGGAATCACAGCAACACAGTGGCAAAGTGCTCTAATTCTCTCTTTTACCCAATGCTGTGTGCACACAGAAGATGAGAACAGAAGAGGTATATCAGAGAAACTGACACCTTCAGGAGGTTTTGAAGCATAAGTAGAAATGTTCCAGGTGACAAGGCAGGGAAAAGACATACCCAATAGCATAATATAACAAAGTATGGAATGGCCAATAAAATGCCAATGAAATATGTCTGTAAGAGAGTGATAGTAGCTGAGGTTGTGGAAGACCTTAATTTCTATAGGACTTTATTGTTTACACCATGGTTTTTATTGTTCGCACAAAAAAAACCATGAGACAGTAGTATAGGTATGATTATCTCTAATTTATCAAGTGCAGTGAAAAGCAGGACTTAACCTAAAGTCATACAGCAAACAAACAATATAATTGTGGCTAAAACCTCAGGTGTCCTTACTCTCAGTATGCCTTTCTTTCTACAACAAAGTTCTGCTCTAGTTCTCATTCTTACATGTTTTAAATTCAGACACAAAAATACAATGTAATAAAAGGCAAGGAAATTCTGGAATCAGGCAGACCTGGATTTGAATCACAGACTTGTTCTTGTTGAAAGACCTTGAATGTACTATTTAATTTCTTGGAAACTGTTTCTAATCTTATAAAACAGCATATCCACTACTACATAATAAATATCCAATTAATGGTAGCTATTGTTATTTGATTATCACTATCAGTATTATTTTATTTTACATGACATACACATATCTTTCAAAAATAATTATTATCTCTTTTGTGTTGCTAAGAAATAATTTCAAACTTCTTTCATGCCACATTATATTGCATTTATCTGTTTAAATTATCTTGTCTCCTTTATTATTAGTCTTTAAAGTCCTTATGGATAAGTATACGTTTATTTCTTTACTCCTGGTGTTTAGTTCCACAGTTATTGCAAGGTTGAGGTAAAATAAATGAGAGAAATAAACATAATCTTGTCATATAATAATTGTGCAATATAAATCATATTTGTTATTTTTATGTTTTAATTTAGATGATAAATTACTTTATGAACTTAAAATCTAACATCTACTTGCCATTCCCCAAATAAGCAAGTTAGTTTACTATATTCCCCATCATTATCCCAAAATCTGCCCATAAAAATGAAGGAAGTGTTTATCAGATAAAGACTGAAAGGAAGTACAATCATTTGTGTAAATATCTTAAAAATAAATATAACCTGAACTTTAGGTGACTATGAGCCTGGAATAATTTTTTTTATGTTCCTAGGAAATATTTTTTTCATAGGCTTATAACAAAATATTACTTTCAAGAAATGATTTTGCCAAATAAAGATGCTTTTTAATCTCCTAGTGGAGGCTAATATTCTAGACCAATGTTAAGAAAACTGACACTAATAGAGGATCATTCATTTTTTTACTGACTCCTAAATTTGTAGTCAATTTTGCAAGATCTCTGAAGCAATCCCAAATATGCTTGGTGGCAGAATTATCTGCAGAAGTGCTTAACATGATCCAAGCTTTTGCTGGCATCTAATATAGCCAAGTTTTGTTTGTGTTATTATGGAACATGGAGAATTGTGGAGTCAATGTATTAATATCAAAACAATATATAATAGATCCCAATCACTAATAATGTCCTAATTTAAGTAGACCTCTGGTCTAAGATAATTTTCCTGTAGATGTGTTAAGTTCTATAATGTTCTATAAAATGTCTTTTGGAAGGAATGTAATTTTCCTTTATTTCAACTACAGTTCACTATGAAAATTCTAATGTTTAACCCAGCAGTAGAAATTCAAATTAATGATGTTCTAAGCCAGGATAAGTAAAATATAATAAAGTTCAGAGTATGAATATGCATTGAGGTGATAAAATTAGAGACATGGTCTGTCCTGTGTTAAGTGAAAAGTAGGTCAGAATTTATATAGTAAGGTTTAGACCTGTTAAAGGGGCCAATCTAACATGATAGGGTCAACCAGACAATGACATAAGGGCATTGCTCCCCAAAGGCTTCAACTCACTTAAAGTATTTGGGAAAAAGAAGATCCTAAGGTGAACAGTGTCCCATTTACATACTAATGTGATTTAGTTTATCAAACTGTGAATTTTACACTGGCAAGCTGCAAGTAGAGTTTTGGGCTGGTAAGGAAAATTAAGGCAAATTTCAATTAAAATAGAAGCATGGACAAGAGAGGAATAGAATATGGGGTATGCCTATGAATTTACCCCTTTGGGTCGCCCAAGATTTAGTGGGCAATAAACGGAAGGAAAGAATTAAATCAGACCTTGAATTCTTCATAATTGTCCTTAATACAGATTTATATCTTAATGAAACTTTGAGGTGAGGGCTGAAATTAAGGAAGAGTTGGTAGTTCTAAAACCTAGCAGCTTCTAGACAGAGTGTCATTTAAAAGCGGGAGATAGACCATTAGAAGAACTGTAATCCTGGAAGACAGTTATTACATTTCTTTTAGAAGTAAAGCAGAAATGCAAGAAATTCTCTCAAAGGTATTGGACAAGAGCTAAAAATCCATCCAGGATAATTGTCTTTTTGAGTTATGGGTTTTTCTCTGTTGATGTAAGAGACTTGGCCACAGGATGAATATTATCTCTCACAGGAGAGTATATATAAACCTAGATATGCTAACTATTTTTAAACATATGTTGAGACTTAAAAGAGAAAATTTTTCTTAATTAATATCTGCCAATATTGTTTGAAAGCATGTAGCATGTTGAGTTTTTGAGATTTTGCTTCTTTTTTCCCTTTTCAACTATTTGCCATAGCCTGGTTTCCTTGCACACAAACTAGGAAAAGGGGACTGAGAATAAAATAAAGAACAAAAAGTCAACACCCTGCAGATCTCAATCAGAGGAATCACTTTCTTGGTTTTTGCCAAAAATTTTCCATTTCCTTGAAGAATAGTCTCATTTATGCAGGAATCTGAAGAGCAGCCTATACATGAATTTTCCATCAATGTGACTAAAAAAGTAACACAACAACAAGTTCATTTTATGTTTTGGGTCTGCACACTTTTATGGATACTTTCTGTAAAAAATGAGCCAAAACGAAAAGAAAAAACAGAACCTGAATTCTTAAGTAAGGGCTGGGTATGTGGCTGAGTCCTATAGTTATTTAAAAATGAGCCATCTAGGTTATATTTATTACATAACCATTTGTAGTTCAGAAAATGAGAAGACTCTGGCATTCTCTAAGTGTGTGTGTGTGTGTGTGTGTGTGTATACACATATACATGTGTGTGTATGTGTGTGTGTATACACATATTTATGTGGAAAAAGTTAAAAATGGTTATTATGAGTATTTGTAAAGGTATCAGCTTTTACTTAAGTTGTAGAACTATGTCATCATTTATATTTTCTGACAAAAGTAAGGTTATAATGATGAAAAGGACAACATAATAGAATACTGCAAAAAGTTTAAGCTTTTCTGCCAATACAGAAAACTGGCTAGTTTTTCAGACCTTGATACATTCTCAAAAAGTCCCCTAAATTTTCAGTTGTCACAAAAAAGTTCCAGAGAGAGAATATTCAATTTTTAGACCTATTAAGATTCATCTGATATTTCAAGTGAGAATTCGAAGATACATCTTAACCTGAATGGAATTCTCTCTTTGGTCCAAATAAAGGTGTTTTCCACAGACATTTTTGTAAATATATAAGAAGTGATGAGATAATGTCAAAAAATAATATTAGAGACTACTTGAGCCATGTCTACACAACGAATTTATACTTTATTTTAAGCTAGGGTACATCACTGTACCCTATGATAGGAAGAAATATATTGCTAATTAAATAACAAAGATTTTCATAGAGGAATTAAAGTGGATGAATGTAAGAAATAGTTTTCCAGGGTATACATACAATGATTTTTCCTAAAGCCAACTGCAATTTAACACACAGAAAAAAATGCTTTCTCTAATAGTGTTTGCTATGTATTTTATGATCAATTAAAAATATTTTACAACTTTTCTTTCAGAAATCAAAAGACAATTTTGAGATGTCATGTAGTTCATTGGCAAAACATATCTAGAATAGGAACAGGGAATAATATCTATTTGATCAAATCATAAGAATCTGAGGACACAAAGGATATCTTTTCTAGGCTGTGTTTTACTTATGTTATTATAAAATTGTTCTCTTTATAAGTTACTCCAAATGAAGACTTATTTAGGTCTAAGTTTGCAAAACAATTTCTCTTCAGTTTGTTCAGAGTGGTATGAACCCACATTAACTTGGGGGGACAGAAATGGGCCTGCAGGTCAGCTGAAAGCAATCAGCACTAATGTTTAATATATAGCTGTTAGAAAATAATTACTGTACCTTCTTTTGGATTAATTTTCTTCTGAAAAAAACTGTAACCTGTTTTTCTATCTAAATATTCTCATTCCAACTTTGTCTCTTCAAAAGATATGGATGAAAGTTTTAAAATAAATCCTTTTGTTACATTTAAATTTATTTAAATCCCTAATTGCATCCTTAGTAATTTCTGTTTTCTTTATTATAAAAAAGAACAATTTTAGGGAACTGTGTTATTTTATCTTGATTATACAGCAAAGACATATTAATCATCATTAAATATGAATAAAACATAATGAGTCCCCTAAGTGTTAACATTATCATAGAATGCCAGAGACTGAATTCAGAAGGTTAAGATTTTTAGAAATTATTTTCAGAGGAAATAAAAGAGTAAATTTACGTTTTCCACCTCTCCCCACAAACTCCAGGCTGATGAGAATGATAATTTGGTGGGCTGTGATTAACAAAACTTGTGCTAGATTTTATTCTTCAGGGAAAGAAGTGGGAGTTACAATAGCATATTATTGTACTATCATTTAATTATATTTTCTTCCTCTTTCACCAGAAATTTTTCCTTATCTGTCATTAACCTCTAACTCAAAATAATTTTTGAAGTAAAATGAGGAAATGTGTACATAATTTTCTCTTACTCATGTATTATCTAGAAACGTTTCAAACGATAGATTGCTACACAGAAAAGAATTCAAACAGGTTATCTCATACAAGGTGCTAATTAGTAATTAAATATAAAAAATACAGGTATATATAAGTAGATGTTTGCACAAATATATAAGTTATAGCTTCATAACATGTTTTATATATTATTTCCCTCTACTTATTTCTTCCATCTCAATATGATATAAATTATGACCTATTATAAGGTGATAGAACTTAAGTAATGTCTACCTATAGAGTGACATGAGTTAGTTACACATTAAGAAAATTTCAAGGTAATTGTAAAAGGATTCTTTTCACTTAGATAATACAATTATTAACTTTTCTTAAAGATTGTAATTCACTGTGTGTGAAACAGCTATAAGAGGCTGAAGGGACATGAGTAGGAATTAAGTCAAACATATTGAACAAGATGGCTCCCAGGATCTTTCCCATCTGTTATTCTATTACAATATGCATTTCACTTCACTGTTTAATAAAGATACTATACAGTACCAAACATACTATATATGATATATATTTATTTAATTATATTATAAGACATTGTCAATGACATTGTCATTATATTCTAGGATTACTGAATTAGTGCCAGAGAAAATAATTTGTAGTACTCTTTTTACATTATCTTTTACTGATTGCTACTCAATAGATTAATTTTCAAAAATAGGTTTAGTCATATGTAAAAAAAATTCCTTATTTGTAGGGCATAATTTGATATATGTCTATCAGATCAACTCTATTTTTGCTATAATTCAGCTTATGTATATTGTTAATATTATTTGACCTGTCAAGGACTGCAATTCCTTGCATGTTTCTATAACAGGCAATATTACATACGTGGTTTCTAGATAATTCTCTTTGTAATTCATACTACTATCAATTTGAAGTGACCATCTTTATTTCATTTATTGTTGTTACATGAATTCAAATCAAAGGGTTGAAAAGATTAAATAGAGCAGAGGTTAATGAGAAATTTTCCAGGTAGTCTTAGAAGGAGGAGCAAGTCTCAAGCAATTTTTACCAAGACAACCAACAAGCCATCACTTGGGGCACAACTTGAATATAAAATATAAGTGAGAAAATATAAAATTCAAAAGTAATATAAATAAAATCCAATTAAGAACTTGTCACAGAATCCTCATGTGACAATAAAAAAATGTTTCTGAACAGCTCTTGAAAAAAAAATTAGCTCTTATGTTGTGAAAAAGAAGCACTGTCTTTTGTAATTAAATAGTTGCATTGTTAACTACTTCATATGAGGAAAATGCCGAAGTAGACTAAACTTTATCAAAATAAGTCATATAAACACAGTTTGGAGTTTTAACAAAATACCATTTAAATATTCCTGTTTAAAAATACAATTAACAACCTATCAGAAGTAAAGAGGTCGGGAGCTCCAAAAATACAATGAACTTCTATGTCAGAGAAAAAACTAATAAGAAAACTAACTAACTAACTAGCTAAATAAATTTACCAAAGCTTTCAAAGCAGATTTTCTGCCTTTAAAGTTCTGAGATAATTGAATATTAGGTTCTAGAGAAACAAATGTTTTCTACTATCCATGTGCACAGGTAATGTCATTACTGCAGTGAATGTCTACTGCAGTCACACCATTTTCCTTTTGATTTTTCAAATACTGGGAAGAAAACAAATCATATGGCACCAAGTCTGCTTTTCTTAAACTGTTAGGATTCAAGCTTTTAGCCTTTAATATGCAATAAATACTATTACATGTATATCTTCAGTGAGTCATTACTGCCAAATACTCTGTATCGCCATACTAATTGTTCTTTTTCTCATATATAAGACAACGTGGGGAAAATAAAGAACATTTCATTTCAAATGCATTTATGTCTTGAGAAGATACTTGTTAATTTAACATTGGTAGGTGATACTCCATATAATTGAAAACTGAAAAAAAAAAGATTAAAATGCCTTTTCAAAGCATAAGCCTCATAAATTTGTGAAAAGATAACCTTGTTAGTCAAATTACATAAAATTCATCTGGGTCAATTTAGAACCAAATTGTCCTTGAACTAGAAAAAAACATTAAAATGAACTTCTTTGCCTTTTAATTATTACGGATCAAGATTGCAAATTAAAATTTAGCTCTTTAAATCCTCTTGGGTGACTAAGGATTTTTGAAATTGTCATTTTAGTTTGCACAGATTACACATTGCCTTCGTCCACCTCACCTAAGCATTGGATTAAGCATCACATAAGGTTAGTATTTTTTGTTTGAAAATTCCATTTTTACAGAGAGAATGTAATGATGAGAGTTCCAGTTCATTTTTCAAAATTACACAATATAGTAGAATGAGTCTATAATGATTGATAATTTTTCACAGTTTGTAATCAGATATGTATGATGTTCAAATGTTCTGCATAAATGAACTAAAGATTTAGTGTCCTGTTTTTCTTCTGAATGGATATGTAACTGAATGGAAAAATAACATCCAGTTTGTTTTGCTTCAGATATGAATTTGAAAAACAGCTGCCCATCTCTTTCATTCCCAGTCTACAAAGTAAGATTTAACTTGACTAGGAAAGATATTGATTTTTATATATTGGCATAATGCCCTTTGGAATACCCTCAATTTGGGAAAACAAAATTGATTCTCAAATCCAAAATTATCTTACACATGATGTTTTAGAGTGCCATGGTTAGCTGGAATTTCATGATATGATGAACCTGGGACTCCCATGTTACAAACCATGTGGCCATGTCAGCAAGATCCGTTTCTGATTCCTTGAGCTACAGCTCAGATTTTTTTCTTAGCTCTATCTTGGCCTGAGATTAATCTGCAGGGTATATTCACTAGAAAGAGCAAGACATTATTCACCTAAAATTTAAGATAAAAATGTATTTTTTTGCAGTTTGGTGTAAAAACGTCATGGTCTCTCATTACTTTTCCCACACTTATTGAACAGGACTTGTAAATTCAAAGTCTTAGAGGAGTCAAAAATTCTTTGTAGTAATTCAAACATTCCCTTGGGCTAGACAGTATTACACTCTTCAGGAGTGTGTAAGCTGGAGAGGTTCAAATCAACAGCCAAAGTTGATAACCTGCTAAATTATCTTTTATTTGCTCTTTCAGGAAAGTCCAAATATTCTCCAAGTGCCATTTGCTTGTCAAAAGAAAAGTGTGGACTAGGCAATAAGAGTTAAATCTCGTACTTCACAGCCTGATGCAATAGAACAAACTCCATGACTACATTTCTTTCTTTGTTTGGCTGCTAGAAGGCTCAGTTTAAGTGTTCATTCCATGACTAACCAGTGTGTAGAAACTTAGAACATGTAAAAAGCAGCCTATTAACATTACCCCCAGTGTCACTTTATTCTTCCTTTCCTTCTTTTCCCTACCCAAGTATATCCTCACTTGTTACTACTTTTTATCACTAGTATAATTATTACTATTCTTTGTACTATATGTATTTTGTTAAGCTTTTAAATATAGGCAGAGTTTAAATAAAAACTATTAAATTGCTGGAATCTGGGACGTAGTGAAGCTCAGCCTGTCCCTCTGCTGTTACTAGGATACAAAGATTTAGGGGATAGAGAGTGCAGCAGCACGATGACAGGGCGACCAGAGCCAAGAGGTCTGTTCATATTCTCAAATTAGTAAGACTCACTGTTGTAGAAAGAATTTCTAAAGGAAATTCAAAGGAATTTCTAAAGCAGAATGGTCCTCAAAATATTCCACTCATAATTTCAACAGGGTCTAGGTAGCCTCCATGTAGAGGTCACATGAACCTCTGTAGCAAATCCTCACTTGTTACATCTGGCAGCTTATTCCTAGTTGGAAAAGAAAATTCAAGACTAAAGATACACCTGCCTTCATGGTTTCAAAATCTCATCCTATTCTCATTCATTAGTCTCTAAAATAGGAATCAAATAAGTCAAGTGCTGCTCCACAACTTCATCAGGTCAGGCAGAGTTTCCATGTTGGTGGGAAGGGATTACCCATGGAATGGGATGAGGTACGTACTTCTAAACTCAGACCCTCTCCCCTGATTCCTGCCAACACGCTGACAATTCCATTATCAGAGATGAAATTTTTTTGTGTCAATGCACTGAGTTTTGTGATAGACCTCTTTGGGGGACATATTTTGACAGGGCGACATCCCACGTTAACCCCTTATATTAGTTGACCAGAGAGTATTGCTTTCAAAAATTTGCAAAAGTTGGATATTGAAATAATTCCTGGGAGATTACATGATTTGGTACTGAACCAAACATTAATCACAAGTTATTAAAAGCAAAAGCTTTGTTTTGTACTGAAGCTACAAGTAGAAACCATTTATGACTGTCCTCAAAGTCCTATTCCTACAAATACACCAGGTAGTGTCCTGATTGTGGTGCTATGGGAATGGATGACAATAGATGGAGCAAGAAATTATCCCTCCTTTTTTTAAGAGTTAGCAAGAAGGAGGAAGAAGAATGTTCCTGGAGGAGGAAAGTATGCAGCTTAGGCATGAGAGGGGCTTTTGCAAGAAACTGAAAGTCCTTCTGTATCTCAAGGGCCAGGAAAGATGGTCTGGCTTGGTCAGTAGAGGTTATTCCTGTGGGGTAGAAAATGCTCAGATAGGGAGTTGCGCCTTGTGTCAGCCCAAGGGTGATGGTGAGATATTGATGGGTTTTGCTTAAATTTACATTTTATGAAGATGTCTCTAAATGCTGTGTGGAGAAAGAGAGAGAAGAAATAAAATTGGAATCAGGAAAAAAAGTTAAGTGGCTACTTCACAAATAGCCAACAACAAGGATAATTTTTCCTCTATATTATTATTTTGTTAAGAATTAGACTAGGCCTATTTTATGAATATGATAAAATTAACCTGAAGACTTAACTCCAGGCAAATGTTAGATAAAGATTTAACTCTCGATGAAGCACAGCATTCATCTTGCATCCCATGTTCTCTGTACATTGGATTATGGCACAGTGTCATGGTTTGGTTTCCTAACCGTGAGCTGAAGTGTCCCATGGCATGACAATGACCTCACAAGAGCACTGTGGAACATTTTAAATTTGTAAGGGAGCCAGAGCAATATCTGTTGAATACCGCATGAACTACAATCTGGTGATAGTTCAGTGTTTCAATATTAGTACCAAATTCCTTCCTATGCCATTACTTTGTGAATCTGGGGTTTCAGTATTTGCCATGATATAAAGCAAGTACCATGTGGATATCAATGTATAAGTCATATGCCGCTTTTCTGGAATGTTATTTAGTTTGACATTAAAAAATAAAGATATAAAGGAACTTTCTGTTTTTTTTTGTTTGTTTGTTTTGTTCTTTTTTTGCAAGATCATTCTCCTCCATCAGTCATTCACCATCTTCCTTTCTCAGTAATGCAGTTATAAGAGAATTTGGATACGCCTTATCAGTCTTTTTTTCTTCCAGTTTTACTGAGATATAATTGACATACAACACTATATAAGTTTAAAGTGTACTGCATAATAATTTGACTTACGTACATGATGAAATGAGACCCACAATAAGTTTAGTGAACATCCATCTCATACAGATGTAACATTAAAGAAATAGAAAAAAATATAATTTTTCCTTGTGATAAGAATTCAGGGACCCCGGAGGAAGATGGCGGAAGAGTAAGACGCGGAGATCGCCTTCCTCCCCACAGATACATCAGGAATTCATCTACACGTGGAACAACTCCTACAGAGCACCTGCTGAACGCTGACAGAAGACCTCAGACCCCCCCAAAAGGCAAGAAGCTCCCCACATACCTGGGTAGGGCAAAAGAAAAAAAGAATAAACAGAGACAATAGGATAGGGACGGGACCTGCACCAGTGGGAGGGAGCCGTGAAGGGGGGAAGGTTTCTACACACTACAAGCCCCTTCGCGGGCGGAGACTGTAGGTGGCGGAGGGGGAAAGCTTCGGAGTAGCGGAGGAGAGCACAGCAACAGGGGTGCGGAGGGCAAAGCGGAGAGATTCTGGCACAGAGGCCCGGTGCCCTCAGGCACACACCAGCCCGAGAGGCTTGTCTGCTCGGCAGCCGTGGCGGGCGGGGCTGGGAGCTGAGGCTCGGGTATCGGCTTTCAGTCGGAGCGCAGGGAGAGGACTGGGGCTGGCGGCAGGAAGAGAGCCTGAGGGGGTTGGTGCGCCACGGCTAGCCCGGAGGGAGTCCGGGGAAGGGGTCTGGAGCTGCTGAAGAGGCAAGAGGCTTTTTTCCCTTTTGTTTCCTGGTGCGCGAGGAGAGGGCATTAAGAGGGCTGCTTGGGGAAGCGCCGGAGACAGGCACGAGCCGCGGGTGGGGCGCGGACCTCGGAGACGGGCGTGGGCCGCCGCCGCCGCCGCCGCCGCCCGCCGCCGCGGCCCGCCGCCGCCGCCGCCACCGCCGCCCGCCGCGGCCGCCGCTGCCGCCGCCGCCGCGGGGCCTGTGTGCGAGCGCGGGTCACTGTCCGCCCCGCCTTCCGGGGGGCCTGTGCACCCCGCCACTGCCGGGGTCCCCGAGACCCGGGGACGGCTTTCCCGGGAAAGCGCACGGAGCGCCACGGGCTGCTGCAACGTCACGCCGGCCTCTGCCGCCGCAGGCCCGCCCCACACTGCGCGCCCCTCCCTCCCCTCTGCCTGAGTGAGCCAGAGCCCCCGAATCAGCGGCTCCTTTAAACCCGTCCTGTCTGAGCGAAGAACGGACGCCCTCCGGCGACCTACGCGCAGAGGCGGGGCCAGGTCCAAGGCTGAGACCTGGGAGCTGTGAGAGCAGAGGCAGGGAAATCTCTCTGTGCAGCCTCGGAGGCAGCGGATTAAAGCTCCACGGTCCATTTGATGTGCCCTGCGTCTGTGGAGTGCATGAATGGACAGCGAATCATCCCAAATTGAGGAAGTGGACTTTGAGGACAAGATTTAAGACTTTGCCCCCTTTTCCTCTTTTTACAACGAATTATTCCAAATTAAGGAGGTGGACTTAGAGAGCAAGATTTCAGACTTCTCGCCCTTTTCCTCTTTTTACAACGAATTATCCCAAATTGAGGAGGTGGACTTGGAGAGCAAGATTTTTGATTTTTCCCCCTGCTCTCTTTTTGTGAATGTGTATGTGTAATCTTCTGTGTAAGATTCTCTCTGTATAGCTTTGCTTCCACCATATGTCCCAGGGTTCTATCGGTCCGGTTTTTTTTTTTTTTCAATAATTACTTTCTAATTTTAATAACGCTACTATATTTCATACTTTATTCTATTTTACTTTACCTGCTCTTTCTTTTTTTCCTACTCTCCCTTCCTCCCTCCCTCCCTCCGCTCCTCCTTTCCTTCTTTCTTTTTCTTTCCTCCCTCCCACCCTTCTTCTTTCCACTTTCTTTTTCTTTCCTTCCTCCCTCCCTCCTGTCTTTCTTCCTTTCCTTCCTCCCTCCCTCCCTCCTTTCTTTCCTTCTTTCTTTCCATCCTTCCTCCCTCCCTCCCTCCTTTCTTTCTTCCTTCCTTCCTTCCTTTCTTCCCTTCTTCCTTTCTTTCCCTCTCTCTTTCTTTCTTCTACTAATTCTTTCTTTCTACTTTTTCTCCCTGTTACTCTGAGCCGGGTGGATGAAAGGCTCTTGGTGCTGCAGCCAGGAGCCAGTGCTGTGCCTCTGAAGTGGGAGAGCCAACTTCAGGACACGGGTCCACAAGAGACCTCCCAGCTCCACATAATATCAAGCAGCGAAAATCTCCCAGAGATCTCCATCCCAACACCAGCACCCAGCTTCAGTCAACGACCAGCAAGCTACAGTGCGGGTCACCCTATGCCAAGCAACTAGCAAGGCAGGAACACAACCCCACCCATTAGCAGAGAGGCTACCTAAAAACATAATAAGGCCATAGGCACCCCAAAACACACCACCAGACGTGGACCTGTCCACCAGAAAGACAAGATCGAGCCTCAACCACCAGAGCACAGGAATTAGTCCCCCCCACCAGGAAGCCTACACAACCTACTGAAACAACCTTAGCCACTGGGGTCAGACACCAAAAACAACGGGAACTACGAATCTGCAGCCGGCAAAAAGGAGACCCCAAACACAGTAACATAAGCAAAATGAGAAGGCAGAAAAACACACAGCAGGTGAAGGAGCAAGATAAACACCTACCAGACCTAACAAATGAAGAGGTAATAGGCAGTCTACCTGAAAAAGAATTCAGAATAATGATAGTAAAGCTGATCCAAGATTCTATTTCCATGATCCATAATCTTGGAAATAGAATAGACAACATGCAAGAAACAGTTAACAAGGACCTAGAAGAACTAAAGATGAATCAAGCATCGATTAAAAACACAATAAATGAAATGAAAAATACTCTAGATGGGATCAATAGCAGAATAACTGAGGCAGAAGAACGGATAAGTGAGGTGGAAGATAAAATAGTGGAAATAACTGATGCAGAGCAAAATAAAGAAAAAAGAATGAAAAGAACAGAGGAGAGTCTCAGAGACCTCTGGGACAACATTAAACGCACCAACATTCGAATTATAGGGGTTCCAGAAGAAGAAGAGAAAAAGAAAGGGACTGAGAAAATATTTGAAGAGATTATAGTTGAAAACTTCCCCAATATGGGAAAGGAAATAGTTAATCAAGTCCAGGAGGCACAGAGAGTCCCATACAGAATAAATCCAAGGAGAAATACACCAAGACACATATTAATCAAACTGTCAAAAATTAAACACAAAGAAATCATATTAAAAGCAGCAAGGCAAAAACAACAAATAACACACAAGGGAATCCCCATCAGGTTAACAGCTGATCTCTCAGCAGAAACCCTACAAGCCAGAAGGGAGTGGCAGGACATAATTAAAGTGATGAAGGAGAGAAACCTGCAACCTAGATTACTCTACCCAGCAAGGATCTCACTCAGATTTGATGGAGAAATTAAAACCTTTACAGACAAGCAAAAGCTGAGAGAGTTCAGCACCACCAAACCAGCTTTACAACAAATGCTAAAGGAACTTCTCTAGGCAAGAAACACAACAGAAGGAATATACCTACAATAACGAACCCAAAGCAATTAAGGAAATGGGAATAGGAACATACATATCAATAATTACCTTAAATGTAAATGGACTAAATGCTCCCACCAAAAGACACAGAGTGGCTGAATGGATACAAAAACAAGACCCATATATATGCTGTCTACAAGAGACACACTTCAGACCTAGAGACACATACAGATTGAAAGTAAAGGGATGGAAAAAGATATTCCATGCAAATGGAAATCAAAAGAAAGCTGGAGTAGCAATTCTTATATCAGACAAAATAGACTTTAAAATAAAGACTATTAGAAGAGACAAGGAAGGACACTACATAACGGTAAAGGGATCGATCCAAGAAGAAGATATAACAATTGTAAATATTTATGCACCCAACATAGGAGCACCTCAATACATAAGGCAAATACTAACAGCCATAAAAGGGGAAATCGACAGTAACACAATCATAGTAGGGGACTTTAACACCCCACTTTCACCAATGGACAGATCATCCAAAATGAAAATAAATAAGGAAACACAAGCTTTAAATGATACATTAAACGAGATGGACTTAGCTGATATTTATAGGACATTCCATCCAAAAACAACAGAATACACATTTTTCTCAAGTGCTCATGGAACATTCTCCAGGATAGATCATATCTTGGGTCACAAATCAAGCCTTGGTAATTTTAAGAAAATTGAAATTGTATCAAGTATCTTCTCCGACCACAATGCTATGAGACTAGACATCAATTACAGGAAAAGATGTGTAAAAAATACAAACACATGGAGGCTAAACAATACACTACTCAATAACGAAGTGATCACTGAAGAAATCAAAGAGGAAATTAAAAAATACCTAGAAACAAATGACAATGGAGACACGACGACCCAAAACCTATGGGACGCAGCAAAAGCAGTTCTAAGGGGGAAGTTTATAGCAATACAATCCCACCTTAAGAAACAGGAAGCATTTCGAGTAAACAACCTGACCCTGCACCTAAAGCAATTAGAGAAAGAAGAACAAAAATACCCCAAAGCTAGCAGAAGGAAAGAAATCATAAAGATCAGATCAGAAATAAATGAAAAAGAAATGAAGGAAACGATAGCAAAGATCAACCAAACTAAAAGCTGGTTCTTTGAGAAGATAAACAAAATTGACAAACCATTAGCCAGACTCATCAAGAAAAAAAGGGAGAAGACTCAAATCAATAGAATTAGAAATGAAAAAGGAGAAGTAACAACTGACACTGCAGAAATACAAAAGATTATGAGAGATTACTATAAGCAACTCTATTCCAATAAAATGGACAACCTGGAAGAAATGGACACATTCTTAGAAATGCACAACCTGCCAAGACTGACTCAGGAAGAAATAGAAAATATGAATAGACCAATCACAAGCACTGAAATTGAAACTGTGATTAAAAATCTTCCATCAAACAAAAGCCCAGGACCAGATGGCTTCACAGGTGAATTCTATCAAACATTTAGAGAAGAGCTAACACCTATCCTTCTCAAACTCTTCCAAAATATAGCAGAGGGAGGAACACTCCCAAACTCATTCTACGAGGCCAACATCACCTTGATACCAAAACCAGGCAAGGATGTCCCAAAGAAAGAAAACTACAGGCCAATATCACTGATGAACATAGATGCAAAAATCCTCAACAAAATACTAGCAAACAGAATCCAAGAGCACATTAAAAGGATCATACACCATGATCAAGTGGGGTTTATCCCAGGAATGCAAGGATTCTTCAATATACGCAAATCAATCAATGTAATACACCATATTAACAAGTTGAAGGAGAAAAACCATATGATCATCTCAATAGATGCAGAGAAAGCTTTTGACAAAATTCAACACCCATTTATGATAAAAACCCTGCAGAAAGTAGGTATAGAGGGATCTTTCCTCAACATAATAAAGGCCATATATGACAAACCCACAGCCAACATTGTCCTCAATGGTGAAAAACTGAAACCATTTCCACTAAGATCAGGAACAAGACAAGGCTGCCCACTCTCACCACTCTTATTCAACATAGTTTTGGAAGTTTTAGCCACAGCAATCAGAGAAGAAAAGGAAATAAAAGGAATCCAAATTGGAAAAGAAGAAGTAAAGCTGTCACTGTTTGCAGATGACATGATACTATACATAGAGAATCCTAAAGATGCTACCGAAAAACTACTAGAGCTAATCAATGAATTTGGTAAAGTAGCAGGATATAAAATTAATGTACAGAAATCTCTGGCATTCCTGTACACTAATGATGAAAAATCTGAAAATGAAATCAAGAAAACACTCCCATTTACCATCGCAACAAAAAGAATAAAATATCTAGGAATAAACCTACCTAAGGAGACAAAAGACCTGTATGCAGAAAACTATAAGACACTGATGAAAGAAATTAAAGATGATACAAATAGATGGAGAGATATACCATGCTCCTGGATTGGAAGAATCAATATTGTGAAAATGACTCTACTACCCAAAGCAATCTACAGATTCAATGCAATCCCTATCAAACTACCAATGGCATTTTTCACAGAACTAGAACAAAAAATTTCAAAATTTGTTTGGAAAAACAAAAGGCCCCGAATAGCTAAAGCAATCTTGAGAACGAAAAACGGAGCTGGAGGAATCAGGCTCCCTGACTTCAGACTATACTACAAAGCTACAGTAATTAAGACAGTCTGGTACTGGCATAAAAACAGAAAGATAGATCAGTGGATCAGGATAGAAAGCCCAGAGATAAACCCACGCACATATGGCCAACTTATCTTTGATAAAGGAGGCAGGAATGTACAGTGGAGAAAGGACAGCCTCTTCAATAAGTGGTGCTGGGAAAACTGGACAGGGACATGTAAAAGTTTGAGATTAGATCATTCCCTAGCACCATACACAAAAATAAGCTCAAAATGGATTAAAGACTTAAATGTAAGGCCAGAAACTATCAAACTCTTAGAGGAAAACATAGGTAGAACACTCTATGACATAAATCACAGCAAGATCCTTTTGGACCCACCTCCTAGAGAAATGGAAATAAAAACAAAGATAAACAAATGGGACCTAATGAAACTTCAAAGCTTTTGCACAGCAAAGGAAACCATAAAGAAGACCAAAAGACAACCCTCAGAATGGGCGAAAATATTTGCAAATGAAGCAACTGACAAAGGATTAATCTCCAAAATTTATAAACAGCTCATGCAGCTCAATAGCAAAAAAACAGACAACCCAATCCAAAAATGGGCAGAAGACTTAAATAGGCATTTCTCCAAAGAAGATATACAGACTGCCAACAAACACATGAAAGAATGCTCAACATCATTAATCATTAGAGAAATGCAAATCAAAACTACAATGAGATATCATCTCACACCAGTCAGAATGGCCATCATCAAGAAATCTAGAAACAATAAATGCTGGAGAGGGTGTGGAGAAAAGGGAACACTCTTGCACTGCTGGTGGGAATGTGAATTGGTACAGCCACTATGGAGAACAGTATGGAGGTTCCTTAAAAAACTACAAATAGAACTACCATATGACCCAGCAATCCCACTACTGGGCATATACCCTGAGAAAACCATAATTCAAAAAGAGACATGTACCAAAATGTTCATTGCAGCTCTATTCACAATAGCCCGGAGCTGGAAACAACCTAAGTGTCCATCATCGGATGAATGGATAAAGAAGATGTGGCACATATATACAATGGAATATTACTCAGCCATAAAAAGAAACGAAACTGAGCTATTTGTAATGAGGTGGATAGACCTAGAGTCTGTCATACAGAGTGAAGTTAGTCAGAAAGAGAAAGACAAATACCGTATGCTAACACATATATACGGAATTTAAAAAAAAAAAATGTCATGAAGAACCTAGGGGCAAAACGGGAATGAAGACGCAGACCTACTTGAGAATGGACTTGAGGATATGGGGAGGGGGAAGGGTGGGCTGTGACAAGGCGAAAGAGAGGCATGGATGTGTATACACTACCAAACGTAAGGTAGATAGATAGTGGGAAGCAGCCGCAGAGCACAGGGAGATCAGCTCGGTGCTTTGTGACCGCCTGGAGGGGTGGGATGGGGAGGGTGGGAGGGAGGGAGATGCATGAGGGAAGGGATGTGGGAACAGATGTATATGTATGACTGATTCACTTTGTTATAAAGCAGAAACTAATTAAAAAAATAAATAAATAAACTTAAAAAAAAAAAAAAAGAATTCAGATTTACTCTCTTAACAAGTTTTATATATAATGTATAACATTGTTAATTATATTTATCATGTTATCATTACATCCCTAGGACTTATTTATCTTACAACCAGAAGTTTGTATTTTTTGACTATCTTCATCCTATTCTCCCTCCACCTCAACCCTGCCTCTGGTTACAACAAATCTGATCTTTTTCTATGAGTTTGATTCTTGCTAGAGCAAAGGACACATGGTCTCCATCTGGCCCACAGACTTATTTTATTTTGAATCCACAGACTCAAAATATATATGAAAGTGTATTTAATCATTAAAATCCTATCTTGTAATATTACGGACTGCCTTTTAAAATCAGATAATCTGATAACAACTTGACTTATAGTTCTCCTGCATAGCAATAATCAGCAGAAAATACAGGCTGCTCCCTTCCAAAGAAAGCTTTTCTCCTCACTCTGGCACAGTACGTACTAATTTACTTTACCTGACTGATACTAGTAGTTATTGGTGTTTGTCCCTAATTTAATGTGACGAAGAGTTTTAAATTAGGGATTCATTGTTTAAGTATGAAGTTTTAGTGTGTTTATGCTATGTATCTGTGAGTGATGCAGAGAGTGGAGGTATTTTTACAGCTATTAATACTAGTATTATTAATAGATAAGGTGTTTTGAAATGATTACATATTAACAGGCATTATTCTAAACACCTTACATTTATTATCTCAGTATACTCACAGCAATATTATAGTCACAACAATTCTACAAGGTAGTGTTCTCACTTTTTAATTACAGATGTGTCGAGAACTGTGAATGTTCTCAGATTTTATCCTGCTTGCAAGCTAACAAGTTAACCTGCCACAGCCTCACAGATGATGACAGAAGACAGGAGACTCTTGGATTAGAGACAAAGGAATGTCTTGCCATTCAGCAGCTCACATACACTGCAGTTTGCGTTGATTTCCCTTCCACTCCAAGTGCCATGGCTACAATGAGGAGTGGACTAGCAGATGCTGCTGCACATAGTATGCTTTTATCATCAGAGGTTAGAGATCCCTGGTCTTTTGTAATGGACTGCAAGAAGGCTGCCCCACATTTGTCATTTGCCCTGGGGGGAGACATCATCTTTACTGAGCTGACCAATAAACCTGCAGTCTGCTGAGAGGGAGATACTGTCTCTATCTTCTAGAGCTGTTTGCTAAACAAACATTCTTTAAATGGAAGGATTGTCTTTCTATAGTGGTCTGAGATAGGAGAGATAAAAAAAGAATAATATATTGCTTTAAACCTTTTGTTTTCAAATAACATTTCAATTTTCTTATACTAAATGATAACATAAATTTGATGACAAATAATAACTAGAAACCTGCTGTAGGTAGCAGATGAAGGGAAGAACAAGGCAACTGTAAAATTTAATGGAAACTTAAACTCTGAGAATAAAATAATAAAACATTGAAACACAATTTTAAAACATCCCACATATGAAACAACCAGTAGTTTCTAAATCTTTTTGCTCCAGAGAGCTTTAAAAATCATAGTTTCTATGAGTCAACCTTAAATCTATGTATCAGAATCTTTAGGGTAGTATTAAAAATAAAGTTAAAGAAATTTAATTTTAGAAAGTTCCCCAGGAGAATCTGATGTGTATTTTTTTTGTTTGTTTGTTTGTTTTTGTTTTGCAGTATGCGGGCCTCTTACTGCTGTGGCCTCTCCCATTGCGGAGCACAGGCTCTGGACGCGCAGGCTCAGCGGTCATGGCTCACAGGCCCAGCCGCTCCGCGGCATGTGGGATCTTCCCGGACCAGGGCATGAACCCGCGTCCCCTGCATTGGCAGGCGGACTCTCAACCACTGCGCCACCAGGGAAGCCCTGATGTGTAGTCTTAAGAGAGCCTGGAGATCATGCAGCTCTGAAGATGATCTCCGAGTAGGTGAGTGAGGTTGAATCAAGGTGACTTGTGTGTCACCTCCAGGAGGCACAGTGGAAGAATGATTGTACTAAAGAAAGCATAAAACGAATACAGCTTTCTACTCTGTGAAAATAGTGTGTTAATAGTGCACTGTAAAAATGACATCAACGTAAGGGGAGCTCAAAGAATAGACTCTTCTATGTGAATTCAGAACTGAAACAATGAGTAACATGAATTTTTGGGGACTCAAGCGTTTGCTCATTCAAAAGGTGTAAGTTGTGGAAGCAGTTCACCAGGCAAATACAGGCTGATTAAATTTACCCCTTATGTTTATATATCTTCTTACTTTGTACCCATGCTCATGTGATTAATAACTAATTATCCCAGGTACTTTGCCATTAATAAGAAAGTGTCCTGGATTGAATAGGTAATCCAAGGTCCATCAGTATTTTAGATTCCTTCTTTTCTTCTTGGGTCAAGCTGCCATCCACTCATATCTGTTCCTAACACACTGATGAATCTTTCAATTTTCTTGAACAATTTGTCTATGAAGTTCACAGTTTACTTTTCCAACTTAAATCCTATAATGACCCTTGGAAATTCCAATATCCAACTGAAAGAGACATTCACACATCTGCAACTATACACCAATGGCTTGCAAACTCATAGCTCCAGACTTGTATATCCTAGCATTAAATATTAAATTCTAGTCTAACCGTTATTTCATTGCTTTAAAACCTTTCTCATCCTCACCTCATAGCAGCTGGGCAAACCATTCATATGACCACCCTCTGGATCACCTAGATGTTTTCCACCTCAGAATTTTTAATTCTAATATTCTTTATTTGCCAACAAACTCTTAACTTTCGAGATATTTATTATACTCTTTTCTTCTCTCTACTTCTCTTATTAAATTCATCTGTTTGTCCAGTCCATTATTTTACTTTTTATTAACAACCATTACTCCTTAGAATCCTTGATCTTTTCCTTTCACTATACTTGTCTAATCTCAATGTCTTTTCTTTCAAGCAAAGCAGCTATACATGCATTTAAAACATGGCCTATTCAGAAACCTGAAAATAATCAGAAAACATCGTAATTCTGAACTAATATAAGTTCATGGAATCCAATCTCAGTTGAAGACTGAATTTTCTGTTCATTATATACTTTCTACATGATCCCAAGCTTGGCTTTAACCAATTCTATATGCCCAATAACTATTCTGAGCTCCAAATCTGTATAGTCAATCATCTATTCAATATTATGTCTCTGCCTGGAGATATCAAATACACAACAAGCTCAAAATGTTCAAAAAAAGTTCATAATTCTACTTCTACCACTAATGTTTCCTATCTCAGTGAATAGCACCACCATCTATTACTTTTGTTAAGCTAGAAACTTGTATAAGTTTGGTAAGCTAGCTTGTGACATCCTGTTCTTTAGTCCATAGAACCAAAGAATTAGAAAAACTGTAGATTTACATGTTAAATTATTCCACCTTTCTGTAAGTAGTTTTAACACCCTAGTCTAAACCATTATCATCTCTCACAAGAATTGTTTCAATATCTCCTTAACCTTTCTCCCACCGTCCTCTCTTGCCTATCTCTTATCCATTTGTTCCCCTACAGCCAGAAATATACATTAAGTGCAAATCTGATTATAGTATTATTTTGCTTAAAACTAGTTAGGGTTTCCTTTTCCTTCCCTCTTTCCCTCTCTCCCTCCCTCCCTTCCTTCTTTATTTCTTTCTTCTTCAGTTACTCTTAGGATACTAGCTCAAATCATAAAAATAAGTTTAAGGTTCTGCAGGATCTAACCCAACTAACTACCACATACTTTCATACCATTCTTTGGACAATCTGCATTCCAGTCTCAGTGGTGCCCTCTCTGGATTTTTGAATGGCCACCTTCCTTTTCCCTTCAGGATTTGTATATTGGCTATTTCCTGTTCCTGAAATGTACTTCCTTCTCCTTAATTCTTCATTCCCCAACTTCACATTTTGCATAAATCCTTCATATCTAGCAAATAGCACTTCCTGAAGAAGATCCCCTATGATGACCTCTTGGAGCAAACCAGAGAATGCTGTACATCTTTTAAATAGCATTTATGAAGACATTGACAGGGAGTTCCCTGGTGGTCTAGTGGTTAGAATTCTGGGCTTTCACTGCCGTGGCCTGGGTTGAATCCCTGGTTGGGGAACTGAGATCCCACAAGCCGCGTAGCATGGCCAAAAGAAAAAAAAAAGACATTGACTATCTACCTTGCTTTTTATTCTGTCCCCAAAGTTTACCATAGTGCCTGATAGAAGTAGATGATAATTATTCGTGGAAGGAATTAAGACATCTTTCTCGGAAATTACAATGTGTTCCTACCCAACCTCCTTTTTCATTTGTATAGCAACCATTTCAAAACTTCACTACTTTCTTAAAGATCCCTTCTGTGCGAAATTTTTATCTGTCTTGGAAAATTGTCTCTTCTACTTTATAAACAAAACACAGTCCATCAGGTAAGATGTCTCTTAATTTTCCACTTTCCCTGAACACACTTCCCATTGCTGGCAAACTGGTCTCTGCCCATTACTACTATGATCTTCTCTCCTCAGTCTCATTGTACAGAGTGTCTCCATGTGATCAAGGCTAATGCTTACAGTAAAATATAATATATATTATATAATGTATATGATATTATAAAATAATGTTAGATTATATACATATATATATATATATATATATAAAATCATGTCATTTTGAATATTTAGGGCTTTATTCTATCAGCTTTTCTTTTTTTAAACCCTATTTTCAACCTCTCTTTTTTTCCTAGCTCTCTTCTTACACAATTAAAAAGAAATGTTAAGTTTATATTATCCGTCAAAAATGTTCATTGACTTTATGTTGCCTTCTATCTGCTTTGTATTGCTCCTCGTCCTCTCAGACAACACTCTTGAAATAATAGATTGCACTGACTTTCTCTACCTTTTACTTCCCATTTACTTCTCAAGTTCTATAATCTGACTTTAATGCAATCATTTCACTGAAACTGCTTTTTCTAAATTCATCAAACACTCCCAGTGTAAATCAAATAAAAAAATACTTTTCACAGGCTATCACACTTGGCCTCTCTGAGCCATTTGGCAATATGGACCTCGTTGTAATTCCTAAGAATTTCCCAGCCTGGACTCACAAGACATCATCTTACCACTCTGGCCACAACTTTGCATCTTTGTCTTCCTCAACATAACCCTTAGATCCTTTTATTCTGTTTTACTTTTTAAATTTCAGAGTATAAACTTCAACATTCTTCTCTTCTTAATTTACACATTTAATAGAATATAACTTTAATAAAAGTTATATTTAATCATAGCCTTCATCTATAGAAAAGTCAGTCAAAAATCTGTATTTCTATCCCAGATGATTTATCCTAGGTCCTAGTTATTAATTAAACTTCTTCACTTAGCTCTTGCAAAGGTATTTCAAACATTGCATGTTTAAAATGTAACATATCACATTTCCCCCTGAAACACCTACCTCTTACATTCTTTACTCTGATAAAGTGCACCAAATATCCTGGAATCCAAGCTAAAATCCTGGGAGTCATTTTGGTATTTCCTAACCTTTAACATAAAATCTTTTACCTAATCACTTACAAAATCTATCAATTTAACTGTCCCAAATCTCTTGACTTTCCCTCCTCTCCATGCCTTTGGCTCTTCTTCTCCAAGTCCTCATCTTTAATTATCTGCATTTCTTGAGTGGTTTCCTGCCTTTTCTGTTTTCCTCAATCTCCTATCCATCACACCCATCAGAGGCTTTCAAAAGCCTAATTTAAACTTTTTTCATTTTACTTGAATTATTTCTCATCACCTCCTGAATAAGCTCTAAAGTTTTAAGTGCGACCTACCAAATTTCTTATAATTTGACCCTTCCTAGCCATTAATAAGTACTTATTGAATTGGTAAATGCATGGATGAATATTTGAAGATTTATGTTTCACCACTGTTTCTTTTTTATGTTTAATTCTAGCCAGACTGAATCTGTAATGCTCTCTTTATACACTGTTGCTTCGCTATTCTTCCTTTCATCTTTTACATATCCAAATCCTAGTTGTGTTTGAAGACACATATCTTGCAGATAAAAACATTGTTGAAGGAACTGGGGAAGTCTTATTCCCCAGGTTCCCAGAGAGGGTAAAATTGCACTTGCCAGAAATGTCATAAAAGTGTCAAAATTAGAAAATTAGCTGCAGAAATAACAAAACCTAAGTTGTCATCCTGTTTATTTTATCACACTATGAAAACAGGAGTACTTTAAAACAGAAATGAAAAATGTACATGCCTCACCCTTCTCTCCTTCTAGGTTAGGTGGTCTTTCTCAGTGAAAAGTAGACCTTGTATGCTACTTATCATTACTGAATGCTTATTGTAAAATAAAGGTTTACAAATATTTAAATAAAACAAATATTTAAAGAATGAATTGATGATAAATGATATATTTGTTTCTTTTAACAGTCTGATCTCACTGGATTCACTGATATACTAGTTTTCCTACTGATCAAAATAAAGACCAGACTATGGAATTTGATTACTATTTTAAAAAGAACACAAAAAGCAAAAAAATAAAAAATAAAAAAACTAATGATGAATTGCTTAAGGAATGTGAAAACATCACCTTCACTCCATTTTATATTATTATAAAACAACTGGAATATTACATAAATGACTTATATTAACCAAATACTATGGAAGTAAAAGTTCAATTGACTAAATTTAAAAAAAATCCCATTTTTTTTAAAAAAGAAATGAATATATTTTATATGGAATTCTCTTAGAATATTAATGTTTTTCTTTTCCCAATTAAAAAATAATAATAATTGATTCCTGGCCAGTGGCAGTTTGAGAAAAGGTTTAAAAACATAGAACAGTGATGAGAAACATATACTTGCAGTATTTTACAATATCTAAACAGTTCCCACATTTATAATTATGACCCCCAGTTTATAGATTATGGATATATAGTCAAGAAGATGTTAAAGTTAATGATTCTAATAACAAAATTAAGTTGTAGTTATGCAAAGAATACAATGAGTTTTCATTGGGGGGTTCATTCTAAAGGCTTAAATTAATTCTTTACTCATTCTTTACTCAGGTAATTATGTTATGTTGTTGGTGTCTCATTGATCAAACTTAGGAAGTGATTCCCTCTAGTTTTTGAACAGCTAAACCTTCAGGTGAAATTTAAACAGAACACTTTCATTTTAAAGCCAAACTGCACTGAGAGAAGAAAGTGACAGCCTTGACCTTGGATAGACTCCAGAGATGTCTTTTATGGAAGGAAGATAAAAAAAAATTATAGCTCCATGCTGAAAATAAGATGAGGGTTCCAGGAGAATGGGGTAAGGGAGAAAGTTATTAAAAGTAGTAGGAATGATCAACAAGTGTAAGGACAGGATTTTCAGTGGAAATCTTTTATCTTGTTTTAATATTTAGTTAATAAATTGCTAACACTAGCTGTTTAGAAAAAGCCAGTAAAATAACTAATTCCAGTAATGGTTTTTCAGATTTAAAAATGATATCCCCATCAGGTTGAGGTAGGGATGTATAGAAAATAAAATATAAAATGTATCTGTTAAATTTTATGAAGAAGAATTTTATCTCAGAATATTTCAGAACAATAAGGTTTTAACCAGATCTAGTCTGTTATCTGTGTATTCCTAAAAGAATATTAACAAGACCCCTGCACATGTATAGGTGCTTCAACAAAAATATTTAGAGTTTACTTGTTATTTTTCTTGATTTGATTTTCTAAATTAACTGTTATACTATTTGGAAGGAAGTACAATGTAGTGAATAGAATTACATGTTTGTAAATTTTAGTACTAATTTGGAAACTAGCTATGCTATCATCAGTAAAATGAAAAAGTGGAAACTTTTAACCTTAAAAGGCCCTTCCAGGTTGAATAGTCAATGATTCTCAGTGGCATTGTTTGAAAGAATATGAATTCTCAAATTTTGATTCCCCTTAATTCTGTTTTACGGTATTAAGATTTTTCAGATGAATAAGGTCTTATAATATTTTAATATTTTAAAATATCTTTCCTCTACTTCCTCTTCCTAAATCATGTAATTTGGACTACATGTAAAATTAGAAACTGTCAATCAGTGTCTTACTTGTTTATAGGAAAATAATACCTATCATGGGTTATTTTGAAGAAAAAAAATGATTCAAAAGAATATGGTTTTAGGTCTGGTTAGAGCATCAGATGGTTTATGGTCATAAATAAATCTCTTTGGGATTCAATTCCCTCACCTAGAAAATGAGGGAGCAGGCAGGCTGTATGGCTCTGAATGTTGTTTCTACAATTCTATAATTCTGCTATGATTTTTAAATTTCCAAATAAATGTAAGAATTATTCAGGTATATTGTGACTGATGAACTTAGTGTGAAATAAAGCTATCATTATGTTACCTTGAGTGTCACTTAAGCAAGAATAAAGTTTTAAGTTGAATAATTTAATATGAGGTAGAAGATCATTTATATACCGCTTGCTTGTCATGACAATAATAATACAGACCTCTCATCTTACTTTTAAATCAATACCAGTGTGACTTTAAAAAAATACCTTTTTCAAAATAGGTCTGTTTCATCACATATTAAATAGTAAATTATTGAGATATTTAGAGCTTATAAAAATATGGAGTTTTAATTAAATTACTCCAATGAGTGAATAGATAAAACATTATTTTACTACAATGTCGATTGGATCTCTTAAATTTTCTTGGATTTTAAAAGATTACAAGAGTTGTTTTCTACCTATATTTCAATATATAGCCATAAACTTATCTGTATTTTAACATTTCACTGTAATTAAACTGATGCTGAATAAATACAAAAAATTATTGTGAAAATTATAATTCTCATAAGTTTGGAGAAATAAAATGACTCCTTTATATTTGTCCTTTTATTTGAATAAGCTCATTTAAACTCAAGAAAAAATCAAAAGAGATGTGGAATTATAATCATTTACATAGTAAGATAATCATGATAGTAAAATGATGAAGGAAATGCAAAATAGTATTTCACATCAATAATTTTTTGTGGGCTTCCCTGGTGGCGCAGTGATTGAGAGTCCGCCTGCCGATGCAGGGGACACGGGTTCGTGCCCCGGTCCAGGAAGATCCCACATGCTGCGGAGCAGCTGGGCCTGTGAGCCGTGGCTGCTGAGCCTACGTGTCTGGAGCCTGTGCTCTGCAACGGGAGAGGCCACAACAGTGAGAGGCCCGCATACAGCAAAAAAAAATAATAATAATAATAATAATAATTTTTTGTATAAATACTATACATACATATATTTTTTTAAAATTTCTAGGATAATATTCCCAAAATGTAACAGTTTATCTCAAGAGTATGGGATAAAGAACAATCTTTTCCTTAATTTTGCTTAACATTTTTTTAAACTAATTTATCTGTGACAAACTTGTTTAAAATGATAAATATAGAAAAATGTTTTAAAATTACTAGGAGGGAAAAATAAATTGAAATTTAACTAATCAATGAGAAGTCTGCTAAATTTTGAATGTGTTTAGGTAATTTCCCAAACATTTTATACAGTTCTTTAATTTACTGGAGGAGGTTAAATATATTTTAATTAACTGAATTTATTAATGGGTTGTTTTAAGTTAAGTGGCTTCATTAGGGTGATATATCAAAGATGAATATTAAGTTGCACTAATTAATGATAATAGAATATTTTAATATGAAAATGGTATCATTTGAAATTAATAAGCCCAAATTTTTTTTTTTTTTTTTTTTTTTTTTTTTTTTTTTTTTTGCGTTATGCGGGCCTCTCACTGTTGTGGCCTCTCCCCTTGCGGAGCGCAGGCTCCGGACGCACAGGCTCAGCGGCCATGGCTCACGGGCCTAGCCGCTCTGCGGCATGTGGGATCTTCCCAGACCGGGGCACGAACCCGTGTCCCCTGCATCGGCAGGCGGACTCTCAACCACTGCGCCACCAGGGAAGCCCAATAAGCCCAAATTTTAAAAGTGGTCAGTAGTATATAACTTTAATATATATTATAATAATACATCCCCCATATTTAGCAAATCATCCATATTGTAACCATGACAGAAAATCAGTACTTGTTTTGATGCTTAAAATAACCCTGTAAGTAAATTAATATAATCATTTTAGAGATGAAGAAATTGGAGATTAAGGTATGACTTGCATATCATGGACCTGGGATCCAAACTAGATATTTCTGCTACTGAAGAACATTTAAATGCCTGTTAATATTTGGTTAGAAAATTGATTATAAAATAACTTACTTTTGTTTAAAAAATGTTACATTTAAAAAATGTTTCTGATTTATTTGACAATTGACCTGGTTGAAATGAATCATAAGGTATTGCAATGGGACTCTGTTTTATCTTATTCACTTTAAATCACATGACAGAAATCCTTAAGTTTTAGATTTCGAAGAGGACTTATATGATGTAAAGGATGGTGTATTTACCATACATTGTAGCCTTCACCTAGCAATTGCCAGTTAATCTCACTGTTATTCACAAATGTGCAGTCATTTTAATCCTATATTTAGTTGGTTAATTTTAAGAAAAGTGTTAATAAATATTATAAAAACTAACACTATTTGCTATGAGCAAGACATTTTTCAAAGCAAATTAAGTTATAAATATATTTAATTTTAAAACTACATTATAAAGTTGATATTATTATTTTTGCACTTTTTAGATCAGGAAACGGAGGCACAGGGAGTTTAAGGAAGGTCACAAAGCTAATGCATGGAAAGATGGAAAAAAGAGCCCAGATAATATGAGTCCAGAAGCCATGATCTTCACTATTTTTCTATCACCATTTTAATTGAATCAAAATGGATGTCAAATCCCAACAGAAAACAGTATCAGAAAGTTTGTTTAAGCTGTGGATTTTGGCTACAAAGTGGGTGGTCAGAGAGACCTGGACTCATTTGAAGAATAGTGAAAAAGGACCATAAACATTAGTTTTATGGATATCACAGATGGAACTCAATATTTATTTTACCACCATAATGTGATGTTGGAAACTTTACAAGCAGGATAATGTTCAGGTATGTAAAACTTTGTAAGAGAAAATACTGGAGGGAAATGAGTGTGCAAATGGAGGTGATGGGAGAAGAGATTGGCATATGGCTGGGAAACAGTGACCAAAAGGCCAAACATTGTGGTCAGAGTGTGACAATTCATTTTTAATCTTTTAACTTTTCAGAACATTCAAACATACATGAGTTGGAAGTGTAGAATTATGTTAAGGAAATTACTGACACTATTTCAAATGGCAAAAGGATTTTTATCTACAAGTTCTGATTAAAAAATAGCAGAAACTCTACTCCTTCCTGAAATTCTGGTAGAGGACCCAAAATTGAGAAACACCTTGGAATTCACATAGCCCACTGGGGTAAAAAGAAATGAATTTACTTGCCTGAGATAACATGTCCAGAGGCTAAATCAGGAGGACAGAAAAATATCCTGCCCCCAGCAATTATTTTCACTATATCATGCTGAGTCCAGATTTGACATATTTTGTTAACCTAGTGAAGCAATAACTATACATTTAAATTGTGTTGTGTACTATTTTTAGCTTTTGGTAAAGAACCATTTCATTTTAAAATTACTTTAAAAATCCCACATTGATCAAGGAAAAATCCTACATTGATATATTACCATATTGAATAGATAAATGAGAAGTACGAATATGAAGTAGCAAAATGAAACCTCAGAACTTCCTTCTCATTTGTATATTCTTTTCTTTCAACTTGGAATTAAGATGGAATGTATCTGGATTTAACCTGTAAGACTAAGAGAAAAGTATATGGAGATTTGTTTTTGGTTTCCTAAAGCAGCATTTTGAGATACAGTGCTCAATTTCCAGCTAACTCTCAGAACTAGGGAACAGGATACCTAGAAATACCAGAAAAAATTAGACTGTCATTCTTAGTCCTTTTAAAAAAAATATTCTATATCCCACTCTGAACAAAACTTTCTGGACTGTTGGTGGTAAAATGCCAAGGAACACAAGCTGTAGAACAGGCAAACAAGTATAGTTAGAGTGAAAACAAGCTGAATTGTATTTATTTTACATATTTCCACTCTACCAACTTAACTCATTTAATAATGTACACATACTTTAAAGACATCAAAGGCAGATATATAATATTATGTATTAAAGACTGTGATTGTTCTTTCTAAAATCTTCTCTCAAGAAAATGAGTTTCTATTCTGAAAATCTATTATCTCAGGACTGAAAATTATTTGTCTATGTGACACTAAAATACCTTGAATAGAAAGTTAATAAGACATATCTGTGTCAGTATATTATTAATGTGTGGCTAGCTCACTTTTAGAGCTTTTTCCCCCTGCAACTAACATTTTCAAGGCACTTAATTCAAATAAAAGAAATAGATTGTATCCATACAAGTAGATTTGAAAATATTTCAAATGAGGAATCTGTCACTACTCAATGAATTAGATGGGTATTCTTCACACCCAGATTCTAAATGATTTTCTCTTGTGAAGTAGGTTATTTAAATTTTATATATATATATATATATATATATATATATATATATATATATATATATATATCTGTGTCTAATAACAAAGCCAGCCCTATCAAGCTTCATCATCTGCCCTCTACTGTCTAGAGTGTTTGTCTCTTTCTAAGTTTATCCTGGAAGGAAAATTACATATTAAAGTACCACTCTTTGCGAACTGCCCCTTTTCTGGCTCCAGTTCTTCTGACTAGGATAACCCTATTTACTACTGCGTTTGGCCCTTCAGGCCCGGTGCTGGTAACAGCATCTTGCTATTACGAGTTCAATTGTGCTTCTCCCTTATTAGTTTCCCAAACTCTGCCTATATTTCTGTGAAAGTGTCCTCATTAAAAACTCTTTAGCTACACCCTTTCGAGACTGCAATCAGTTCCTACTGATATCCTGAGTCACACACTATCTAAATGAGTAAAAAATAATAAACTTATAATCAATATTTAGGAAACAAGACTTCAAGGAAAAAGAAAAAAAATGCATTAAGACCATCGTAATTTACCCAGTTTAACAGACTAACCTAGAAGAGCACTATGCTTCTTTATTATGAAACTTGGGTTTTAGACATCAAAAATGGTTCAAATGCTTGTGAAAAAAATATGTTTCTCAGTGAATCTAATGCAATTCTTCATGTTAGTTCAAAGTTGCTTCCTCCTTTCCTACTTAAACTTTCACTGATCAGCGTTCTTTGCTTACTAATGGGTTACATAAAGGCCCCTGGGAATGTTTGAGTTCATCTCTTTTTTTCTAAAGTGAAAAATAACTGGTCTTAAATTAGGTATTCCCATTTATTATACTGAACACTGGACAGTATTCCCTTTACACTAATGTAATTCTTTAAACAATATTGGTGAAGAGAGTTTAATTTCTGTTCTTACTCACTTGTTAGAATTTATAGTAACTTTATTGACTATTTTATTGACTCTTTTTTAACACTATGAACACAGATTTTTATCTGTGAAACTGCTACATATCATTGGTCTTGACAGGTTTTCTGGCAATAGTTTAAACCTGTGCACCTACTGGGACAATTGTTTTTTCTTCAACATTTTTCTTAATAATTTTATAAAGACATTTCTTTAATTAAGAGTCAGTGTTATCACTGCTTCAGCATAAGCAATTCTGCTACAAAACTGTATAAATATTATGTATGTATTTGAGAAGCCATTTGGAAAAATCTGTCTCCTTGCCCTGCAATCACCCTACAGACACTTTGCATCAAGTAGCTTTTAATTTTCTGGCCACAACTTAATTTAAATGAGTACAGAAAACTAATGGGAGATTATTTGAAATCTAGAGAAATAAACCACTGTATTATTGAAGCAAGAGATGATTTAAAATATAAAAATTATCCCAGTATTTACTGCAATTCCACGAACTTATATTTAATAGATTGTATTAGACCCTTCTCAGAAGTCACGCTTTGTGGCATTTGCTCTTATTTACTGTCCTGGCAGAAAGTTCCGGCTGAAGTCAAGGTCACCTTCTATCCCAAAGTTGGTATAATTAGTATCAATTCAGTGTTTCGACAAGCTTACACAGGAGGTTATTAACTATGTTTCATGTGGAGTGTCAAAGAAGCAAGGGCAGTGCTGGCAATCTTTTCAGCTTCAAAGGCACAGCACATAAATTTAATTCATTGGTTAGTAAGAAAGATACAACCAGTTTATTAATGATTTTTTAAAATAATTTCAGAGATGTTCTGGAAATACATTTATTCATATATGTAGGCCAAGGTTTTAAAATATAAAGCAGATTATCCTCCTAATAATAAGTAACTCATTTATTCTTAATATTTTTTAAGTGATGTGCTTTCTGGAATATAATAATTACAGAAATTTTTAAATTAATATTTATATGTGTATGCATATTATATAAAATGAATTCAAGAAAATGGCACATAGTCTACCAGGGAACATTTTCTTTTCTTTCTTAGAAGTTGTTTTGCAGGAAATGTATATATTATTAGATTATATTAAATCTAGAATTATCATAAAATCAATTAAGACACATTTATACAAGTAGAAACAATATTAGTAGAACTGTTTACTTAAAAGAAATATAAACTAATGGAACAAGATTTCTGTTTAAATTTATCTACGCCAAAGAAATAAATAAGCTTAAAATTAAACTCCTAAAAATGTTTGATGTCTTAAATTGCACAAGCCACAAGAATGCCCTTAGAAAATAGAATAGAGCATAAATGTTCTGCTTCCCTTAATAGGTGGCATGGGAAAGAAAATATGAATACCGGTTATCTTCAAATATTTCCTAAATGCCATAAAGAAATAAGTAAATATTTAAAGATTTTCAAACTTTGCCAGAATTCACCTTCATACAAGTCAGAGGAAAACACTCCACTTGGCTTCAGAAATGGTTATACATAACAAGTGATTCTTATTCCAAATAAGATCTACTAAATTGAAAGAATAACTTTAGCACCCTATGCTATCTTGGAATAACCTAATCTGAAACATTGCCTTTATTCCAATGTGTGGGTCTATAGCTGAGTAAGAGACCAGGACCCCCAGTCAGTACTCCCACCCATGTCTGGCCTGTAGCCACTCCCTTCAGCATTAATAATATGGTACTTTTAGCAAGGTTGAGAGGGAGCATACATCATGCTTATTCTTTCCAAGTGAGAAGCATTTTTAATATCTTGTTTCCATTATGAACTATGTTTCATGTATTTAATTTCGAAACAGAGTCAACTTTATATAGTAATTATGGTTTTTAAAAAGACTAGTGGAAATTTAGCTATACTCACAGCCTAAATGTAGAAACCTATCTTTTTGCAGATAAGCAGGTCCCTCTATATGGATCATTCTGGAGACTGATATATATTACTTAATTTTTGTCAAGTGAAAAAAAGCCCAACGTATTGACACTTAATTTTTAAAAGCTCACAGCACCATGCAAATTGTGTTTTATTGCCATCAATAAAATCAGAGGGCTTCCCTGGTGGCGCAGTGGTTGAGAGTCTGCCTGCCAATGCAGGGGACAGGGGTTCGAGCCCTGGTCTGGGAGGATCCCGCATGCCGCGGAGCGACTAGCCCCGTGAGCCACAAATACTGAGCCTGTGCGTCTGGAGCCTGTGCTCCGCAACGGGAGGCCGCGATAGTGAGAGGCCCGAGGCCGCGATAGTGAGAGGCCCGAGGCCGCGATAGTGAGAGGCCCGTGCACCGCGATGAGGAGTGGCCCCCACTTGCCGCAACTAGAGAAAGCCCTCGCACAGAAACGAAGAGCCAACACAGCCATAAATAAATAAATAAAATTTAAAAAAAAATAAAATAAAATAAAAATAAAATCAGAAACATTTTTAATAGCTAAACACTCATAATACAAGCTCATAAACAACTTCTTGATTTGCACACTTTGGGATTTAACTCTGTCAAGATGATATATTTTACCATTGCAAATGCTCTATTTGAATGCATTTATTATGACTAACTCAGAGCTATAATGATTTTACTCCATTCATTTTTTCTCAGTGCTGCTGTTTTCTTTTATTCTGATAAAACGTTTCTTTATCTCTATGTATTCTATTTTTTAAGTATCTGTGCCCAAAAGGAGAGGAGGGCACACATTAATGAAACCAAATAAAAATAAAATACAGACTAGATTTTCTTTGACATAAAGGAAATAGAGCTTAGAAGCACAGGTCGGATCATTATTGCTTTTTAACCTGATTTAATTAAATAGATGTTTCGGACAGTGGTTTGATGTGCTCATGTATGCATTTTGTGTTTAAGTTAGCATATTGTATTTTGCAGCCAGAGAAATGAAACAACAATTGAAGTAAAGGAATCTGCATACGAAAATATTATTTCATAAACAACATTCTAGGCAACTGCAGTTCATTAAAAATGCCCACATTAAATATGAGGAGAATGTTACAATTCATCTCAATTTCTCTATACTGGCACAAAGTAAGTACTTTGGCAATTTATTTTCATTTGATATAGCTTAATTTTGTGTATATGATTTTTTTCTACAAGTCACTAAGATTGCTTCAAGGAATCTTTAGAGAAGGGAGATCTTTCAAACAGTAATATTTTGGGATTATACTTAATGATCAACCATGTCCCTAAATTCATATACATTTAAATAGTTAAATTTTATGATTCACATGATTTTAAAGTTACAGTGGGCCTTTAATTCTAGACTGGATCTATACTCATTGTAGATGTATGCTAAAATTCATTCTATTCTACATGAATAATTTAAAATATTTTACTTAATATTGCATTTTTAGACATAATAACTAAATTAATGTGTAATTTAATTGTGAATAATGGACATTAAGTTTGTGCTTGACATTAAACTTTTGATTGCAGAGCATGCATTTCAAAAAGACATCCACCTTGAATAAACATATTGCCAGCTGTAGCAAAACAACCAGTTAAGGAACTAGGCTGCCCGACCCGTGAAGTTCTTTTTGTCAGAAAGCCCTGGGTAACCTAGATAACTGATCACCTTGGGTAACCTGGTTTCTCCCTTCCTGTGCCCTAATTCTTGTTCTTATGCTTTAAATTAACCAATAAAGGGTGAACCCACAAAACTCTAGACACCCCACCTTTGAACCCTAATAAAGGCAGGGCCCAGGTCTGTGCGCTCTCTTTCTCTTTTTACCAGTGACCTCACTATGTGGCCCTCCAGAATCTCTGAGTAATAATTTTGTTCCTCAAAGCTCCCTACTGGTTTCTTACTGAAGTACAGTCTGCGATCATATTAAGAACAAGGGCTGGTCCAACCTCAACATTTGGCCCTGGTGGAGGAAATGTCTGTGAGAGCTCCTAAAAGCAATAGGAGCTGAGGCAAGTGCCTCAAGCATTCCTAGCAAAAAGCATCACTATCAATAGGCTGGGACCAACACAACAGTACCCATCTCTAAATTTTGTGAGATTGGTCATTATTATTCTGGTTGTAGATAATTTGATAATGGTTGATTTCTTAAATTTAAAAAATATGTCTTTTGTTTTTGTTTTGCAGTGCCATTGTGAAATATGGTACCATTGCAATTACCTCATTATAGTTAATAAATTGGTTCATATTACTAGACAAATACTATGATTTTATTAACAAAAATCATTTCACCATTTTAAAGTCTGATGTAAAACTAAATCAATACTTGAATAAATAATTCATTTGGATTTTTACATGGATTGTACAATTTCATCATCACTTTTAGGATTTATTTTTTCCTATCTGATATACTGAAATGCATGAAGTATTTGAACAGACCCTTAGTATTAGGACAGGGAGTATATCAGATATTTCACATCTTCTCTCCATATATGTCATTTCATTTCTATACTTGTAGTGCAATTACAGTCTTACAGAGGCAGAGACAGATAATAATTAGGCATTTAGGAGTTTTTCTGTGTTGGTAAGTACAAAAGATTCAGTTGTGAATTCTAATTTTAAAAATCATGATAAATAGACATAATCACTGATATATTTCACTGTGTCTCATATGTTTCTTGACTTTTCAATACCTTTATATCATGATCTGTAAATGAGGGTGCTTACTGTTAAAGATTCTTAGATTATGAGATAGTTTATATAAAATTAAAATTATACATTATGAAAAAAAATTTTTTAAATGTTTTCAAATTAACGATACCATACAAAAATAATATCAATAATAGAAATCACATCAGGTCATTTGGAAGCATTTTATAAATTATCATATTTAACTCATTAAAGTTTATCTCATTAAAACTTTATTACAGTGACCTAAAAAAAAAACCCCAAATTTATAAGAGTATATATAGATATAGATATATAGATATAGATATACAAATATATATCTTTTGAATTAGTTGATAGGATTAATCAGGCCACTAGCCTTAAAAACTTGCAATTTCTATAAGCAGAAAATTAAAATGTGTTGTAGCAGTGATGCTTTGTAATGCAAATATTTAAGAGATCTATAAAATGTTCAGGTTTTAGGTATATGATAAATAAATAAGAATCCTATAAAATTCATAGAACACTTATAAGTTGTTGTTATAGTCAAGGATAGATAAGTAAGTTTCGTATGTTCTAGTGCCATTTTAATATTTAATTTTTTCACATAATCAATTAAAAATAGGTTTGAAATTAAAATGTAATCAGTGCACTAACACCAAAGAATTTTGTCAGAATTAAAACTAGAATCACTATAGGAAAAATATACCATTTCAGATGCAACTACATGTGAACACACTTGTTTTACTTAAAAGAACTAAGCAATCATTGTCAAACATTGAGCGCTGATTATGTTACCAGAACTCTAGACATTATCCAATCCTCAAGGCAACCTGAGAATTAAGTGTTTCTCATTTTTCTGACGAAAATGCTGATGCTAAATTTGGTTCATCGTCTAAGAACAAAGAATTTGTAAACAGAAGAACTGAAACTCACACCTAAAGATATCTCTCAGGCTCACTTATTCTCTGTCTTTCCCATGACTGTTCAAGTTTGTCCCTTCTCTGTGTTATAGCACCGTTTTTTGTAACAAGGTACTGCTAATTGCCCGCTTTTCTTCCATATGGTTGAAGCTCCTCTTCCTGCAAACAGGGATGCATTTCAAGTACAAATTGAAGAGATGTACAAATTCTCAAGGTTATGACTAACAATTTGAGTAGTTTCTTTTGGTCTATTTTATCTTGATTTTTAATATAGCAACAGCTATGATTCTTTATTTTTAATTGCATGTTTACCATATCTTAGGATAGAAATCTCAGCAATGACGGGAGTGGTGAAAGAGTGTAAATGGAGATATGAAGAGTGATTCATTTGTGGTCATTTATTAAATAAGTATGTATATAGTGAGATAAATGTTACAGTTTATAAAATTTGAAGAAATGCCATTTAAACCTAATAAAATTAAATATAGTTAGCTTAGTAATTTAGATTACTGAATGAGAGAAAGGGATGAAGACAGTAAACAAAAAAAATTGGCAAGCTGAAAATATTTTGTTCCTAGCTTTTCTTAGGCAACATATTCTTATTATATCTTTTAAACTATAATTTGGAAACATCTTTCACTAATTTATAGATAAATGAATTCCACTTAAAATATAATTGCACCTGAAACCTCTAATTTAATAGTTAATGCACAGCTAAGTGAATATCATATAAATTAAAAGGAATAGAGTACAAAAATTATAAACTATTTATTTATTGACTGAATCCCCACCTCCCTCAAGTATGGACTAGAACATTAATCATGCAGGTGAGCTTGGTGACCTTCTTCAATTCCCAGTTGTTCGTTGAAGGTAGGAGGGAAAAATAGACATTACACTAACATTCAATGCTGGTGCTAATATTTTTTCTATATAAAGCAGATGTTATGAATTGCCTAACTCATAAAATAGGTTTTGTTTTCACATATCTTGGTGCCATTTGAAAAATAATATATTGCAACTGTTAAGTAAAAAAAGAGGGAATGGGGGGTATGTGTGTGTGTGTGTCTTCTTTGGGGTTTATTTATTTGTGTGTTCCTTTGAAGGAAAAATAAATTTTTCCAGGGCTTTTGAATTCCATGGTGTAAAGTTCACAAAACATCTTAGGAAACCTTTAAAAAATGAATTTCCTTGAAAAAGTTGAAAATTGATTTCGTTTTAGCAGGCTGGTTAAAATGGAACAGGTAAGAGTCACTTAAGATGCATGTGAACAAATATAAAATATTTGTTAAACACTTCACTTTGAAATAAAATATTTTCTATTATTTTAGCCTAATATATATATATATATATATATATATATATATATATATACTCACAAAGAATATGAATACTTTTCATTAATTAAGTATAGACACTGAATATTTGGGGGAAATGCATCAATTTAATTGCTAGCAATTTCAGATACAATATGTTTAATCCCCATAATTTTAGGACCTGGCATAGTGCCATTTATATAAACAGCAGGTACTTGATAAATATTTATTGAAGAAGAAATGAACTAGGATTTTTTTTTGTTATAATTAGGTCTTTTAAAAAAAGTTAAGTCAATATATATCTCTATCCTTTTCCAACAAAGTGATTTGCTTGTACAGTCAGAACTTAACAATATCATAGAGATTTTGTTGGTAAGCAGTAAATTGCATTTCATTTGAATTACTGTTTGTAAAAAAAATCTTTAGAAAAACAATAAATTAAAGCAAAGTAGAAAACTTTAGATATCTTACATTTCATATAACATCATAAAGTATTTTTTAACTTTTTCTTCATTTTTATTATTTTTCTACTCATTTTTGTATAAATTGTTATAAGAATGATCTTTAAACTCTTCTACTTACAGATTTAGCTCAAATACAGTTTTTTTTAGCAATACTAGGTATTTTGAGAAATTCTTATTGTTACAATCATCAAGCTTTAGCTATCAATCTTGTACACTGTATAACAGAATTGACCAATTATAATTTTTAATTATTAAAAATTAACAATTATAAGATACTAAAAAATTTTTCTGGAACAAGAGAAAAAGTAATATAGTAACTATAAAGTAAAAGCTAGCAGCAACTCAATATAATATTGAGAATTACTAAAAATTCTAAGAAACACAGTCTAATTGAACAGTCTTTATAAGTGAAGGAAAATAATGTTAAGTCTATTCTTGACAAAACTTTACATATATATTATTTTAAAGTCCTCATGATTTCAAATTACATTGTTACATTTAACACATATTAGGACAGCCAACATGACATAAAACATGTATATGAGTAAATGACAGACTTAAATAGGACAAATTGTCTCTGAACATTGCTTATGCAGAAATAAAGTTTAAAATGTGTATTTCTCTAATGTGCTCAAACAACTTTTTATTTTTTCATCATCTACTAACCACTTAAAGACTACTCAGAAATGCTTTTTTTATATTTCTGAACTATGACATAATAATTATTTTTGCCCTTAAGGATTACTTCATTATCTTTTAGGTTGCTCTGTTTGAGACAAACATACTTATTAGTAAACTGATGCCAGAAATTACTCATGGAGCCAACCATCAATTCCTGTCATCCTGGACAAGTCTAGAATATTTGCTTTCAGAACATTGTGTTAGTAGAATAAGTAGCTCCACTCAGCAAATCACTTCAGGCTGACATATTGAATATTTACCTAAAAGTTCTATGTGGCAAATAGTTTATAATGACCCCTGGATTATACCAATTTTACAACAAATTCAACACTGCAGGCATTTTAATCTAGTTGCAGAGGAATAACAAATCATTAACATTAAACTAGGGTCTTAAAAAAGCAAACATTACCTCTGCATTTTTGAACATCTTGTTTCTTTGCATTTATAGGGTAAGGAAAAAAAATAAAAACAGTGTCCCATGTTCACATTTTAAACTCTCAATGTTGCAGAGCTCCATATATTCTCAACCTATATTCTGAAACATTTTCATAAGAGTCATAATTGACACTAAGAAAAATTAAAATGTACTATCTTGTCTCATATTTTATTCCAACAACCCTAACTGATAGTAACTGAGGTGACTTAATTACTTCTTAGAAGTAAGTAAAATTGGATCTCTACTCCTCTACTCTTTATAAAACCTTTAAAAGCTCTATTTAATGTGTTTCCCAGGCCATAACAAAGAAGCATACTGTACCTCGTATGTTGCTGGATGTTGCAGATGTGGTTTGGCTGGCTGTTATGGCTACAGTGGTTGTGACTGTTGCAGTGGTAAGGGAGGGGATGATAGTAGTGGGAAGCAAAGTGTTGGGAACATCTGGTGAGTGGAAAAAAAATATAAAACAAAATCATATCATGCAAACAAAAGAGAAACACAAATGATTCAAATTACAAATACATATATCTTATTTGGGTTTAACTTTTAACAGGCTTAAACAGATATCAGGTACAAAGCTGGCGGTACCACGCAGTTCTTGTCATTTTGTTTTTCGTTGATTTTTCATGCTCCTACACAAAGTAAAAACTTGGAGCAATGTTTGATTATAAGCAGATTGCCTGCAATATTTAGAGTAAAACTTAAAATGACAAGAATTCATTCGTTCGCTGAGTCGTTTAAAAAGTTTGACATGCAGTAGCAAAATACAGAGGTAAAACAGAAACTGACATGCTTTGTCAAAGAAGTAAACAAAGAAATAACACAACAGAAAATAAACACAAATAACACCACCATATAAGATTAAAGAAATGTTAACGATGGATGAATATATGCATGTTAAATACTCTGATTTTTTTTAGGCAAACAATGATAGGAAATAGGATGAAAGCAATCTTTAGATACAAACAAAAAAGAAGCCAATTGTTACTATTATTATTACCATTATTTTGCTTTTCCTTTTCTCACAAACGGTGTTAATGTACAGTTTAGAATCTTATAATTCTTACCCTGATTAGCTGGTAACGCCTTCTAACAATTTTGCAGTACCTAGGAGTCTTTAACAAGTATTGGGTCAACTAGCATGGAACTCAATATTCTGAACTGTTTATGACTTATTTTATTTGGCATACCTAGGAGAAGTTATTGAACATATATCTGAACCATAACATTCAACCCCTAATCAGTCGAAGTTGGCAAAAGTTGACAGTGGATTCAAATACAGAGAACATAAAAAAGAGAATAGCTTAGAGTTTAACATCAAAATCTTCCTTCCTTTCACTCAAAAGCAGCTAAAACTTTGAAAAGCAACATAGAGAACACTGAAACAATATAGCCAGTGTCAAGCAATGAGAACTTCAGTAAGATTCTCAGAGTCAAATCTTGTCTCAAGTGGATAGGCATATAATTTACACAGTGAGGAAATTAGAAGCAGTTCACAAATTACCCGTAATTACTGTGCTGGGGTTTGATTTCACATGTTTGCTACACAGCTCCTATATATTCAGAGTGTTTGACAGATTATTTTGCTATTAAAAAGCTTCCTGTCATTCTCTCAGTTAAAGTCTCTGAGTCACACCAAATTTTTTCTAGTTCCTTACTTCTGATAAATAGCCCTACTCAATCCTCAGACTTTAACCTGCTGAATTCTCTATGTTGGAGACATCAGAAAACAGCATGAGATCACTCTCTTATCGTTGGTATTTATGTTTACACCTGTTTCCTGGCCAGTCACATTAAGAAAACAACCTTCTGAAAACCCAATTGTGCTACATTAATCACTAGAGAAAATGGGTATTGCCTGGAGTGCGATTACCATGATCATAAAGTAGAACCGACTTCAACAACATTATAAATGAATAAATATTATGTATATGTGCACATATGCTTCTTGTTTACTAATTTCTATAATAACTTCTTATTTTCATTGTAAGTTTTCCTGAATAGTTTAGGCAGGCTGGAGGTAAATGAAAGACATTTTCTAAATTTAAAAAAAGTAATTTTAATTTTCACGCATTTCCAAAATAGAAAATAATACATTCTTTGTCTGTTAGCAAAATCATTTGCTCATTAGGATCTCAAAATATATGCAAAGGGAAATATCTTCCGGGGCTAACAAATATAAGAATATGCAATAATATTAGTCCTTTAAAACTCCATGGAAAGAACCCAAGATTACCAAACCTATCACAGATTATAAAATATTACATTATTTGCTATCAGACAATGGGTTAGAATAAAATTTCATTGTATCTGAAAAGCAGTGTTTCAAAACCAGCTATATTATTTGATTCTGGAGTGCAAATAACAGACTTTGGTGTTTCTATTTTTTTTTAAGCCAAAAAAACCCATATTGTTTGGATTTTTTTCCTTACTTCATATAAACAAAATGGGTAATAATTAACTCTGATTTGTTTTGGAGATAGTCTATATATTTTCATAAGCATTCTTATATAAACCAACAATATCCTATTTCCCATATGAAGATGCATGATATATAGGGTTTTGTCCCCCAGGCTAATACTCAAAAAACATTTAAAAAATGGGTAGTTTTAATAATTGTCAATCCACTTTAAGAGAAACGTCCTAGAATCTTCTACAGGGTCCAGATAGATGAGATAACACCACTAACCATTACTGACTCATAGTCTGGCTCCTGCTTACCTGCTCATCATTCTCATCTTCTCCCCTTGACTTCATATGTACCTAAAACCAAACTGGCTAAAAGAAATTTGATGGAAAGAACCTTGGCCGATATGACAATTGGGTCAAGAAAATGACCTGTCAAATAACAAATCTGTCCCAGTCACTGCTACATATTTTTAATCACTAATAACATTATTTCATCCTACATGTTCTGAAACATTTTAAACTCTTTCATTTTTGTGAAAATTTTGAGGGTTTCATCATTCTGTTCTTTCTTTTTATCACACATTCATGTCCATCCAATTATTTCAACTCTATTGTGAAATAGCAAAAGTTGAAATAATCTTAACATTCAATACCAGGAGATTAATCAGAATCAACTACAACTCAACAATGTAAGATTAGTTGGAATTAGTTGGAATTCTCAGAAAGACCAAGGAAATTGTGTGATATTTCTCTTACCTAAACTTTCTATTGTCTGATTTTATTGTTGTCAGTCTCCTCACTTGGCAATTAATCTTTGAATAGAACTCTGCCTACTTTATTGTTGGTACCCTAGCACAATTTAGAAGGTCAATAAAAGTTTACTAAATGAATTTGTTCATAGCATTATAAAAATAAAACATATTTTAGGGGATCTAGATAAGTTCACTTTTTTGACAGGTCAACTAGTCAATATAGAACTAAAATATTTCATTACTTCTGCTCAAAAAAATATTCTTCTCTGTGTTTAATACATACAGACAATTTTTATTTTCTGAAGGATACATTTTCAAGATTACAACCTAAAAATTATTTCTTTAATAAATTTCCTTGCTAACAAAATGAATCTTTGCCTACATATCCTGCAACTTTGAAAGCTGTGTGAGCCTGACCTGAGATTCATGTATTCCACACCACCTTATGAACTCTCTCCAGTTTCAACTGATTTGAGACGTTCCAAGAAAGTATGTAAGACCAGGAGGGCTCACTAAGTAACTCTCATTGTGATCAGTGGTGAATGATCTCAACAAATTTCTGAGTTGTCTATTATTATCCCCACTTAATGTATGAAAGAACTTTGATATAGAGTTTCCTCATCTTGAAAATTACACACATATGTATATATATGTATAAATATGTTATATTATAGAGAATATTTTCTTAAACCTAAGTATAATGGAGGAAGAAATTTCTCTAACACTCACATCTTAAGATCATTTATTTTTTCTGTCTGATTGTAACTCTTGTCAAGGCAGAAATTAGTAAAATTCTGAGCTGTCTTCCTAAGTCCAAACACCCACCTCTCTAGTTTTTATCCTACAACTGAGTGGCAACATTTGGAAACATTCATCAATTATTTTAAAGGTCCTGGTTTGATGCATTCACTTTTGGCCTTTTATTTAAACATTGATTGTGAGAAGGAAGCTACATTTTCATAAGGAAATACGAAATTGAAAACATGAGTAATAATAATTTGCCTTAGTTTTAAGGTATCTAAAATCCTGTACCTTTTAAAAAACATTATGTTGTTACTACAAAGAATACTCAATTACATATAGTACAGGATAGAAATTGCAGGTCATTTTGTCCCCTAAGACACATCCATTTTTATCTCTCCAAAGAATAAAAATACATTGATTCATATGCAGAAGAATTACAAACATGCACACACATAATAAAAGTAAGTTACTCCTGGTTCAACATTAATTTACTAATTCTGTTTATAAAGCCACATAATCTTCAATCACATTAATATTATAAGTAATTTGCTGAATATGACTTAAATTTAGAAGATTTTAATATATGTCTTACATGTTTACATCCTATGATATAAATGGACACTAAGATAACTATAAATAAAAAATAGAAAAATTAATGGTATGCAATTTATGAATATTAAAATTCAGGAATGATAACTGTCTAATAGGTCAGCCAATTTACTAAATGATATTTCATCTCTGTTTTCCACAGTACAAATATGGGCTCAAATTTTTATTGTCAGTTTCCTTGAAGAGCATGTTAATTTAATCAAATGCTGTTGAATTTGCCTGGAAAAAAAATGGTTAAAATAAAAAGTTCAGCATTTACAATTTACAAAAGAAATTTACTGTATTATATATTTTCTAGATGTTAAAGTATAAATAATGAAGTTAGTAATTGATAAAATATGCAGTGCATAAAAAAGGTATCTTGAGAAGTGCACAAAGGGAAAATAGCTAGATTTTATTTTTTAATTTTAGTTTAGATCTCATCAGATAAATTAGCAAATATAGATAAATTATTCAGATATAATTTAAATCGAAACAAGAGAAATTTCAATAAAGTTCTTCAAAATCAGAAATAAAAGCATATTCTAGTTAATAAGAAATTTGTTTGAATATGATATAAAAATATTTTCAAGTTGTTACAAATTTTTATCAATATATACAATATATACAAATGTGTAACACCAGATTCTCTGAAATTGTGATTGTGTTTAAAATCTTTGCCTAGCACATTAAATCTTAAGGGACTACTTATTTACTATATACTAAAATGGATAAATCTTTCAAAAACAGCTTCATGATTTAAGTAAGATATTAAAATTAATTCATAGAGTTCTATGACTCACTATATAAAACTTTATAGTTTAGTGAAAACTATAGTATCCATAGTAAAATCAGGGATGTCCTTTAAAGGAAAAATTTGAGCATTATTATTGATAGTACACTGAGAAAAATAAAGGTCCCAGGCATGAAAATATTTGCTTATAGTTTTACCTACACATAAGATGTGAATTAAAATAAATTACAGTTTTCATTTTGTTTGTAACATATATGAAGTGCTATTCTGACATAAAAGGAAAATTCAGGAGTACTTCAATGATGTCAGACAGAACCCCAAATCTAGTCAATTGCACAATTGCATATTAGTGCAGACAAAGACTAAGTAGGCTGCAAAAGTTACTCATGTGAGTGAATGTTGGGTTACAAATAAATGCAGTGTAAATACTGTGGGTTACTTCTGTAAGAACCTATTCACTTGCAGAAACACAATTGTAGCTCACACAACAAAGCTGTTGAATCAGGAAACTAAACTCTTTGTGTCCGGAGACCATGGCTAAACTTTGCTATGATAAATTCATCAGTCCACCATGTGTCCTGCTTAACCTACATGACTCTGATGTGAACTCCAAACTGCACCCACCATTGTCTTGAGATACCTCAATGTTATGGTTTTCTGGAACAACATGGGCTAGAGGTCTTCAGAGCATATAAATGCCTGGCTTCTTTTCTTTATTTCTTATAGTACCAAGTTAACATAAACAGAAAAACAAAGCCTGGAGCACAAGACCTCTTCCCTGACACAAGTGCTTTCCCCAAGTTCTAGACTCAGCTCTTTCTGTTCTCTTTGCTGCCATGTTCTCAGAGCCACATACTGTTTCACAACATTAGTTTTCTCTTTCTTGTCTATCTTTCAAGTCCAGTTTAAATACTATCTCATTTGTAAAGCATCCCCCAATTCTGTAGACTTAATACCTTCCCTCAGTGTGCTTTCAAGAACTTTGCACACACCTCTACACATGTTTATTATACATTATATGACCATGACATGTATATTTATGTACCTATCTTTCCAATAAACTGTAAGCTCAGTCTTTATAAATCAACTTGTCTTTGTTTTTAAAAATATAATTTTGACTTGGGACAAATTTACTGTGACCCAACCCCTCAGTATCACCCAATCTCATCTTAGAATAGTCTCCCTTTTCTTGATGTACCTAGTGAAACACCACTCTCAAGTTTCAGCCTGATTCCTACCTGCTCTGTGAAGACTTCCTTGACCAAATAAAACCCAACTGATTTCCCTTCTCTGAATACTTTTTATGCTTTCTGAGTTTACCTCTGCTTCCCTCATTTTGTTATCTATACCCCTCTGCCATGACAAAGATGTTTACATTCATGACACACCACTATGAACACACCCAGGGTTATGTGTCTCTCACTAGCTACATAGCTCTCTCTCTCCTTCCCTACTTATCAAAATACATGTGTAGCACTATGGTAACATTTAAAAATTTTCTCTAATTAACATAATCAATTAATACACTCAACTATTCTAACTTTTATTAATAATAAAGTTCACCATAAACAGAATACATATCAGAGTTCTTCATGAAATTAGTGGTTGAAAACCGGGAGGCTATCACTTTCACTTGGCACTTAATGATTACTAGTGTTTTCTTTTTCTTTTTTTTTTTAATGAACCAATAAGATGATAAGCTAACAGAAGAATTAGACATCAACTCCATGGTATATTTCTGTGCTTCCTTAGGGTACCTAGCTCTATGCTTTGAATTTGACTGGTGCTTTATAAATAATGCATCTTTTGGTGGTAATAGCAATGTTGTCAATAGATAGGAAATGGTATCACTTTTAATAACATGAGACAGTAACTGAACCTTACACATGGTTAATCTCTGTAAAAGACTGTCCTCTCTCCTCCTTTTACCATTTATGAAGTAATTTTTAGGAATTCCTGCTAAGAGTCTTCAAGTCTAAAAAATTATTTAAAAAATTAAAATGCAGCATACTGAAGAATCTTATATTCCAAATGCAGTCTTTCAATGTTTTTAAAAGTGTTAGATCTCTAAATCACAATATCCAATTCAAAATAATAGAAAAGGGGCCCTTTTTTTTCACATCCTAATGAAGGAATTCGAAAAATGCAACCACGTTTTGTTATTGGAGCTTATTAGAGCACAACAGATTCTGTATAACCTTGTCAAAATGAAATCAGTTCCAACAAGCACTGTATACAATAAACTGAAGAGTGGTACAGCACCTTTTTTCCAATAACGAGCTTTTCAGGTTAAAGGTATGTTCTGTTCTCTACAAATTCAGTGTACAATAATTTCTAACTTGTCAACCTCTTTTGTTTTGTGGCAGTTTCTCTTTTTAAAAATTGCATTCTGGCCCATTCAGAATGGATTTTCAGAGCAAAATTAAGTCTAAAGAGTGCCAGAAGCCCAAGCTGTTTGTTTCTCTCTAAGTACTAGTGTTTAATCGGGAGAAAAACTGCTACCATTTAGTTTGGACTCCATATGTCTACTTCCTTTCTGCTTTATGTCACTAACTCCCCTGGGTGGTCCCAGGATAATCAAGAGTGAATTCAAACCAAGGATTATTAGTGGAGATATAGAAGATTATTAGTGGAATATTATTAGTCAGAACTCGATGTATACTAGAAGTATTAAGGTAAGAAGTGTCTTTTTGAAAGAAGTTATTCTCATATCTTAATTCTAAAAATAACAGGCATCCTTAACTTTACTGACAATTGCTCTGCCATTGGAAGCAATTGTAAGAGGAAAAGTTTACTGTATTTGCTTTTTTGCCTGTGCAGAGAAGGACATTTATCTGTTCCCATTATATTCAGCTACATGTAGCAGCCTATTTGGGTTATAGCATAAGAATGGATAGCAGTACCAAGGCTCTTACTTAAATGACAGCCACCAGGTTGACAAGGCCTCAACTAGCCAGAGCATGCCCCTTCTTCCAGAGCTGTATGGTAACCTCGTCTGCTTCATAAAAAGGAGCCCATTTAAAAATTAGATTTGAATGCATCCCTTTTCATTCCTCTGATAGCTTCAACTGGCTTCACATACTAAATGGAATCCTCATTCAATAAAAAAAAGCTGTTCTTAAAAAAAGAAAAATAAAAAGTACTGCAATTTTAAATTGTAGGTGGTAACCAAAAGTCATACGTAATTACAAGAAAAGTTGATGAATAAAATCAGTTTGTCATTTGAAAAAAAAATGTATGCATTTTTTTTTCTTTTAAAATACTCTTTTACATTCCAAACTGACAAAGGAAAGTGAAATTTAAAGTGGGAAAAAAATGCCCTTGAAGTGGATGATTCCATACCATTTAGCTCCACCTACTTCCATACTGGGAGTTCTTTCCTAAAAGTGCTTTACCAAAAAGTAAATCAGATGATTTGATCAAACACTTTAAGTTCTGTGAGGATGACAGTTTCCTTTGAGAGAATAGTACTGTCACCCATTAGAAGAGAAACTTAAATCAAATATAAATATACACAAGGGGAAGTATGATATAGTAGAAAATTACTGATAGAAAAATCTGGATATTTGATTTTTCATTTAGGATCTGTGATAAAATAACTGAGAGACATTTTGCCTATAATTTGATCCCTCTGAATCTATGCTTCTTCATCTAAAAAAAACAGAGTTTAGACCTGGTCATTTATGCATAAATGATTCTTCTTACTTAATACACAAATTCCATAAAACAGTAACAGTGGGTTCTGGAATCCTGAACTAAATATCCTTAAGGCTTAACTAAACTGTTCTACTGTGCTGTGTTACCAATTTGCATAAGTTAAAAAATGCTGTCATTAAATTGGAAGTTATTACACAGCACTAATTCCAGTGAATTCTAATTTTCACATATATGTTTGTTGTCTGATCGATTTTTAAAGGTAGTAAAATGCATTCAAATAGAATACTTAATATTGCAATATAAAAGCTTATTTAAATGAAAATTAAAGGAGAACTTGGGAGGGTTTCAAAAATATTATTATAAACTTGCTATCCTGTAACTTAAAACCAACAAGGGCTATTTGTAGATACTTTTTGTGCAAGCATATTAATAAATAGAGTCTCTTGGATCTATCCACAACAGATAATCCCTAATAAACATTAAGAATAATGTTAAGCAGAATTGTGAAGAAATGCCTATTAAGCTCCACTTTCAATATGCCCTCCTATCACCTGTAACCCTAGAATTCAGAGTTCTCATGCAAAAGCAAGGTCTTTCTTAACCTTAAAAAAACAACCCAATTCAAAAATGGGCAGAAGACCTAAATAGACATTTCTCCAAAAAGATATACAGACCGCCAACAAACACATGAAAGAACGCTCAGCATCATTAATCATTAGAGACATGCAAAGCAAAACTACAATGAGATATCATCTCACACTAGTCAGAATGGCCATCATCAAAAAATCTAGAAACAAGAAATGCTGGAGAGGGTGTGGAGAAAACGGAACACTCTTGCACTGCTGGTGGGAATGTGAATTGGTACAGCCGCTATGGAGAACAGTATGGAGGTTCCTTAAAAAACTACAAATAGAACTACCATATGACCCAGCAATCCCACTACTGGGCATATACCCTGAGAAAACCATAATTCAAAAAGAGTCATGTATCAAGATGTTCATTGCAGCTCTATTTACAATAGCCCAGAGATGGAAACAACCTAAGTGTCCATCATCGGATGAATGGATAAAGAAGATGTGGCACATATATACAATGGAATATTACTCAGCCATAAAAAGAAATGAAATTGAGCTATTTGTAATGAGGTGGATAGACCTAGAGTCTGTCATACAGAGTGAAGTAAGTCAGAAAGAGAAAGACAAATTCCGTATGCTAACACATATATATGGAATTTAAGAAAAAAACAACGTCATGAAGAATCTAGGGGTAAAACAGGAATAAAGACACAGACCTACTAGAGAATGGACTTGAGGATATGGGGAGGGGGAAGGGTAAGCTGTGACAAAGCGAGAGAGTGGCATGGATATATATCTACTACCAAACGTAAAATAGATAGCTAGTGGGAAGCAGCCGCATAGCACAGGGAGATCAGATCGGTGCTTTGTGACCGCCTGGAGGGGTGGGATAGGGAGAGTGGGAGGGAGGGCGGTGCAAAAGGGAAGGGATATGGGAACAGATGTATATGTATAACTGATTCACTTTGTTATAAAGCAGAAACTAACACACCATTGTAAAGCAATTATACTCCAATAAAGTTGTAAAAAAAAAAAAAGCTTATTTAATAAACTAATTCCCACATGGAATTTGGTGACACAGATTGATAACCTTCCCCAAATTATTTATCTTTAAAATATAGGCTCAATAAAGAAGTGAACATTTTACCAAAGTAATATATTTCTAATTGTGGAATTTCATATTCTCCTGGCTATGTCTCCTGAAATATTACAATTAATGAGGGGACCTTGAAACATCTGTGAAATTGCATCATGGTAAAACATATGAGTGAAAACACCTCACTGGTTTATTTTTACTAAGAAGTCCAGACATAATTGAGAGTGTTTACTTATTTATTATAGGATCTACAGTGCCTGGCCTAGCACGGTATATACAGCAGATACTCAAGAAAAATTTCCTGGAATAGTAAAATATTACTAGTAGTAATATCATTGTGATGTGGATTTTCAGGCCATGCCTCAGAGAAGTTTTACATCTCTTTACATTTAAAGATAAATGTTATCTTTATAAGAAATGATATATTAAAATAAAGAGAAAGGATATAGATTTTCCAAAAACAAATCCAGTTTTAAGTTAGCTATCGTCATAGAGTTTTGTGAAATGATAAACAGACATGTGAAGTCAATTGCAAAACTCTCCTAACTTCAAAGATTTCTATTGGAGATGTGAATTCTTCTATACACAGTTATTCATACTGTGCACTGCTTAAATCCATAAGGCGCCATTTACATATGGATTGCCAAGTAAATACATCTCACTTATTTTCCCAATATTGGATGAAAGTTAAAGGTCTTGATTTTGGTGACCAAGGAATGAATATCATTACGCTGATTTGGTTCGGAAGTTAGGGCAGTGTATACACACACATACACACATATACACTTAGGTATATACATGTATATATGTGTGTGTATGTGAATATGGGTTTGTGCATATTTATGTAGGTACATATGTATCTATACATACATATGTGTATTATTTTATTAAGGTTTCTTCTGTTGAAAGAGAGAAACAGGGAGATAAAGAAATTTAATCATTAAAGAAATATTTTTGATTGCCTGCTACTTAGAAGGCACTGTTCCAAGATAAGATTTCTGCTTTGTGCATATAATATATGCACATAAATGCATGCGTATACAATATATGTACATGTGTATAATACACATATACATATACATGTACATATCTACAATCAAATATACAACTAAAATACCAAATAATGATAAATGCCCTGCAGAGAATTAAAATAAAGTCATATGAGACTGGGAGAATGGTGTGGAAACAGTGCCAGAGAACTTGCTGATGAATTGGAAAGAAGGGCAGAGAGGATTAGAGGATAATTCTTAGATTCTGGAACAAGTATGTGATATGTTGTTACAATGTTTGTGAAAACTACATTTATGTAAGAAGCTACAAAGCAGATTTTATGTAAAATCTTCTTCTAGTTAGGCATGCCACTGTTTCTAAAAAGGAATGCCAAAAATTTCCCCCCATGGGCGATTGAATATTGATGGCATTTCTCTAACGAATTAATGCATATATACTTGGGGAGAAGAGCTCTCTACATTTTATAAAGCTATAATGTAGCCTTTTTTGCACATAAAAAAATCTAGAAAGACTAAGTGCCACGGGTATAACCCTTCTGTTCTGCTTACCTGACTGAAATTGGCAGAAAAGATCATATATAAAGACTGCAAGGGAAAACATTTTAAATGTTGGATTTGTTCGGTGGTGGAGTCTTTCTTCCCTTCAGACAGGAATGAGGGTTTTCCGAGTGGACATTTTAGTCAGTGATCTATCTAGATACCACAGAAACATTTACTTCAGAGTGGTATCTCAACGAATTTTTACCTTGAAAGGTGAAACTTTGTCCACTTTAGGCTCGTCTTAAAGAGATGAAATTTAGCCTCAACTCCGTGTTGAGTATGCCTGTACATATCCACTTTTCAAAATGCTTTATAATGAAAGCAGTGCCCCTGTCTCCACTACTTGATCCCATTCCACTTCTCTCTGCAGAGTTCAACAGCATATTCATCCAGTCAGAAGTACTCCTTTCCCACAGGCATCACAGCTCTCCCTGCTTATTCATGTCCAGAGATGCTATGTTTTATCTCAGTGATTAAAGAAGGTACTGTTTTAAGACTCATCCAACTAGTTTATTGTCTGGAAACTCTCAACTGGAGATGAGAGCAGCAGACATAGACTTCTTCCATCAGTGCACTCTTTGTTGTTCCACATGGATGTCTTTTCTATCCTTTTCTTCCTAGACCATATATTTTTCCACCTATGCTTCTAAAGAAAGCATCTCCAAAGGAAAAATGCTCATTATGAGCACACAGAATTAATTTACCAACTGGTAGGTCTGTTTCCATGTGAGGAAACAGATTTTAGCTGAATCCCTTTCAAATGTTTGCTAGGCTGGCTGTACATCTGTCCATTAATCCAGTCTTCTCTTTCCTGCTCCCCACCCACTCATCTGAGCTCAAAGATTCACTCTCTTATTTCCATTCTAATCTGTATTACCTTTCCTAACAGCACAGCTAAGCAAAAAAAAACCATGTAGACTCTCAATGTTTCTAAATGTTTTGTTGCTGGATAATTATAACAGTAAATGTAAGTGTGACTGCCAACTTTTTAGTCTAGCTACATATTTACTATGAAGCACAGAAGTACACTCCTAATTTTAGTTACTGAGAGTTCTCATTAGCTTTCAAATCATTGGTAATCATAGAAGGAATATGTAAAATATATACCTTAAGACTAGGAAAGTATTTATTATAATCATATTTGCTTAGTTCTAGAGTAAGACAAATTTAAAAACAAATTTAGGATATTACTTTAGGATATTCCTAATCTGTTTCATAATTAGTATGGCATGCACCTATATATGTATTATTTATTTTGCTAAATTTAGGATCAGGAACTAAAACCCTAAAGCAATTGAATTTATATCTTATACCTTAGTTAAGTATTTGAAGGAGATAACAGATGGTTTGGAAATGTGTGTTAAAGTGAAAGAAAGGCTACCCTCCATGACTCAATTTCCCTCTCTCCCATGGTAAGCAAATTGACTGAAAGGAAGAATCAGCACCTGGGATGGGAAGTGAATCTGCATTTACCTCTAGTCTCTGAAAGAGACAGGTATCTAAATGAACAACAAAGTTTGGAAGCTTGGTTTGATGCAGGAATCTGTAATATCTTGGTGTACAACATTCTGTCTCTGCATAATTTTGACACTTATTATTAAACAATAAAAATAAAGTGAAATGAAAGTAGCAGTTGTATCAATTTTTTTAAAGCTGGAAAGGCATATTTAATAGTTTGATACCTTTCACTAAACGAAAACACATAGATATTTCTAGCAGTAATATTCTCTCTTACTATAAAAATTAAAAACCTGAAACACTATTTTTATAATTGTTCTTACTAGCTAACAATAAAATGTGATGGATCTTTTTCTATGTATGTGTTATTTTTGAGGTAAATTATCCTGGAAACAAGCAAGCAAACAAAAAGCAATATCACATTTTTCATCAGTATTCATTTCAATAGATACATGAACAAATATATAAAACAAACCATAACTGTCAAGTGATATTTTAGGGATACAAAGTCAGCAACTGTCAGTAAACTGATTGGCATTACATAAACAAGCTTTTTATACTAGTTCACTTTCTACTATAATAATAATACTAGTTATGAAAAATTTTACTTGTTTTTATATGGTCATACATATGAAATTTGCTAGAAAAAGCTAAATATGTGCATATAAAGAAAAGTAAAAATGTGGAAAGGTGCATAGAGGGTAATTTTATTCAAAATAAGAACAGCAAGAGTTAAGATAATGAAGAAGTAATGAATTGTTATAAAAACTTATTTCTGTAAGTCAAAAGCAGTGAAGTAATGGAATAAAAGTAACAGTAAGATAATTTAAAATTTCACATAAGTGCTACTATGGTAATATGAACAGTAAATTTGAAGAGAGATGGTGAGTATCATGAACAACGTTCTGGAATAGTGCATCTCAACTCTGCCATGACTGTGTGAGACAGCCCTGAGATGGGTCCTAAGTGGAGTGTCCTCTCCACTGAAGCTCACACTGGACTTCCTGTTACTCCTCTCCACAGTGTGGACCTGCCATAGTTAGCACAGCTACTGGCAGAAGAAGAAATAAGTTACTCATTTTTTCTACTTGTATTACTGTATTTCTTCCCGAATTCTGGGGAGGGCAAATGATAGTAAAAGAGTTCCAGCACCACTGTCCATCTTCCATATGTATTCTGAGGCGTGGTTATGCTTTTCTCTAGCATGAGTGTGAAGGGAGGCCAAAGGCATTGGGATAGTTGAGGAGGAAGAAGTATAGAATTTGGGGGGAAGTGGTAATTTATGTTTTCCACTCTTCATAGATATTCTTTCAAAATTTCCCAGGTACTATAAATTTCTGACACTTCCAAAAGAATACATTTTAAATAAGTGGATGACAAATAAATATAAGGACTTGAATTGTCCCCAACCACAAAATAAGATTAGTCTCAGGTCATTCTCAGTTCTCTGCAGCCATTCCTTGTGTGATGAATAGGTATCTTCTATGATCTCTATACTAAAAGATGGAGATCTGGGTAGCATTTCTTTAAAGATAGGATATTTTACCTAAACTTTCTGAACTTGATGTTGCATCAGAGAAACAAAGGTGATTATAACTTTTATCCTACTCTCTCTATATTACTAATTTGCTATAGTGTTGATTTTGTATGATCTTCTCTATTGCTTAGTTAACAAAAATATAGAATTTTCTCATTCTTCAATAGGGATAACTTAATTTATGCTCTGGGTACCATTCAGGGAATACTATGGGCAGTAAATTGTACACAACCTTTGGGTAAATTTTGTACCAGAGCACTGGACTGAGATTGCCTTAAGGTATCATAAGACCACTAGTAATATTATACTAATAATACTCTTATTTATTATATATCTATGTACCTGACACTGGCGGGTACTTCTATTTATGATTGTTTATAAATAATCCAGGAGTACTGTGTTACTAATTTTTTTTAATTCCAGACACTTGGACCATGTTGTTACAAACTCTGAATATCTACATCATTGTATATCCATACTCCTATAACTCTTTGATTTTTGTACTATACTTACTTGAATGCTTATCGTTCATGTTTAACTCTAAGCTTCTTGAGTGCTATTCACCTTTGTTCCTATAGTGCATTTGCACTCAGTGAATAAATGCTAAATATTTATTTGGTGAATGAATGAATATTTCCTTTGATCTGAGTTCTCCAAATAGTAAAAACAGCAATGGAACAGCATATTTCAAGACCATTAATATGGAAGTAATTAGCCATTCAAAAGAAATAAATAGCATGATAACAATAAAAACATGAGAGTAACTTCAATATTTTTTATACAGAAGCAAAAAACAAAAAAAACTACTGTGCTCACAGGAATTAATAGCATCACTATGGCTACTAATTTAACAGATTAATTTTTCCATTGCTGAGCTTGTTAATGAAAAAATGGTACCTTTTTTCCTAATGGAATCTTTACAGTGCAAATGTTTCAAAAGTGTAATGTTTTGGTTTTTTTTTTTTTTTTTTTTTTTTTTGCGATATGCGGGCCTCTCACTGTTGCGGCCTCTCCCGTTGTGGAGCACAGGCTCCAGACATGCAGGATCAGCGGCCATGGCTCACGGGCCCAGCCGCTCTGCGGCATGTGGGATCTTCCCGGACTGGGGCACGAACACGTGTACCCTGCATCGGCAGGCGGACTCTCAACCACTGCGCCACCAGGGAAGCCCCAAAAGTGTAATGTTTTATCTTACAGGTATTTGTATACATGTACTGAATTTTGTTAGGCCTTTCATTGAGAGTGAGAACCAGACTGGCAGTTTCAAATTACCATCTGAAATTGTAATGTTTAAATTTGTAAAGGTATCATGGGGGTTAGGGTGGGGGGAACACTCCAGTGTCCATGACATACAAAGTCAGTGCTGTTAACAATTAAATGTGAAAACATTTAAATAATGCACTTCCACTGACACCCAAAGAATAAATTCTAACCATTAGGATGGTACCTAGATAGCAGATGATTTCACAGCAAAGTGCTCTGACCTCCATCAAGTTAAGAATCAATAGAACCTAGGTAACTGTGGTAGAATCAAAGACAGTCTCAGCTCATGAAAGGCCCTTCTGTGCTAGAGCTATATTAAATTATCACAGCTAATGTAAAATCAAACTTGGTGTAAAAGATAAAAGGGTAAAGTTCTCACAAATGATCACTTATCACTCCATTCCAAAATGCATACAGCATTCATTATAGATTGAAATACCACTCAAATTTCACCATTTAGTTGGGTTTTGAAACAGCCAAACCATTAACAGAAGAGAGCAGATTTTTATATTTATACAACCAGTGACTAATGAAACGTTATACCCTGTGCACAAAGGAGGGAAAAAAAAAACCTTTATTTTGTAATGAACCCAATTGGAGCCCTTTTTAAACACAGTATAATATGGTTTCACTGTTTCATCGAGCCTCTCATTACTTGTGTCAATAATCCTAGGTAAAACACTGTTGAACTTCACAGCATTTATCCAGTAGCATGAATAGCATTCATCTATGGGGTGCTTTTGATGAATTGTACTTCAAAAAGCAAAGCCAAAAATGACTTCTTACAAAGTGCTCAGAGAAGTATTTATCAGAAATATGTCAACTGCCAACTACCTAAAGGTAGCTTGGCTATTTAGGGAATCATGCTGTTGGCTAGCTTGCAAACAGTGAGAAAACATATGAATTTTCTCCACTTGAATTACTTTAAAAAAATAAATAACATACTTTTCATCTAAGTACATTATTTTTTCTGTCACTTCCCTACTAATTCTCTATATTTTTATGTCATATTGCTTTCAACACAATGTGACATGCTATGCAACATGCCCCAGGTTCCAAAACTGTTAGGTGGAACAAGCGCTTATCAAGTTGAGGGTGAATCAGACTTCATTTCCGTGACTGCAGGATCTAAACATCCAGGTCAGCACGAACTGAAAGCTACTCCTGGATCTTGCTCTAAGGATCTAACTAATCTTCTTGACACACTCAGTGGTTGTTATATTCTCTCTGGCAGTGAGCCTGGTAGGGTTTATCTACAGGGGGTTACTACATTTAATTCCAATTTATCAGTCTAATTTGATTAGGCTGATCTTTCCCAAAAGCTGGAATTTGCACAATTTATGAGATACTAGAAATTACTCTCTCAGCTCTGTTATCTTCAAGATGTTTATATGTGGAAAGTCTATTCAATGCAAGACTTTGCCTTTAAGAACAAAAGTGTTATTAAGAACTGAGAAACGGCAGACACTAAGGCAATTTGAAAATAAAGTTGTAAATTGTTTTAATACATCATTCTTTCTCCAATTTCGTCCTGTTTCATAAAAAAGTAAACATCTTGGAAAAAAACACAAATGGGATTATTTTTTCCTTAAAATTAAATCCCTTTACAAAGAATTAGACTTTATCCCCCAAATTCCTTTTTGGAAACATATAAAATTAACCCATGCTTCTTACAGTTATTTTATACTTAGGTTCATGAGAAAGATTTCACATAAAGGTACTCCCTTCAGGATTTCTAAGATCCATTGGATTTATTATAGCATTGTGTAATTTTTACACAGTACTCATTCAAATACTGTAATATTGTGTAGAACACAACATTAGTCTTAAAAAAAAAACGTTTTCTTGGTGAACTATATGAGAAGAATCTTACATTCTCTAATGCTTTTTTCTCTTGGAGATTCACATTGTACCCTATAAATAAACTCTGAGAAGTCTTGCAATAAAGAAACCTAATTTTGTTTATTGTGATATTTATCGATTTCAGAAAAGTTCATCTTCGTCTAACAATATGGTAAAGCTACATCATGAACAACTTGTCCTGGCTTTTGGAGTTTAGGAAAAGCAGAGATTCTTTTTAATCTTGGGTATTGGGATTTTTTTTTGCCATTTTCCTATATTTACTCAAGTTGTGAGATTATTGCAGAGGAGAAAAAATGTCTGTGGGTGTTTCAAATTATTGTTCATAAGAAATTAGTGCAGTTTTCACTAGTATTGTACACCTCTGTCTTTGCTACATCTCTATTACATGCTACCTCTCTTTGTAAAACTAGTAATAGTGATTATAAAGCATATTTTTATGAAAATACTACCAAAATTAACTCAGGGAAAATATTGTTTTCATGATTCTGATTTATAATTTAAAGCATTTATTTGTAAAACGTAAAGAAAACCATTAATATGATTTACTATTCACCACCAAATATTATACAGCATATTTATAATAAAAAAATCTTCCACAAATATAAATTTTATTTTGAGTATAGGCTGTAATTTTATTTTATTAGTTTGACTTGAAACATATTAATTGTGAATCTTGGAGATATTTACACTTATGAGAAGTCCTTGTGAAAGAAAAAGAAAACCCTTTTAAATTTGTTTATTATTCTAAAGATTTTGATAAATTTAAGCAGTTTTTCAAGTCATTCTCACATGTATAATAATGTCAAAAGGTACTCACCATGTACAA